>NC_092694.1:8170042-8517029 GCF_964275005.1 Diadema setosum | reverse complement strand
ATGGCTCATCCACTGTTTCTCAATGACTTAACCCATTAATGACGGACTGATTTTGCTACAACACACGTTTCCCATAGACACCTGCCCAAGTATACTTGGGACTCGTGCTCAACGGGTTAATCTCACAGTGTTGAAGGTCATGATATTTAACTGCTCCAGTTAAGTAGCAAAGCTTGAAATATCGCCAGTTTTTGCCACCGAAATGTGCATCCATGATAGGCTTCCCAGTGAGCTGCATGCAGCAACACCTATGACCTAACAATAACCTGAGTGGCTAGTGTAGAGAAATATAAATGTATATTAAAAGACAACGTGGAATTCATTCATGAATAATGCTTTGCTTTGAAATATTGTCCAGTTCCTCATGTAGTTTGTGTTCTCTGTCTTACTCCAAATTTAGTACTATCATCACAAATTTGGCGTAGACTTCAGGTCGCTCAGGTTACCTGGCGTTATCTCTGGTGATACGACCCCTGGTGGTGGCACGACAGGTAAGACAACAATCTGACAGCATTGAAACTTTTATACCCCCGTTCCATAGAAATTTTTTTTCATTGGTCACTCATTGGAAGCACAGTTTTTGCTTCTCCACCGAAGTTGATCAAACCACAGTTTGATGAATCCGACTTTGTGTTGGTTGACTATCGGGTCAGTGTCAGACATGTAGGGTGTGATCCGATGAGGGAAGATCGTCAGATGAAGGAACTAAGCTCGGAGCTTAGTTGGCCATCAGATGCTATTTTTACTTGCAAATCCAGTCAGTGTCGGGTAAGTGCCAAGGCAGTCCACCTAAGTATCTAGTCAATTCGATGTTTGTTAGATTTGTTTTGTGCGACTGTTGGGCATATCCAGCTGACGACATCTGATGTCGGTCTGTTGAGTTTCTGACAATTTTAAACCAGTCATAAGTCAGGTAAAGGTTCTGTATTTGTGTGCATATAATTTTAGCATCTCAACAAAATATTTTCATGTTGTGTTGTTTGCACTCATTGAGTTAAGTGTGTTACTCAACTCACAAAAATTTTCAAGCCTTGAAATATCATACATACCTGGTATATACAATAACGTATCTGCTATGTTCAAAATCTCTTTATGATGCAAAATCTGTGTGAATTGTAACTCTATTGAATGCAGCTTGGATATAAAATGCATTTTTTTTTTCTCTCTCTCTCGTTCTCAAAGAAACTGATAACAAATTGCCCAACTATTTTTTTTTTTCCATGCAGACTATGCAGTGTCCATCTTTGACCACGCCCTCCAGACTGGACGGTTCGAGTGCTACCTAGAGGAGGACACCGTTCTACCAATGATCTACATCGAGGACTGCCTCCGGGCCATCCTGGAGATGTTGGAGGCCCCAGCGGAGCTCCTCTCCCTGCGGACTTACAACATCAACGCCGTCAGCTTCACGCCGCACGAGATCGCCACGGCGATCAGGAAGCACATCCCTGAATTTGCAGTTTCGTACAATCCAGACCAGAGGCAGGATATTGGTAAGTATTCAGTATTTTCTTTTGTGCTGTATTTTTAAGGGTTTTTTAGGGTTCCTGCGGTCATGGAAAACAGTGAAAATTCATGAAAAATGCAGAATTATGAATATATCATGGAGAAGTCATGGAAATTTATACATTCATATATTTTTTGCTTTTCACTTATTCTTCTTTTTCTATCTTCTTTTTTGTAATGTCGTTTTGTTTCTAAGGGAAACATTTCGTTAAATAAAATGAAACCAAATTGTCGGCCACTGACAGTGTTGGTGTAGTATACACACTGACACTTAAAATTGACACTATTTATCTATAGTCATTTCCATTTGTTTACCACTAACCACTTAGGTTTTCATGAAGTTACTGACTGAGAAAAAGGTCCTGGATTTCTGAAATTTTACATGGAAATGTCATGGAAAAGTCATGAAATTTATTTTTGAAAAAGATGCAGGAACCCTGTTTTTTATAATGAGAAAATTTACTGGGGGTAGGAGTAGGATTGAAAAGACTTTAGACGGAGCTAGAAACGAGTAAGATATCACATTTAAGGTGCAAGTAAGTGCAGAGGATAGCTGAATATTGCGACTAGCTTACAGCATGGACTGAGGCGTCCTCTGCCTGTGTGTGAATGAGTGTAATGTGCAGTGCATTTCACAATTCACAAAGAAATGCAGCAACGAACGAGCCAGTTTGTAATATCTCTCTGTATTTGTCATCTTGTGTAGCACCTTGCTGACTAACCCTACAGGCTACACCACTGAACCTTCTCTGCTCTATCCTTTCATTCAGTTTATCAGCTGACAGTACTCTCTATGTCTGATATGACCTATGATAATATAATTTATGTTAAGGCTGGAAGAATTCTTTTTTCTTCTTTTGTGAATTGGAGACGCAATTACAAAGCTGCTCTGCTGAGGTGCTTCCTGGCATAATGTAAAAATGTGTCAGATATTTTAGAGTTCAGTGAGCCTATTACACAATTATCTTACATTAAATACTAATGCAGAGGGTATGAGATCCTATCTATCAGTTTCCTATGCCAAACTTTACCAAATTTTAAAATATTGTGTCTATATGATCATTCTGAAATGTCATAAGTCTAAATATAAATTGACTTGAGGTCATTAAACATGTAAATGCAGTGTGCAAATGTTTTGTTGAATTAATATACTCCAGTGCCAACTGTGTCTCAGCTAAGTCATCTCCTACTTCCTTTGCTTGTTATTGCAGCCAACAGCTGGCCAAAGAGACTGGACGACAGGATGGCGCGGAAGGACTGGGGCTGGAAGCACAACTACGACATCGACGCCCTGGTCGAAATCATGCTCGAGGTCGTCAGCAAGCGGTTGGGCATCTCCGAGGAGGTCCTGCAAGACACGACTGCGTCCAGCATCCCGTAACTGTGGCAACAGGGAGTTCTGAAAAAGCATCCATCCGTATTGTGCAGCTTTGAAGTGGCAAAAGTGATCTTTCCTTTGGTCACACCCAATTGGCAGAATTAGATGCATCAACGAGAATCTTACGAACAGCAGTTCTATCTTTGCTCTTTAGAGTGTACCTCCGACATAGCAACCACTCGTACTGATCCTACGCCGCTGGCATTTTGCAGTTGTGGTTCCACATATTTTCAGAGTCAATATTTTGCCTCATAAAATGGCATTATATAACAAGATGACCTGTTTGACCATGATTTTACAATGGATGTTTAATTTTTTCCCCTGTTATGATATTTTAATTTCTGATTTTCCATTTGCAGCAAGCAGCATTATGATAGTAACCTTCCACTGGTGCAGTTCCAAACTGCTATATTTTTTCTTATTTCTATATCTTCAGATGTTGTAAAATAAGATTATCTCAATTTGCAGTGGCTTGCATGGGGATACCCCAAGAAGTCAAATATGACTCTGATTTATTTATTAGTCTTGAGTTGTCTTTTTTCCCCCTGAGATGGAAGTCTAGAAGTTCAGCAGTGTGGAACTTGATTCTCTTTTAATGTTGATGGTCATCTCAGCTGTCAGCCTGTCAGGGGTCAAAGGTCAGGGTTTAGGTGACAGGGTAAAATTCCAAACAGACTACCAGATATGTTATCTTTGTGGCAGGTAAAGACAGGTAGAGATCGACCAGACATGTATGTGCATTTGATTGTAGTGAAGCTTAACTGAACTCAAGTGTTGGAGGCATTTTGATAGTAATTCTTGTAACAGATACTTTCATTTGTCCTATTTTAGTCACAATATTTGGGAAAATTAATGGAGTGGCTATATGATTTGGAGGAGGGGAGACTATTGCGCTGATACCTCATGTAATAGTTGACACTGATCGAGATTTAAAGCAAGGTACATGGGAAGTTTTTAATGGTTCTTCTCTTTGTGAAAGAAATGAAATCCAACGTTCTATTGACGTACTTGTTGTTGATGTAGCGTTTATTTCTTCCAAGCATCTACAAAAGAGAAAAGTGCACACCGCAAACTCTCAAAGACGCTGATGTAAGAATGATGTTATATGCAAATCAATTCTGTGGGAAAGACGTCATGGCACAGTGGAGTCCTCAGAGTTTGTGGCTGTATAGTATCGCGTCTGGCAGTCACTGGGCAGGAAACCAAAATCATTCACAGAAATCACAGCCCCATAGATCTCAGAGTTTCAAATTTGGGAACAGAGGATTGCAGACTATCATGTATGAGGTAAGAGAAGAATGTGTGCATTCTGTACTTTGTGCATGATGCATCTATGTATGTACAATTTGTATACATGTATATACAGTGTATGTATATATGTACCATTTCATATGCAAAAACGTACAAGTTTGTAGGCTTGTGAGAGAGAAGGTTTGAATTTGAAAATGAAGCCAGCCTAGAAGATGCCACAGCTTCACTCAGTGAATGATTATGATGTCGTTTTTATCACAGACAAATTGACATATTGAGATGTGATGTTGAATCCAGGACTCCATTTCATAAAAACTTGATATGATAGCAACTCTTGCTGGAATGGCAATTGTCATGGTACCGACATGACTTCAGCTTCCTGATTGGCTGCTGCAACGGGAAGTTGCCATTCCAACAGGAGGTTCTCTCCAAACATCTTTTATGAAACGGAGCCCAGATTGGTCAGTGGCTTGTAAGACTGTACATATGTACATGGAAAAGATGTCTATAATATATGAGTCAAACAGATTGCAGTGGTCAGTTAATGGATTTTTTTCAAAAACAATTTTGCTTGCATTTTGTATTTTAGTACTGTAGTGACATCTTCCCTTTTTGCCATGTAAATTGTAACTTATTTGTAATGCACAGAGTGACAGGTTTCTCTATACTCACTCATTTGGCGGGTATGCATGCAAATCTTTCAGATATCATCTCTCTCTCTTTTTCTATCTATCTATCTATCTATCTATCTATCTATCTATCTATCTATCTATCTATCTATCTATCTATCTATCTATCTATCTATCTATCTATCTATCTATCTATCTATCTATCTATCTATCTATCTATCTATCTATCTATCTATCTATCTATCTACCTACCTACCTACCTACCTACCTACCTACAACTGTGTATGTATCTACATGTGTATCGATCTATCTATCTATCTATCTATCTATCTATCTATCTATCTATCTATCTATCTATCTATCTATCTGTATTTATATCCCTCACAAATATCTATTTATCTATGATCTATTTAAATACCTATCTATCTATCTATCTATCTATCTATCTATTTATATTTCATCTCTCTGCATCTTTCACTAGGGAGTTCTGCAATTTTTACTGCACATTTGGCAGAGAATATTTTTTCACTAATCCTGGTTGCCACTTGCCAAATGCACTATACTGGTTAGGGTGTATGTCAACACAGGTACAGTATGATCATCAAAGGCATCAACTCCCCCCTCCCCCCCCCCCCCACCCCATAATTCCTGTCTGTCTGTGCGGCTTTCTTTCTTTTTCACTCGCTCTGTTGGCAGATTTTACTCATTCATACCCTCCCCCAATACTAATTTATATGTGTGATGATACAAATATCTGCAATACTATGAGAATTGTGTAATGGCAATCAAGAGGAGGATATGAATATTGCTATATATTTTTCATCAGGTGACATGTGTGTGAATGTGTGTGTGTGTGTGTGTGTGTTTTGATGGAGGGGAGGTTGGGTGGGGTTAGAGCTGAGTGGAATGGGGTTGAAAAGGGGAAGATTTGATGTTGTTCTGATGTCTTTTTGACACGACTGTGTACTTCACAGTGATGCTGTGAAGACCAGAGACTCATGTGTGTGTTGTTTGTACTTCTGCGTATTTATTCACGACTTGTTACTTGTTTTTTTTTTTTCTTCAATTTGTTTTTATGTATTTTGCAGAACACCTCCTTTTGTGCCCAACATCTTGAGGCTGATACTTTATGTGTTAGAGCTTGATCAGTAACCTTCAAGTTTTACAAGAGGCAAAAACTCCTCTTCTATTATCGAAATGATAGATAACAAAAATATTCTCCAAGCTGCTTCCCCACTCTTTGGTATTCAGAAGTTGTTGTTGTTGTTGTTTTTTTTTTTCAAATATTGAAGTAAGATTTATTTTTAATTTCCTTTCAGAATATTAACATATCATATGTTAATGTGTTGTTGCTGTTGTTCCCTGGCCATAAATGAGCAAGCCATCATTTTGGTGCTTCTGTAAGGATGAAAAACAGCATCCAACTAAGTCATAGGAAATTCCTCCTGATCACTGATTTTGGACTTTTGAAAAGGTTATCCAGATCATGCATGTTCTCAAAAATATGAAAATGTTTTGATGTTGTACTTGTCAAATATTTCCCCATGGAGCCTGGGACGTTCTGTGAAGTTTTAATAACATGTTAGAACCCTGAAACACATCATAAGATGTTGCATAATGTAAAGACAATTACTTACTATGTAATACTATTACAAACAGAATCAGTCTTTATGCTTTTAGTTTTACATCTAGCATTTAGTCACCTACTGTATACCCCACATATTTTGTGGTGATCTGATTTTTTTTTTTTTTTACAATTTGGTTATTCAACCTATAATTTTGCATATATTTTGCTTATATCTCATTCTGGTTTTCAGTCAGAAATTCAATTGATGGTCATGCGGTTCACAATCACATCATACAAGTTCTAACTTTGTCATTTACTGTTTTCTAAAATCCGTTATTAAACACAGCTACGTGGTGTGCATTTGTGCAAGTTAAAATATTCATTTTCTCCAGCATTAAGAGGTCTGTGTGTTCATGACGTTTCACCTTGTTGATGTCGTACATTCGTAAGCTATTTAATATTTGCTACACCTTGTTATTTATTTGTTTTTTACAAGAGTCTTGTACACTATGGTATCAACTTCCAAACTGAAAGCATTGAGTCTTGTATTATATGAGTTTGTCAGCTGAAGACATTGAATCTTAAAATGTTAATAGTTTGTAACCTCAAAGGCACTAGACTATTAAATTATAAACATAATTCCTGTATAAAGTGGTAATACCTGTAGTAAGTAGTAAGCTAAGTGCAGCAGTTGTGTTTTCTGAATAAAAACCAAAGGCTAATATTAAGCTGAACTGGAAGTGTCCAGGGACTAGTACATTGTAATTACGCATTTGGAGTACACACAGTCTTAACTGGTGTGCGACGGTGTATGGGAAATGCAACTGTTTTTGAAGTTTTAGGTAGTCTTCAATCCGGGGGGGGGGGGGGGGGGGGGGGGGGAGGTGTTTCATACAGCTGTTCTTAGAGTTAGAACGACTTAAAAACGAATGGTGATCAGGACCTGTGCTGAATTATTGAAATTCTGATAAGTATAGCACATCAGAACGTGTTCTAGTCATTCTTAGGTCATTCGTAACTTTAAGAACAGCTTTATGAAACACCCCCAGCTCATTTGAAGGTCTTTGATTTGTTTTCCTATTGAATTTCGGCATTTGACTTGATCAAGATGTTTTAGAATTAGTGTTGAGGAAAGGTGTGTAGGCGTATTGTGTAGCATTCAGTTTTAGGAGGCAAGGTAATATGGTATACAATTAAGCTGTTGTTTCATGAAGAATTATTTATTTGTTTATGTGTATTCTGTGTCTTCAACTATGCATCTATATTAATTTTCTGAGCCATTATTTTCTTCTGTATGTAGGAACTACCTTAACCCATTGAGGATGGGCTGATTTTGCTACAGCATGCATTTCCCATAGACACCTGCCCGAGTATACTCGGGACTCGTCCTCGACGGGTTAATGTTAATGTAATCCAGTAAGCAGGAATACAGTGTACTTCTCTTATCAGTAGCTAAATGCATAAAGGTGCAATGTACCTTGTGTGAAATCTGTGTGCAACATTTATGGATTCAATTTGTTCATTACCAGAAGAATGTACCCATGACAGTTTTGGGATTAATGTTGTGACATTTAACCTTATCTCCCGTAAATAGACCAGTTTGTAATTTCACTTTGCGCATGAGCAGAGAAAGGTCATTTGTACCAACAGGCATTTTGGTTTATTAAGTCACTGAGATAAGCATCTGTGATGTGATGATTATTCATGTGATCCTTATCTAAATAGTGCCTGCAAGCACATCCACCTGACAGCAAGCCTGGTATGTGGCAATATCAAAAGAAAAAGGTTGTTATTGCATTCAATACGAAACAATGAATTAGATGCCTGCTAAAGCATCAACTGATGGGACTATTCTGGTCACCTGGGCACCATTTCATAAAAAGTTGATATGATAGCAACTCTTGCTGGAATGACAATTGTCATAGTAACAACAAGAATCCCACTTCCTGATTGGCTGTTGCTATTGGAAGTTGTCATTCCACTAAGAGTTGACATCCTAACATCTTTTATGAAATGGGGCCCTGGTCTAAACACAAGTTCATACTTTGTTTGAACACAAATTCCATGAATTGTTATGTCGGGCAAGCTTATGCATTATACCACTTTGAAAACGAGTGAAGTGCCTAACCAAGTGAAAAAAAAGAAAGGTCATTTGTACCAAGGTGTACATGAGCTAATTACAAACTGGCTTATTTCTGTTGTGCATAGAAGACCATAAGCATACAAGGGAGAATCCTCTATTTTTATCGATTTTAACTGTTCTGACGAAACTCTTCCATAATGTAAAATGAAGATTTATGGAACAGTTGCGATTGTAGGTGTGGAATGCGAGATGTGTAGTGATAGTTTGAAAGCACAATACAAGTGTATTGTAGCTTTGTGTCTCGAAAGGAGAGACAGAAGTTTTGGGGGAAAATGTTTGAAGCAACAGTGTGTGATAATGATATGTCTTGCATAGCCTACATACATGTATTCTAGAAGCTTTACATATTTACAGAGACTTTAATCTCATAATACTACATCAACGTTTATTTCCAATGAATAATTACATGGTATACTTGAACAGTTGATCGATCTGTGAAACTGCAAATAGAAATATGTTTGAATGGAGTACATGAAAGACTCGTGAAGTCAATCATTTATTTTCCTCTCTTTAGATCTGTAGCTGTGACTTTTGTGACACTTTCAGTGCCTAAAGTTACTTATAAACCCTCCCTGCCCCCAATAAGTTTTATAAAGTTGACGTAGATTAATAATGCATAAGCCCAATCATGATGCTGTTGCCTTTGACGGAGATTCGAGTTCAACTGTGCAGTGATGATATTCTATGGTCTTGCCCAGTTGCAGAAAATTATATTTCTGAATGTAAATTGTGTAGCGCTTAAGTGTCGGTTTTTAGCTCATAAATTCACATGTGAATTATTGTAAATATTTCTCTTGTGTATGAAAGGGCAAATAATAAACACTTTTGTGAGAAAAATGGTGAATGAATTGATCAAGTTGGTATAATTGTAATTTTGTGTGTGTGTTTGTGTCATTACCGGTTATAAATATATTTTATATATAATTATATACATATATATATATATATATATATATATATATATATATATATATATATATATATATATATAAACATAAGTAAAATACGTACATGTTTACAGTCAATTTAGCGTAAGTAGACAGTGTATGTGTCGAATAATTGAAGTCGATAATTCATACCCTTGTGTCTTTATATTCATCATATGTACACTCAAAAGTTGAATACCACATGACATGTTACTGCATATTCCCCAGTCCTGTCAAGATCAACTTGTGCAGAGTTGAGTTGACTGTAGGCCTAAACAGTGTAGGCCTATATACTGTAAAAGTGGAAATTTCTGCAGTGTTGGAAATTTTCATGCATTTTGCGCAGTTAGAAACTAGCACGAAAATAAAAGCATGCGAGTATTTTGCTTGTCATATGTTCCTGTAGATAATATCTTGATACCGCGGAATTAAAAACACGCGAAACTCTTCTTACCCGGCCAAGCGTGAAAAATTAGTCACGCGAAAATATCCACTTTTACAGTACTGTATATACATGTATTCACACACACAAACACACACACCATGCTTGCAAAATCATTTTCCCCCCACATTGCACTCCTTGCACTGATGTTGCTTGCAGTTGGCATCATGCCAACTTTTGAATTTGTTAAACTTAATTCTCTTTTTTTTTTGGGGGGGGGGGGAGGGGGTGAGCTCAAACAAGTGTTAGAGGGGAATATCCAGAACTATATTTACAATAGACTAAAAAAATAAGAAAGATGTGGGCTTTGGTGATTTGGCCGGATCTTTGCAATACTAATGAATTGTTAATATTCACTTAGGTAAATAATAGAAGGCAATGTACTTGTGCTAGTGCTTCATTGGATTACACATACATATCAATTTTCACAAAATGTCCTTCAGTAGGAACTGAGTGGTGAAAAGATCATAACAAATGTATTTTCCATCAAATTACTGGTATCCTTGTGCTGCAACAGTGCAGTGATGAACTCTCCCACATGGGCTTTTATAGATGGCAGAATATGGACAGAATGGGATTCTTAAAATAAACTCCTTCTGCACTCGGCAATGATAAATGTGTAATGGGACTAAATGCGAAATATGTCATCAAGAGCATCCAGCATAAAACATGTAAGGAACTCTATAATTGCAATTCCATAACATTCATCAGTCCACATTTTTAATGAAACTTTCACATTCCTTTTCTTTTCTTTTCTTTTATATATGTAATTCTTTATGCTGCAGGCTATCTCTGTTCCATCCTTAGTCCACATTTAATGACTTGTTTGACTTCGCTGAGAGGAGTTAACCCTTAACCCTTTCCATGCCAGTGACTTTGGACAGTGTGTACAATGCTATGGGGTTTTCTGAGCCAATCGGCACACAAAGCACACAGGGATTAACCTAACTGGGGGGGGGGGGGGTCAAATTGACCCCCCCCCCTCGACATTTCGCGCTGCTATTCCGCAATGCGAAAAGATTTTGCCGCGTTGCTTCATGACTTTTTTCTTTGAAGTCTCCCGCATATTTTGAGACCAAATTTGCGACAACCGGGTACACCGTTCTGAAGCTACGTAATGTTTTGCATATGCATGTCAGCCCGAAAACAGCTCAAATTCATGATATCGTGTGCAAATCCAATGCAAATTGTGTTTTTATGTTAAATTGATATAAATTCGATTATTTCAACTTTCAATTATAGAAATTAATAAATTCTAATGTAAAAGCTTGAAAAAAGCCCTGCCACAAATTTTGGCCAAAAAACAATAGAAAACAAAAGGTCGAAAAAACAGTAAAATACATAAGAAATTAACAAAACAATAAAAAACAAAAGAAATTGATTTTGATTGTGCTATTTTTTTACAAAAAAATTGATGTCTTGAGGAATTCTGACACAAAACTTTACCGATCCTTCAGCCTTTTTAATGGAGTTACAGGTGGAACTATGATTTCATGCATAAATTTGCATAATTAAATTACTAAAAACAGAAAGTCAATATTTTTCTATTGCATGAGCATGTAATCTTGTAGATGACATCCGGCTCTATGTCCGTCAAAATTTTGCGGCGATCGCATGATCGGCGGCCGAGATCTGAAGGGGGGGGGGGGGGGGGGGGGGTCAAATTGACCCCCCCCCCCAGTAAAAACTTGGTCTCAAATAGCCCAGTTAAAATAGGGTTAAAGACAATACGACATGTCCTGCAATATCTGGACACCTACACTCATACACAGACTGAGTTTAAAAAGTGAATCAAAATCTCAATGTTCAAGTTCATTATTACTGTAATTCTTCATTGGCACATCAATACGTACATCAAAGAGATAATCTTGAAACATTTTAAAGAGGAAAAGATCAAAGTAAGTACAAGAGTAGTCAAGTGTTTGATCAAGTGGCTTATTTATATCTAATATACATGCATTAGCTACTCTCTTCAAACTTTATAAAACAGCCAGACAACAAGACTTTTCCCTCCTATATTGAGAAAAAAAGAAGGAAAACAAAAAGATGTGCAGTGTAGGAAAGATAAAAGCTGCTATTTCGGAAAATAAATAAGCTGCTAACTGACTTAGAAAAAAACAGCTACACAGCTGCTGTTTGTTAGTCTTATATTTGAGCATCAAGTACATTAGCCTAACTATAGACATCTTGTGAAATAAAATACTAAAGTGATTTTTTTTTCCATTTTTATCATGAAGACACCAAGAAAGAACTTGACCACTTACAAGTTAACTATTAAGATAAAGAATGAAAATTCATATTGGATGTTTAATAAAAGCAATAGAGATATTATGCTGCATACATTCTCTGATGGAAACAGTTTTTCTCAGAAATCACTTGCGCTTTGCGCGGCAGGGACATTGCTCAGTAAAGGTCCCTACTCATCTTGTCCATGTTGTGTTTGACTCTACTACGTGCCAAACAAACTGGTGCTGCTGGTGTCAGATTCCATTCCTTTGTTCACATAAGAATTCAGTTTTCAAAAGAGTGTCTCCTTTTATAGTTGAGAGAAGGTTCTAAAGTCTCACGAGTTCCATCTTGCAAAGTTGAAATGAACAACAAAATCTTGCATTATCTGCTTTCTGTCTACTGACAAAATAAGGTTTGCTGTTTATTACAAATTTAATGCCCTTTTTTTCAATTTGTACTTGCACTAGCACATCAAAGATAGCGATTAATTCTTCCGAGAAGACATTTCACAGTAGTCAATGAACTTTTGCTGTCTGCACAGAGATTGAAATTTGACTTTGCTTCATTCCCCTGAAGCTAGAAAGAAAGAAAAACAAAACATACAGAGTACATTGTATGTTGTATATCACAGCAATTTCAAGATCAAGCATTTGCATTAATTGGCATGCAAAACACATTTTGCCAAGAATATATCACACCAAATATTTCAGCCACAATAAAATTTCAGCATTGAAAAAATGAAACAAAACATGAACTCTGACATGTAGTAAAATTCTAAACGCAGCGATGCAGATCATATTACCATGAGTCCTACTTTGGCAGCTATCAACACATTCCAACATGAAGAATTAGCAAGTCCCGTTTGCACATGTTTCTTAAGTTAAGTTCAGACGGTGATCCTTAACCTCGAGGATGAGCTCTATGGGGCGCCAATGTGTCGCACAGGCAATTTTGTTACAAAATCAGAAATCAATCATTTCGTCAAAGAAATGACTGATTTTGTTACAAAGTTGATGAAATGACCGATTTCACAACAAAATCACCCATGCAGCACTTGACACCTCCTAAAGCTAATCCTCGAGAGAAAGAATCACAGTCTGAATGTAATTAGAGAGAGAGATAGAGAGGCAGAGAGATAAAAACAAAACAAACTAAAAACACACCTTTGCAATAACATTGAAATCACAAGAAAGTTAGGCTGCTAACAACCTTCAGCAACCTGTGGGCAAACTTTCATTCCCAGCCAACGATGGCTTTCTGTAGCATTGGATTTGCCCATGAGAAAAAAAAATCAAACAAAATCTTTCTGTAATACAGCACATGAAATGTCCACTTCTCATACCATAAAGCTCTGAATACTTTTCATATTTATGTACATGTACATGGTGTCGAGATGGGTGGAACACATCAACATTGTAGGCCTATCTAAGATGAACTCACATATTCTCATCTTTCTTGCATTGAATAATGGATGCTACTAAATGTAATTTTGATCCCATTTCAGAATTATAAAATAACAAGAAGTGCGGTACATGAGAATATGTTCACAAAAACAACACACTTATATGCATTTAAAATGCACTGTGTCTGGACATTTTCTGTTCAGAAACTACACTCGAACTAAAAAGTTGGCTGTCTAAAAAAAAACAAAAAAACACCAATATACTCTCAATCTTCAACATACTTTCAACAGTAACAGATGAAAAATGGGGATCAAAAATAAAATTTCTGTAAAAGAAAAATAAAGCCACCTATTTTTTCACCGTAGGTAAATATTCTGGTCAAAATTATTGCAATCTTCATGTTGGCACGGGAAGAAACAATCATACAGCTACTCATCACAACAGCACTACTGGCCCTCTATGGAACCCTAAAGACTTCTTTGGCACCAAATGGAACAGCTCTAGAACTCCCGCACTTTCACACTTCAAAGACCTTGAAGCATGTTGAGAGAAGGTTGGCCATATTCAACCGATTTTCATTCGCTGCCCACCATGGTATATTCGAAAACCATGAATAACACAGCCCTGCCTACAATACTGTAGAATTGCCCGTCAGTGAAAATGGCATGAAAGCATTTGCTCATCGGTAAAGCCCCTGTCACATTTTCTGGGATAGGCCCATCGTACAAGAAACGGGCAATATTATGCTCATTCATTGTTCAAATTGTCAATTCGGTGGATAAAGTGCAAAGTTTCCGTTTTAGAGGAGCGTTCATGCACGGTCTAGCAGCCGAACAAAACAAACACACAACGCGCCTGGGCGACAGTGTACAGGACAGTGGAACGTGTGCAAATGCATGAGAAATGAATATGAACCACATATCCACAGGACAAAACGCATGAGAAACAAATGGGTGATGCATGAGGTGTACATTGCAGCATCAAAGAACTGTGCGTATGCGTCCTTCCAAAGGATAAAAAGGATCTCAATGGATGCCAAAAATTGACATTCGTTTCTCATGCATTTGCTTTGTTTTATCCGGCAAAGTGTGACTGGGGCATACTGTAAAACACGATATATTCGCGACATGAAAATTTCGCGAACTGGAGCCGACGGCCTTTCTCGCAGCATTAAATTTTCGTGACTTGCCACCGACATCCAATGCATATTGTGTAGGCAAGAACTTTCACATGCATTTTAATTTCACGAATGTTACCGCTTGCGAAATTCAAGAAATTAAAATGCACGCGAACATTCCTCGTTTTATAGTAACAAACCACTCCAGACAAGACTCTTTTGCTGCGTGTGTACATGTACACACGCAGAGATAAGTGATAAAGATGGACACAATATGCTACAGGGATTCTCGAAAATGTCAAAGTTAGGCCAGTCTCCTTGTTGAATGGTATCCCTATACTACCAGGGGGGTGTTTCATAAAGCTGTTCTTATAGTTACGAATGACTTAAGAACGACTGGTGATCAGTTCTTGTGCTGAATTACTGAAATTCTGATAAGTACAGCACATCAGAACTGATCACCAGTCATTCTTAAGTCGTTTGTAACTTTAACTTTAAGAACAGTTTCATGAAACACCCCCAGGTCTTCAAATATTATGTTCACTTTCTACTCTAGTTTCGAGACTTTTGTTCTGAGCTCATCAAGTTTGCAGCACTACGAATGCCTTGTATTACCCGGCAGTGGTAAAAACATTGTGCAGCTGACTCGGAAAACAACAAAAAACAAACAAAGCAAACAAACAAGAAAAAATCTACCTGTGTCCAGTCTCAAGATCATAGATGTGGCTGTGACAAAAAAAAAGAACAACAACAACAACAAAACATCTGCATCTAATGCCAGTGAATTCCTACCTTTGAGATTAACATTTTCTTTTTTCATCAAAGTAGCAGTAATCACTGGATTATGGAGTATTTTTTGAGTTACTTTTACAGGTTAGCATCGAGGTCTATTGAGCACATAGTGGTAAGCTAAAGTCAGTTCAATATACTGTACTGTAGCACTAAAGCTTGGATTAATTTTTCTGGAGTTGTGCGACAAGAGAGGGCTAACAAACGCAGGAATTAAAGTATCCAGGTGTTTCTTATAAAGAAAGAGTCCCTGCACCTATACAAGTTAAGGAGAAAAGAATGAAAGACCGAAGTTGAAAATGATGAAGAAGACAAGAAAAATGGATTGTCATTTGTACAACAAAATTCAATAACGACCCAATTTGAGGTAGAGTTATTATTGCTTTATCTCCGTAACACGACATCTTTCTGGTCTGAAACATGCTTTTACTTTCTCCATGATAATATTGTCAAAGATATTATCTTGTTACTTTACAATAAATGCTTTCTGCAAGATTGGGTAAAGTCTAAGCCCTACTTTTTGAAATGCACTATTATAGGACTGGGGTCTTTAAACTTTCTTATAGAGCTGCGAAAAAGAAGAAGCAGAAAAAGAAAAAAAAAAACCTCACTGGTACTGTATATGGCCAAACATGCATCACACAAAAAGGGGGTAGCAGCCCTAGAAAGAGTATACAGTGGTTGTGCCCTACAGACACATCATTTCACTGTTGATGCATTGCCAAGGTGTCACATTTCACAATGAGCCACATATCAAAATAAATACTTCTTTTTTTCTTTTTTCTTTTTTTTTTTCTATTTCTGTGTGAGTGAAAGTGCTGGATGGGACAAATTTCTTGCTTTTGAGTTGTCTGTTACTTGAAAACTTTGCTGTCTGTGCAATGTGTAATGTAGATTATTGAACTCCAAAAAGTAGCAGTATTGATACTTCATGGTATAACCGGGCAGTCTGAAATTGAAAAATTCATATTTATAGTAGCACACTGCAGCTTTGAAATAAATTCTACTGGGCATCTGTGGAGGAGATTGTATCTCCGATAGGATCCAAAAGACATCTGCTAGACTGTAATAGTTAACACAGTCCCAGCTGTGCGCATTTGTGTGGGCATTTTATTGGTACCTCAGACAGGCTCCACTAGTGGAGAGTGAAGAAAAATCAGCATGAAAACAGAAATACTGAATCTACTAGCAATAGGTCATATAAATGGATGAATGAATATTGCTAGCCTGAAACCTCTTTTCAAAGCTCTACAGGATATTGTCATGCCTTTTCCTTGTCCAAAGCAAGCTTTTTGATTTGTTGGAGTTGTGAGACTTCGTCAAAATGAAAGATTTCACATACATCCAGGCCACTGGAAGACGTCTTCATGCACTGCGAGTATGACAACTTGAGGAGGAAGTTCTCGAGATATCTTCCATCGTTGCCATCTGAAATTTGGCACAGGTTGTCCTGATATTACTTAACATCCTAAAATGACACTCAATGGTACCTAGGGTTTTCTGATAGAGAGCTACTATGCACTTGTTGTAGTAGAATCTATTATAGACCTAGAGGATCTAGTAAGTAACAATATGACACACTACTGAAAATGCAGAGTGGGGTGTAACATGTGTAAAGACAAAGTGTTATACTGTCATACATCCAGTCAGCCATGTCAGGTAGTGGATATAAAAGCAACAGCAACAACAACCATAAAACCCCTAATTGCAGCAAATCTTGATCCACACTTCAATTTAGAAATGTAAAAGATAGAGACACACCTCTACAACACCTTTGAAAACCAACTCCTCAATAGACCAACCATGAAACTAAACTAATGTACAGGCAAACCCCATTATAACGATCATGGATACGACTAGATTTCATTTGTACAAGAAGTAAAACTGTCACTTCCTTATTTGCTGTGTCTGTTTTGAAGCTAACAATCTTGCTGTCCTGACTATCTTGTCATAACAAGGTTTGCCTGAATATAGCTTTAATTTGTAAACGTATATCAGTTTTCTTTCTGTAGAGTCTCGAGTAGCTTTGCAAGTTTGGCTCGATGTTCTGGGGCTAACCAGAGTCCCCTGAATATCTCCCTCTCTGCTTTGAGGGCCTTGTCCTGTGGGAGGGCTCCAGCAGCAAGCACCAAGTTTTTCATCCCCTGGACGAGGTCAACGGAAGTCCTCGTGTACTGTCCCAGCCAGTTGGTGGCGCTCTCCAGGACGTCGCCCCCTCTCGGCAAGATATCTTCGGCGAGGCCCATCTGCACGGCCTCGGCGGCGGACACCGACCGGGAGCCCGCCAGGAGCTGCAACGCTTTCTGCGGCCCGACGATGCGCACTAGCCGTGTGCCCCCTCCCCAGCCCGTAGACAGGCCCAGTTGGGCCTGCTTGAACATGATCTGGCTGTCGTCCGTCATCACGCGGAAGTCGCAGGCCGTCGTCAGCTCGGCCCCACCCCCTATCGCCTGCCCACTGACCATTGCCATGGTGATAAGAGGCAGCCGCTGCAGACGACCCAGCGTGTTCTGCATGTAGAGGCACATCATGCCTCCGTCTTCGGGCTGATTCAACCCTCGAAGGACGGCCACGTCTCCACCCGAGCAAAAATGGCTGCCTTCAAAGTTGCCGTGCAGAATGAGGCCCTTCCCTCGCCGCCATTTCTCTAATTCCTTGATAATGTCTGCCATATCAACCATCATGCTTCCTGCAAATTTAAACACAGAAAAATTATGTTCACATAATGCAGATTATAAACAGATACTCACAACTATACATATGGCATACTGAATACTGAGTAGTTGAATGTTGCATAAAATCCAAGAAAGCACTTTCTTATGTCTTCTATAGGGAGTACAACCAGATAAAATGTTCTATCAAGTCATGATATCATCCTTGGTGGGGTTAATGCTTTGCTCCTTCCCTCTGATTTTTCAATCCTTCCATCCCCCACCCCCTCGCCTTCTTGCTCCCATTATTAGCAAATAAGGGTTTGGAGATTCTCATCCTTAAAGCTTCCTTTACCATGAGCGTTGAAAGGCAGACATGTGGCTATAAATACATGTACAGCAACTAGCTTCATCATCATCATTATTCAACACCATGATCATCATCATCATCATCATCAATCATCATCATCATCAATCATCAATCATCATCATGATCATCATCATCAATCATCATGATCATCATCATCAATCATCATGATCATCATCATCAATCATCATTATCATCATCATCACCATCATCATCAATCATCATCATCATAAATCATCATCATCATGATCATCAATCATCATTATTATCATCCTCATCATCATCAATCATCATCATGATCAATCATGATCAATCATCATCATCATCAATCATCATCATCATCAATCAATCATCATCATCATCATCAATCATCATCATCATCAATCATCATCATCATCATCAATCATCATCATCAATCATCATCATCAATCATCAATCATCATCATCAATCATCATCATCAAACATCAATCATCATCATCATCAATCATCATCATCATCATCATCAATCATCATCATCAATCATCATCATCATCAATCATCATCATCATCATCACCATGATCATCGATCATCATTATTATCATCCTCATCATCATCAATCATCATCATCAATAATCATCATCAATCATCATCATCATCAATCATCAATCATCATCAATCATCAATCATCACCATCAATCAGCAATCATCAATCATCAATCATCATCATCAATCATCAATCATCATCAATCATCATCATCAATCATCATCATCAATCATCATCATCAATCATCATCAATCATCAATCATCATCATCATCATCAATCATCATTATTATCATCATCAATCATCATCATCATCAATCATCATCATCAATCATCATCATCATCATCACCATGATCATCATCATCAATCATCATTATTATCATCATCACAGCCATCATTGCCATAGTCAACGCTGCACACTGGCACTGGTCCGATTGTCGAGGACCAGTAAAAATCACTGTCGGACCAGTAACTTTCTCAGGAATGGACAAGTGAAAAATTGAAAAAAACTGGGTAGTCTGACGGAGAGATCAGACCAGTAGAAAAAATGGGTTATCGTGCAGCCCTGCCATAATCATCATAATCATCATCCACAATTATCATACCGGTCATGGCATTGCCCTTGCTGGGGTTGTTGATGACGACCCTGGCAATCCCCGTCTCGTTATCCTTCACCAGATCCACGCTGCCCCCTCCCAGCTCCTGGAGTCGGAGGCGGATCCGCTTCTCGTTGAACACCAGGTGCGGCACCGAGGTGTCCGTCAGCACCATGGTCTGGTCCATGCGGTGGCTGGGCGTGGTCTCAGCCAGGTTGACGCCCGAGTGTGTCGCCTCCGTCTTGTAGGGGATGTTGGAGGAGGAGTAGCTCCGCCTGGCCAGCGGAAGTGCCAGCCTCAAGACGTGACGCATGCTGCTTCCTTCGGCAAATCGGCTCAAGACTAGACAGAAACCTTGAAACGTGGGGCTACTACGTTGTAGTGTTAATCCAAGCACACACTGAACAAAATATAGGAAACAAATAAGCACTAATGAAATAATGAGCCAGCTAGATGCAGAAATTAAGGGATATCAAACATGAAAATAAGGGAAGAGAGAATACATTGTCATTACTGTGCATTAATAATCTGAAAACTCTCTGCTGTGTGGTACACACAAACAGACACACACATACAAACAGTGAACACACACACACACACACATGCAGAGGTATCGGTACATTTCCAACCCGACTATATAGCTCTATTTTTTTTTTTTTTTTCAGATTTCTTCCTATACCTAGTCAGAAAGGCACATCACTCCTTCATACCTGATACAATGTACATCCGTACACCCTTCGAAGTCTGTATTCAAAAAAGGAAATATTTTCTTTGATAATGACAATTTTTTTTTTTTTTTGTCTGGTTTTCTTTTTTTCAGTGGGAGGAGGGTGCAGATATTTACAATTTAGATTCGTGATTTTTGAATACGAGTTGCCTGATGTTGGATTACTACTTTCATTGCAAGCCGAAAAGGCATAAATTTGAAGATCTACATTTTCAGAATCGATTTTAAAACAAATCATGCTATAAAAGATACACCGTCTCTGCGCTCTGATTGTTAGTTAAAAATATGCTCACTCTTCAAATCATGCACACTCCACAGAACAAAATGCAGAAACGGGACAGCCCCCTGCAGATTTGAAAAATGGATCTGAACTAGCAACTAATCTCCCTAGCACATCAATCATGGTAACAATGACCACAATTAATGGTCAACTCATCATCCGACATCACCATGATCACTTGCACCTTTTTACTGCAGACTTCCAGATTGCTACACTACACTACAGTCCAGAGACTGTAGAGCAGGGCTACGACACAGATTGACGTCGCAAGTACGGTGAAGTATAAGTCGACCTGCGTCTACGCTGAACTTCGGGCTAATAAGGTTCCCAGCGTTCGCTCAAGTCAAGCGTAGTCTTGCAAAACAACCCACCCCAATCAATGACAAATGTTATGAATAAATTGGTCTTTCGACTTATTCATCACTTGGTTAAACACATAAAATTCGGACAATTTGGTTTTCGCACCAGAGCGTGCCAAAATCAAGTGAAATTTGTTCGAATACGAACCATGTATCTCACAGCTTGAGCCCTGTTTTCACGCACTATCTTATTGTGCGTACTAAGTCTTGTACAATGAAGTGTGTGCTTTTGCAGTTAGTGCAATTCAGGAGGTAGGCCTAATTGGTTAGTGCAAGTGCCTAGCCTGCGAGCGATCGCGAAGATTTCGTCTTGTGATTGGTCAATTTCGTCATTGTGGCGCGCCATGTCATCCTCCCGCGAACTTCGTTGTTGCAAGTAAACGATAAACATTCGCTCATAATTCACGAAATACTCCATTGATTGTCTTTAGCAAGATCTTATTTTAGGTGTGCATTGTATAAGGGAATTAAGGGCTTGCAATGAATTACGGCGGAGGTAAGTTGTCATGTCCTACCGTCTTAATTAAGAATTTGCTTTTGTGGAACGAATGTATTTCGCGGTACGAGTTTGCACATGCCGAATCTGTACACGTTGTGCAATTGAGGCAGTGTTACTGTGTAGTCCGACATACTGTCTTATTTGCTGTGCAATGTGCAGTGGTGTTGAGAATATGGCTTGTAAATTACACATGTATAGATAGGGTAGTAGGCCTAAGTTTGTACTAATGAAAAGGGCAAGGTAGCGGCTCTTGTCCTCTTTTCAGAAGTGAAGTGATAGACAATACAATATGACACATTAATGAAAATGCAGAGTGGTGGGGATGCAACATGTATAGAACTAAGTGTTAAAAAGTTGTGTCTTGAATAATGATTATCAGCTGATTAAATTGTTTTAAATTTACTGTGCTTTCAAGCCAAGGCTGCTGGGCCTGGGAATGCTTTGCCTTTGCTTTGCTCTTGAAAATGAAGAGGGAAACATGAGAGACGAAACAATTTGTGCAGATGTGATGATTTCATGACCCATGGTGGATATTCTATATCTTATTATCAGGTGATTATCAGATTATTGAGCATGCCAAAACTAACGTTACACAGCTGTTTTAAGATCAATAAGACACCAATGCAATGTCAGTGGCATCTAGAATCGTATTCTAGATCTATCATGCATAAAAAATGCTTGCTTCATGCATGCATGCATGGACAGATGCAAGATGGAGCTGTAAACATGGTAAATTTACAATTTTAGTTTGCACTAACATGACACTAGTACTTTAGCAGTATGTTAAGTACTCGACAGTAGTGACAGTCTCACAATCAGTCAAATGGTCCATAATTATATAGATATAGGGTTCACCAACACTCAACAGTGGTAAATGGTGAAATCACCATGTGAAATCCCTTTTGCTTTGTGAATCCTGACCCTCACATTGCTCTACCCTTCTGGCATGTATAGTGATGTATTGCAAATCAAATTTAATCTACAAGTAGAACCTAGTCTATTTTAAAAGCAAATCTCTGTAAATCTAAATTATCCTGGTACATATTTCACATACAGTGTAAATGAATCGCCCATTTACTCATTGTCATAAAGGACCCTCCCCTAGTAGTCTAGTAGTACCTCTACTAGCTCCTACCTATTCAAGTTAGAATCTGCTTTGATTCATGAATTTGTAAATAATAAAGAAATAAAGAAATTACTAGAACCTTCACTAGGTTTTACACTGTAGAGTAAAAGGGTACCAGTATTTGGTCAGCTACCAGTATTCAGTCACTTATCACTTGTCACCAGCCAGTAAGTTCAACTGTCACAACACACTCAAATCACATCAATTCACATACTTGCACACTCATTCACAACAGGAAACTCCCGTAGCCCCCTCCAAAAATCCATCCAAAATCCAAAATTTTACCGTCAAAAGTGCAGAATCGGCGCTACTTTCCAAAAGCGCGTGCGGATTGAGCCCAGTTTTAAGAGTATGGGTCGCCGAAGAAGTGCTAAAAATCGAGAAATACGCCATTCTCGCGTGGGATTTTTTGCTTATCGCAAGCTTGGAGTGTGATGGTATCCTCAAAAACGCAAAAGAAAAACAAAATTTCCGTATGTGCCAATACAGTGTCTCAATGTACAAGGGTTGAATGCAAGTGCCGATTCCCCAGTATTCGGTCACCAACGGGCGGCGCAACGTCGTCGATGCAATTTTGCGCCAACAAGGTAGCGTGCGGCGCATTTTTCAGCTGCCTTGAACATGCATTGACTTTGAACGCGCATATCACGTGACTGAATACTGGTCGCGGTGACCGTATTCTGGGGAATTTTCAAGGTGATATATTTGGGGATTTTGTGAAATTCTGTGTGATATTTAACAAAATGAAAATTGAGATGAAAGAAATTTGATATATTTCACATACATTGCTGTAGATATGATGTATGTATGTATTATTTTAGTTTGAAAAATATTGCAAAAAAGCTTAAGTGACCGAATACTGGGGATGCTACCCTACACAGTACATGTAGACATTCTTCATGTAGCAATCTTCATGGACAAGCTGTTATAGGGCAGGAATTACTTCATAAAGGTTCAAAAATCAAGCCTATGCCCTATGGATGGTGCATGTACACACCATATGTAGACATGACAGGTGGTGCTGTTGTATTGCATTCTAATTCTAGATTTTTCTAGACTAAGCAGATTAGATTAATAGATAACTGGATTGACATCTCATCTGTCCATTGTGTTTAGTATAACTTAACTGAAAAGATAATAAGGATGGTGGGCTGCAGAGCAAAGCTTTTTTTTTTTCTGCATCAGTTTAGACAAGTCTGTGCCCTTCGGCTTTAACTTTTTAAGTGGACTCTTGAAGTCTGTAAAGGTCTGCGTCAACAACAATGTGAATTATGACTTGCCACATGGAGATTATTATTTTTTTTTTAAATCGATTGTCGCCCTTTGTACAAAAGTATTTTTAAGATTACAAGCACTGACCTACATTTTAACAAATTCATGTCGAGCATATATGAACCAGCCTGAATCGAACCTGTACTCTGCTGCTTTCTGGACAGCAACACAACTACAATGTACCAGACTACCCCTGGTTGCCGGCATTGACACGGTGAAATTGGAAGAAATACCCAAGCTCCAAAATTCAGACATTGTTATGTTAAATGGCTAGTCCAAGGCGGACAAAGCTTCTTGAATGAAAGCAAGAGAATATCAGTGCGGAGTGGTGAAGATGCATTATGAAAGATTTTTAATTTGTACAAATGTATTTGTAAGATCACAGCTCCCTATCTTCACCCCTCTGCATTATGATTTTTGAATTATGCAATCATGAATTATGATTTCTTGTACTGTTGTGATCAGGATTTGATGGGGGCTACGGCGGGATGGACCAGGGCCAGGGATTCGGAGGCGGATTCGGAGGCGGATTCAACTCCCCGGGGCCAGGAGGCGGTGGATTCAACTCACCAGGAGTGGGCACCTCTCAGTCTAAGGTTTGTTGCATGGAACCTTACTATTGAGACTTGTGGCAGCACAGTTGTGTGACACAACTTGAATAACATTGTTTGGTCTAAAATGTGCAGCCTGTTTCTTTCGTTGATCTTCCACTGACTGATCTGTGTCTTAAGGTGTTCGTGGAGCTTGGCAATGGTTTATCCCCTTTCCCAAAGAAATGGTATGAGGCTTTTGGACTAGAGTGACGCTTAATATGTTTTTCAGCCAAAACAAAGGTGCTAATCTCCCATTGCAGGGAAGTGTCCTACATCAACATTAATAAATAAAAAAAAAAAAAAAACTTGACAGAAGAAATTCATGAATATGAATGGTTCATTGTGTGTTTATGACTCACAACATTGAAGGGATAGGTTGATACGCGATTAACAGTAGATCAATCATGACACTAATACAGAAGCCTTTTTTTATGGCTGGATTGGCTTATGTTGTATTTGTCTGCATTTTTGTTGTGAACAGGGTAAAAGGGCACAGAAGCTGATCCCATGTAACATAGCACAGATCCTCCAAGCAACACAGAATGACAACGAGTTCAAGATCGGAGATGTTGAGATTCACCAGGTAATTTGACCCTTTTCTGTCGATGTCGTGAACTGTAGATGTGTGTACACTGCCTCAGGAAAGGTGTAGATACAGACTTTTAATGAGCACTGATGCAAGCAGTCTGAGCCCATTGGAAAGGATGTATGAAATGCTCACTGGTGTGGGCTTGTATAGCATTACTGTAAAAATGGAAATTTTCACGCATTTCGCGCAACCAAAAACTAGCGTGAAAATAAAAGCCACAAATAGTTTTGCATGCCATATGTTCCAAAAGTCAATTTCCTAATTCTGCAGAATACAAAAAACAAAACAAAAAAACCAACATGCAAAGCTCTTCTTACTCAGCCAAGCGCGAAAAATTACTCATGTGGAAATATCCACTTCTACAGTACATCTTTTGCTTTTTTGGGGGGTGGGGGGGGGGGGGAAGAAACACACAACTACTGGTTTGCACTGGGGAAAAGATTTACAAAATACTGTATACATATGAAATACCGCAGTGAGCATTTCATGCATCCTTCCCAATGGGCTCAGAGTGCTTGCAATGTACATCACACTGTTCAGCGTAGTCATGTTATAACTGTATACGCCAAATATTTCTCAAGTATGATAGTTTACTCAAGAGACCGGAATAGGAAATTGTAAGCATACCAGTAATCCGTTTTCAGGAAAAAGTTAGTACTTTCCTGCTTTGGGGATCATGTACAGCATGTACGTTTTATGGAAGGAAATGTTTTTTGCCTGTTAAAGTGTGCAAATACCAGTTGACTAGCAAAATTAGCAAAAACAAAAATACCACAGAAGTATCCTCCTTTTCTAATATATGACTGATATCGTCAGTACTTATCTGTGCAGTAATGCAATATATATCTTGTCAGAATTTAAACCATTGCAATCATTGTGCAACAGGTACCTGGCCTACTTTTATTCTGTGCTGAGGTCCATTCCAGTTTTTAACCTAATGCTTGCAACTTTTCATTCTAGATTTCCGGCCAAAAAAAAAAAAAAAAAAAAAATGAATTGTCAATAGAAAATATTTAGTATCTAAACCTCACTGATAGTGTTGAAAGAGGTTATTATTTTGTAGTTCAGAATATTAAAGTGTTTTCAATAAACAAGCCTATTAAAAGTATTTTGAGTAAAATGGCACAAATGTCATTGGTAGTGTCATTATTATCATCATCATTATCATCATTATCTGTATCATTTTCATTCACCATCATTATTATCGTCATAATAATATCACCAGGTATGCCTTATTGGAGTCATCAGAAGAGCTGAAATCTCCGCAACAAACATTGTGTACCAGCTGGACGACATGTCAGGACCCACGATGGAGATTAGACAGTGGATAGAATCAGATGTGAGTTCTTCCTTCTCATTTGCGCAATCGTGACTTCTTTTTGTTTCCTTCTGGAGAGAATAGCTCAAGCAACGACTTTGAAGAGCCTGTGTTCATCTTTCTCTCTTTCAAAATTCTGAAAAGATTGCAAATCTCAAAAGAGAGAAGATATTGATTTTTTAATTTTTTCTTTTTTTATTTCATTTATTGTTGTGTTATTGCTCAAAATGTTTGCATATGAATATGCTGTATTTTGGTACAGTTTGTGATGTTGTATATTACACAACACTAACATTCACATAGGTACATGACTAGCAGTTAATCAGTCCTTTATTACTACTTTGAGTTTCATGCAACCCACATGAGATACAATCATGATCGGAGCTCATGTCGGTTGCGAGAAACTCAGACTTTCTAGCGGCATCAGCAGCCAGTCAAATTCTGGATTTATATTGCCTGACATGACGCCGCTCTTCACACTATAAGTATATTGATCTGTGGTGCATAGTCTCATGACAGCATTGTGACCAATTGCCAGTAATTTTGTATATCATTTACCTGTTTTATCTCTTTGACCAGCCAACCCCATCAGTGGGTGTCAAATAGACCACTCCTTCAGAAAGTTTTTGTATTTCTGTAAAACATGATATTTTCGCGGCATGAAATTTTCACGAATTGGAGCCTACAGCCTTTTTCGCAGCATGAAATTTTTGCGGCATGAAATTTTTGCGGTATGAAATTTGCGCGAGTTGCCTCTAACATTGAATGCGTATAGTGTAGACAAGAACTTTCTTGTGCATTTTAATTTCGTGAATCTGGGCTCTCGCAAAATTCGCAAAATTAGAATGCATTGTGAACATTCCTCGTTTTACAGTAAAAGGAGACTCATTTATTGTGCCTCTCTCGTCTAAACAGGAAACCACAGAGCAGCAACCCACAGTGTACGAGGAAAATACGTACATCAAGGTGGCGGGCAACATCCGGTCCTTCGGGGGCAAGCGCAGCGTCGGCCCCTTCCGGATCATGCCTGTCACAGACATGAATGAGGTCACAATGCACATGGCTGAGGTAGTTCAGTCACACATGCTGCTCAGCAAGATGGCCACAATGGTGAGTGTTTGTGTGTGTGGATGTCTGTGCGTCTGTCTGTCTGTCTGTGCACTGTGTGAATGTAACCAGTGGATATGCAGTGATGAAAGCATAGTTCATCGTTTTTCCACATATTTTCATGTTTCATGTGACCACGAGTCTGTATAAAATGTTTCCCCCATAGTTTGGTGCATTGACCCATGCAATGATTTGTTTTTGTATACCCAGGGAGGTGGAAGAAAGATGGAGTGTGCTCTTCTGAGTTTCCTTTGAAGTCATGCGTGGCCCCGACAGGCCCCGACAGCGTTTTTTTCCCCCTCCCGTAATCCCATTACTCACGCTCGGCGCACTGCAAGTCGTAAATCTTGTGGCGGAAATCACGACGCGAAATGCATTGTGGTCGGGGAATAAAATGGCGTCCTACGGTGTAAGCACAGAACTCATAGAGTGTATTCTGTATAAAGCAGTGGTGTAAGCAGTGGTGGTGGTTCTGGCGATCGTGATTTTGACGGAGACAAGTTTGTTGAGGAGGAATTGCTTTTAGCAAATTCAAAATCACATTGACACAGCAACTTAACGAAATTTGATTTGCAATTGAAACTGAAACTCAGAAAGTTAGTTGGGCCTTGGCTTGGAAATTGGAGGCCAAGGCAAGGGCAAGGCTCAGGACACTGTTTAATAGCGCAGCGTCACCTCAGGTACGCTGCCTAGCAAAAGCATACCTAACGTTAGTCCTAGCTAGTAGACTCTAGTATTTCACAAACTAGAATCTAACCACTGTTAAACGTTAGATTCTACTAGCTCCAGAGGTGTACTCTACTACTTTTTAATTCAATTTTTTGTAACGTTAGCATGGGGTAGAGTCAAGCCGATTACCTGTATTTACCGATGAATGATCGAGGGAGAGTGAGGTGAAACACTGTATACTAAGCTCTGTTTTTCCCCCTAAAATATACTTACAGCATCATACATCTAGGCTTTTATAGATATCATCTTTAATTCTCTACGGAAAATTATTATAATCAAGGCTGATATGTCTAATTTACGCTTTTTAACACTCAACTTTCCATTCCAATATGTATTTACTAGTAACTCAAATTCACCGAAACAACGGCAACGAACGCTGTCCCGACGCCTACGCGGCGGCCCTACAACAACCCGACGAGTACGCTGAAAAGCCCCAGCTCGCTCGGGTGCAGACGAAAAAAAAACCCGCCTCGGTCTCTATGAAGCACTACTTTTACACTCGAACTGTTTGAAAACACGCCCGAACACGCTCATGTAACTTATATCATTTTGAAGATCAAGGTCAGGCCTACCTCTCTAACTATTAAAAAATTGCGGAAATGTGCGGGATTTCTCATAATCGATACAGAAACAATATGATGACATCTCTAGCGCACAAAACTTACTGCTCAGTAACTCCGTTGTTTGTGTACCGATTTTGCTGGTTCAAACGGCAATCTCCTCAGCACAGTCTGCTGAACCAGCGAAAGGTATAGACATACCACGCTATCCAATTCTTGAGCCATAAGTTGTAGCTTTCGAAGGGGGACGTCTTTCACTGAATGTAATAGACTGCCAAAATTTTGAATATGACGTCATATTGTCGGTGCCACGCATCGCTTCAAAGCCCGATTTTTACGAGCATGTGTTTATGGAAGACCTGGAAAGGAGATCATGTTGCGTCACTCTAGTGCGCCGGAGGGTGATGGGTGGACCGATAAGGCCAGATTTTGACATATTTATCACAGAATGAGGGTTGGATTTCAAGACGTTAATCGGTGTAAGACCACTTGATTTTTTCTCTGAGGGAAGCTCTCAAAGTGCCATCTCCATCTTTCTTCCACCTCCCTGGTATACCTCTGCCACAAAGTGTCATCGTGGTCATTGTGTTTTTTGGGGTCATCCATCCTTCTGTCCATCCTTCCATTTGTCCTTAGAAGAGGAACTGTCTGTCCTTGTGTCCATCCTTCTGTCCATCCTTCGTGCCATCCTTCCATCTGTCCATCCATCTTTCCATCCATAATTGATTGTGTGGATGATGTTACTTCACACCCATTTGAGGTATCCAAATTAAACTTTGCATATTTTATGAATGAGTGGATGAAGCTGTGCCTTTCAACTTGTGGGAAAAATGGCAGCATTACATTCTCTTCCCACATGATTTGATTTGGTCCCTCTGATCAGGCTGGGAATGCCGGAGGCGGAAACGTGGATTCAAACTTCTTCCAGACACCAGTGAAAGCAGGGCATCCAGCTGGAGGGATGATACCAAACAACGGTCTCAGCGATGTACAGACACAGGTAGGTTAGGTGGTGATGGGGAAAAGTCACACTTTTTTATGCCTCCGCCATGAAGTGGTGCCGGAGGCATTATGTTTTCGGGTTGTCCGTCCGTCCATCCGTCCGTCCTTCCGTCCGTCCGTAATGAATTTTGTGGACAAGGTAACTATCAAAACCTGTTGAGGTATCCTAATGAAACTTGGCATGTATGTGTATTAGGGGGTGAAGTTGTGCCTATCAACTTTTGGGTGCACATGCTCAAGGTCAAAGGTCAAAAGGTCAAGGTCAAATACATAAAATTTCACTTTTTCCACCATATCTATTGAATGCCTGAAGATATTTTCTTGAAACTTAGTGTATACATGTATTACCCAATTAAGATTCTCTGGTGAAAGTTTGCGTCATGAGGTCAGAGGTCAAAGGTCAAAAGGTCAGGGTCAAATACATGAAATTTCACTATTTTCGCCATATCTATTGAATGCCTGAAGATATTTTCTTGAAACTTAGTGTATACATGTATTACCCAATTAAGATTCTCTGGTGAAAGTTTGGGTCATGAGGTCAAAGGTCAAAAGGTCAAGTAAAAATATCAAAACTTCTTTTTTTTCTCCGTGCCATGGAAAATTGTTCAAGGTATCTTCATGGAAAGTAGTATATACATGTACTGACTGGAAGTGATTATCTAGAGAATGTAGGGTTCATGGGGTCAAAGGTCAGGGGTCAAAGGTCAAGTGCAACACTTCAAAATTTTACTATTTCCCTCATATTTATGCAATGCCAGCAGGGTTATTATTTTTTTACACTTGGTGTATGCATGTGTAACCTAATAGAAATTCTCTGGAAAGTTTTTTTTTTCTTCTTTTTTTGCCTCAAAGGTCAAAAGGTCAAAGATCAAGTGAAAGTGCTGAACTAACTTTTTCCTCCATATCTCGAAGTGGCTCAAGTTATCTTGAAACTTAGTACATATTATGCATGTTCTACCTGAAAGTGATTATCTTATGAATTTTAGGGTCAAGGGCCAGATGAAAATGGTAACAATTTACTATTCAATTCAGAAATTGCACTTTTTCTCCACACCTGTACCTTGAAAATTACTCAATGCCTAAATGTATGAATGGGTCAAAGTCAAGTTAAAGTCCTTAAATCCCTAGATACATGCTCTCCTATTCAGCCAATTAAACCTAGGTCAAGGAAGGTGAACATTCAAGACATTTGTGACGAACTTGTCATTTCAATATTTTGCCAATTTTGTGAAAATGTAATCACACATTGTCCACATGTACTATCTAGACCTATTGGGAAAATCATGCATTATAGCGGAGGCATACCAGTCGCCACAGCGACATTTCTAGTTATTTTTATTTCACAGTGGGCTGAGATCCAGATTATTGATGCAATGCACAGACTCTTGAATTCCAAAAGCTGCACTGTGCGTAGGGTTTCAATGGGATGCTATAGTTTTGGTTGAGATGGGGTTCCAGATTTCCAACTTTTTTGTGGTATGATAAGAAAACCCTTATGAAATATTAATGAAGATACAATTTCTAAGAAGAATTCAAAGTTTATGTGATAAAAATTGGTTTTGAAATGGCTGAGACATCCTAATAAAAGATGGGACCCACCTTGTATTAGGAATGCTTTGATTTACTTTGTTTCTGGATATATCAGCCATTCCAATGCTAATTTTCATCGCATTAATTTTGAATTCTTCTCATAGAATTGTATGCTCTCTGATATTTCCCAAGTGGTCTCTAATTATCTTGCAAAAATTTAAAAGTTGAATCCCCAGCTCAATCAAAACTGTACCATCCCTTTAATGTTTTGTTTCAAGTGAGCAAGTGCAAAGCAAGGGAAATCCCAATCAACAACTCTTTCTTGTCATTTTTCACTCAGAAAGGGAAAGATTGTGTGCATGCATCTTTGTTGAATAGTCAAGAGGAATGTCCAAAAGCCCCAAACAGGGCTAGAGTTCAGCCAGCCCTCAATGGCATGTGACTCATGATGTCATTTTTCACTCAGAAAGGAAAAAATTGTGTGCATGCATCTTTGTTGAATAGTCAGGAGGAATGTCCAAAAGCCCCAAACAGGGCTTGAGTTCGGCCAGCCCTCAATGGCCTGTGACTCATGATGTCATTTTTCACTCAGAAAGGAAAATATTGTGTGCATGCATCTTTGTTGAATAGTCAAGAGGAATGTCCAAAAGCCCCAAACAGGGCTAGAGTTCGGCCAGCCCTCAATGGCCTGTGACTCATGATGTCATTTTTCACTCAGAAAGGAAAAAATTGTGTGCATGCATCTTTGTTGAATGGTCAGGAGGAATGTCCAAAAGCCCCAAACAGGGCTTGAGTTCGGCCAACCCTCAATGGCCTGTGACTCATGATGTCATTTTTCACTCAGAAAGGAAAAAATTGTGTGCATGCATCTTCGTTGAATGGTCAGGAGGAATGTCCAAAAGCCCCAAACAGGGCTAGAGTTCGGGCCAGCCCTCAATGGCCTGTGACTCATGATGATACACAGACTTACAGAAGACTTCATGTGACACTAATAAGAGGATGACATGTTGTTGATAGAAATGAGATGGATGATAGCAACGCAGTATCGTGATACATGCAGTGTGGATGATGAAACTAATGGTAGACAGAAAGGACATGTTGACAGATAAAGGTGAGTTTATACAGCTATATCAATAGCAGACTTTGGAACATAAGATCCACACATGTTTTTGTAACATTTACTTTATGCAAGGCTCCACATTAGAGGTGGCATGATGGCCGGCCGGAGGCCACACACACACACTCAAAAAAATAGATGCCAGACCACCACTTTTTAAGGAAAGAAAGTGTCTAGATGGCCCAGGCCACCAAACTTCATTGTCGGGCCACCAAAAGAAAATGTTAATGTTGAGCCTTCCTATATGTACACCAGTGTATAAGCAGATATTTTTTAATTGCATCTATCTTCCATGGATAAGGTTTTCTTATTTCACTTGAAACCATAAAGATGTGAGGATGGGAAAGTCTTGTATCGATCACCTTTGTTGCCATCTCTGCTGACTCGTGTCCAGGTCCATCAGCTCATCACTGGTTGCCGTGACGAGGAAGGCATTAGCATGGATGCTCTCTGTAGGAAGCTACAGCGCATGTCAAGAGATGCCATCAGGTGAGAGAGAGAGAGAGAGAGAGAGAGAGAGAGATAAATACAGTATGTCCAAAAATAGAACACAACGGTACCCTCCACAACGATAACTTTTAAAGTAGTGAATCAATCCAAATACAATGTCAGGATATGAAACTATAACTCATTGTCCACATCTTACAAAAAACCCATTCGATTTGCTTCAGTGGTAAAAGAGAAATGAGGAATTGTGTAGAGCATGTCGAGAATCTCTTCCCTCCAAGTTCTGTCTATTGTGTTCACACATTAATATGCAGTTCCAAGAGCATCCAAGTGCTAAACTTGGCAGAATCAGACTCATGACATGCTTTACCACAATCCACATTTCCCTGTGACTGCTTAACCAAATAGAATGAGGTTTTCTGCAAAATAGAGCTAAGATGTTATATTTCAAGAAATTGAATTAGCATTTGACGGTTTAATCATATTGGGTGTTTTCAATTCGAAAATCTGATTGTAATTATTTTGAGGACATACTGTACATTATGTCCCCCCCCCCCAAAAAAAAAAAAAAAGAAAAAAAAGAAAAAAGATCACAATTGGATTTCTGCATTGATAACTTCCAATATGATTAAATTGTCTAAATGCTATTTCAGGGTCTAAAAATATAGCATATTACCTATATTTTGCAGAAACTTCCATTCAATTTGGTTGAGTGGTCACAGAGAGATGTGAATCATTTTGAAGCATGTCGTGGATGTGATTGTTCCAAGTATAGCACTTGGATGCTCTTGGAACTTCATATTAATGTGTGAACACAATGGACAGAACTTGGAGGGAGGGATTGCTGACATACTTTACAAAAATCCTCATTTCTCTCTGACCACTGAAGCAAATCGGATGGAGTTTTGTGCAAGACGTGGATAATAAGTTATAGTTTCATACCCTGAAATTGTATTTGGATTGATTCACTATTTTTAAAGTTATCATTGCAGAGGGTCCCATTTTTGTTTTGTTTGTTTGTTTTTTTGTTTGTTTGTTTGTTTGTTTTTTTTTTGGGGGGGGGAGGGACATATGGTATATAGAGAGAAAGCTAGACAGTGGGAGGAAGAGAGATAGTATTAAAGAGACAGAGTGGGATACAGGACAGTATTAAAGAGACAGAATGGGATACAGGACAGATATAGAGGGGCAAGACAGGTACAGAGACGAATGAAGAGAATAACGTGAGAGACATTGAGATGGCATGAGATGGAACAGATACTAATTAAAGGCATTGTTTACCATTTGCAGATGAAACAAAACTCCAGCATTAGTGCTTTAAAATAGTTCTGAAATGTGAGTTTGGGATAGAAACAACCACTGTAAAAATTTGAATCTGTATAATCAAAGGGACTGTACAGTACTGGTTGAGGTGGGAATTCATGTTTTGAACATTCCTAAGACAAGTGAGATAATGAAAAGCCTCTTCAAATATGAAAGAGCATGTAATTTTAAGAAGGATTCAACGTTTATTTGATGAAAATTGGTTTTCAAATGGCTGAGATATCCCAAAAAGTGCTAATAATAAAAGGCGACATGCCACAACTTTATTAGGATCTCTTTGTTTCACCTTGTTTTTGGATATCACAGCCATTTCAAAACCGATTTTCATCGAATAAACTTTTGATACCTCTTAGAACTGCATGCTCTTTGACATCTCATAGAGTGGTTTCTGAATATCTCGCAAAACGTTAAAAGCTAAATCCTCACCTCGACCAGAACTGTACACACCCTTTAACCCTAAAAGGGCCGGGGGGGCGGAATCCGCCCCCCCCCCTCGACGTTTCGCGCTATAATTCTGTAACGCGAGAAGGCCTTGTCGCGAGGCTTCTTGACTTTGTTTGTTCAAGTCTTGCGCAACTTTTGAGACCAAATTTGCGACGTCCGCGCATACTTTTGCGAAGCCACGCCCATTTTTGTAACGGAATGTCGCCCCAAAACGGGCACAATTTTGTGATTTTGTGTACATTTCCTATGGAAAACAGTGCTCTGTCATGAAAGTCATAAAAACCTGATTATTTTTACAATTGATCACTTTTATTGATTAGTTTTGTGCTAATTATGGTAGAAAAGTGTTCAGTAACAATTTCCAATAAAAAGACAAAGAAAAAACAAAAGTTGAAAAACAAAGAAATACATAAGAAATTCTGAAAACAATAAAATACATAAGAAATGAAATGAGTTTTGGAAGTTTTTGTGATGTACAATTGTTGAATATGCCAAAACAGATTTACTGATCAAAAATTAGACTCTCAATGCTTTTAGTTAGGCTAAAATATGATCTTGAGCTTAATTTGCATAATTAATTAATTAAAATTAGAAATTGCTTGTTTCAAAAAATATTATGACACAATATTGTAGATTATGACGCGGGTCTCACGCATGCCAAATTTCATCGCGATCGCACCACCGATGGCCGAGATCTCAGGAGGGGGGGGGGGGGGGGCGGAATCCATCCCCTCCCCCCCCCCCCCCCGGTCTGAGCATAGCCAAAAAAGCCCGGCCCCTTTAGGGTTAAGTATTGTTAAATATACAAAATGTGAACAGTAGTTAAAATAAAAATTGTTTCTAGACTAAACCATCTGCAGTTATCGTTAAATGAGAAAAAGAGTTTTTATATGATAGGATGTTTTATGGTACGACTGACCTACACATATGCATCAAATGTGATAACTCGAACATTTTTAAAATAACTGCTCCCAAAGGTAAACTGTACCTTTAAGACAACTTAACAGATAGACAGACTTGCAGATAGAGACAAAGAAAATGGGAGATAGAATGAGCGAAGGATAAGGACAGATAAGAGAGGAATGAACACACAGATAAAGAAACAGAGAGAGAGGGGGGAGGGAGAGACAATCAGACAAAGACAGATGGACAGAGTGAAACAGAGCAAATGATAGATACACAGTGAGACAGGGAGATACAGACAGGGACAGAATGATAGATGCAAACTGTCAGCGTTATATCGCATTTGAAAAACAAAACAAACGATTAAGATGAAGTGTTATCTGGATTCAGCTTGAAATTGAGGCATAAAAATGAACTCAAGAAAATGTATAAAAGTAACAGCCTAATATGTGTAATTCATGTTATCTACATGGTATTTGTTCTATTCTGTTCTCTTCTCCTGCCTTTCAGGAAAGCCGTGGAGTTCCTGAGCAGCGAGGGCCACATCTACTCCACCATCGACGACGACCACTTCAAATCGACGGAGGGTTGATTGATTCCCCCAATCGATCACCCTCAAACCTTCCCAACCCCAAAGTCCCCACTAACGTCACTGTCTTTTCACATGATCCACTTGTTTTTACCAGCTACCCTTTCTTCCACACTCCCATCCCTTAGCCTCCTCGGTAGTAAAGAATTGTTTGGTTAACAATACTGTCAGAGCAGAAATTTTGCATGCATGAAACTTTTTTTTTTTAGTTTCATGAGGAGTCAAGATTCGTGAAAATAAAATGCATGCCAAAGTTTTTGTTTACCCAATGCTCTGACTGCCAGTCAATTTGCAAAAGTTTCATGAAGAGAAAAAGGCAGTCTGCTCCAGTTTGCATAAGTTTCATGCTGCAAACGTTTCTGGTTTTGCAGTACCTTGTCTCAAGCTGAAAACGAGAAGAAAGTCCCCTTCAAACTTGTCAAACTTTGCTGACGGAGTTGTAGAATGTTGTTCAAGAAAAAATAGTTCAGCCAGGAATACATTGTAGGTATGAAGACAACGCTGTCGTTATCAAGATATCCATGGACAAAAATTACCTTGCAAGTAAACTGTTCTTGAAATGGTTTATTTGAATACTAATGTCTGTAGGGGAAAATCAGTGAATGGCTAAATTGGGTCAGTCAAAGATTTGCACATCTTTTGAAGTCCCAGATGGTTGCAAATGACTGCAATTCTTTCATAGCTTTCATTTTTAAACAGTATTGAAGACATTTCATTAGATTTCATTAAAGGTCATTTCATTCATTAAAGGTCATTTGTTAACCTTTCTTGAGGAGGGGGCATTTTCCCAGATCACATGGAGTGATATTGTACACGTTTGCAACAAATGACCATATATGTACATGTATTGTACTATCATGCGCAAGGAGAATCCTACGAGTGATTCATGTTTCCTCCATTTTGTTTTACAACTTTTCATCCATGTTTTCTGAATCCTCACCTTGAGAAGTACATTAGATAGTGGCTGAAGTGAATGAAAATCATTCTGCACACACGTTTATGTGCATTCTTCAACATTTGCCATTTTGAAAGTTCCTTGTTTTAATGAGGTGCCTTACTCTAAGAGCAAGACAATTGATCAAGGAAAAAGAAAGGGGAAAAACTGTCCACTGTGTTGTAGCAACAGGTTGGCTGTGAGCCCATGTGCCACAGTTGTGAAGTTTGTTGGAGAGCACAATTGCAATTATTAAAGATGCTTCCATATTTTGGTGGTGGTTACCAATGGCTTTTGCGACATTCCATACATGGTACGGTGCCACAAAAATATAGGTACAATGTAGCGTTTCCATGTAAAGTCATTCTCATTGTTGGAATGTGTCAAGCAGTAGATCATGGAAGAACCTGTCACAAAAAGGATTGTTTGACCATGTAAAAAATGTATGGTTGGTTGCATTCTCATCATGTTCTAATGTGTTTGTCGTCATACTGTTGGTGTACAAAGTTTACATTTTTTTTTTCCATCCTTGAATATTACTAGAAGTAGAAACAGATGTCTTGAAATAACCATGGTAACTTAGTACTAGTAATCCTTGGTAATGACATAACTACCATGTCATGTGCATCATAAAGTCTTTTTTTTTTTTTAAATCAGCTTTGTGAGTAAAACGATATGTTACCAACAAGAGCTTGCATTGATAGATAAGAATTCAAATAGATTTCATGTAGTTAACATCTTTTAGCAAAAGCTGAAAGTGTTGCTCTGCTTTGTCTTGAACAGGTGGATTGAACAGAACAATAGAAAACACTGATATTCAAAGTCAAGTCAAAATGAACCACAATGTGATATAGATCTTGTCTTACCAGTCTGCCTCGGTGGCTAATGCCACAAACTATTGGGATTTCATGTGTATATATTTCAGTTGTAGTTTTGGGTTGCTGGTTTGGAACAACTGCAGAATACCCCGTTTATAACGTTGAGGGCGGTCGCAATACTATATCACTCCACACTACCCTACCCTTGCTTGCTACAGATGTGCACACAAGTAGGGACATTTGGCCAAGGCAGAGTATTCTGCAGTTATACCGCCATTTTTTTTTTCCCACAGTTCATTTCCAAACTATAGGGGAACTGTTTCATCTAAGGAGATAACTAAGGCATGTTCCTAAATGAATTTATGATGCTTCCTTTCATTCGTTTCAATCATTACATTTGCCCGCTTCTGGTGAGAAGTTACGCTGTCCTGAATAGGATTTCCCCTCCAGCATTTAGACTTCTCATCTAGTGTTTTCAGAGGCGCCAATTTAAGCACATAATATTCTCTCAACTACATGTACTGAGCATATAGTCTGCTGAAAACCAGAAGGGTGCTATCGTGTTCGAAGATTTAGCATAAATAAAAACAAAACAATGAATTTTCATGAAATAAAAAGTTTGTTCAATCAAAAGTGGGTAGATTTATAAGCATTAGCACCCTTGTGGCTGTAATTTTGAACTTTTTTACTGACAATAAAAATAACTCAAAATTGACATCATAATGTAAAGGAGATTGAGCTCTACAACATGATGCCAATAACTCAATACCCCCAAAATTGTGATAAAAGTCCTTCTGGTTCTCAGCCGACAATATCCCCTTATTTTCTCTCCATGTACAATGTGTGTACATTGGCTGTTTGCAGAAAACTGCTGACTACTGTATAATACAGCAAAGTGAATTCTGAACAAAATAACATGAATGGTGGATGTTCAAATAGCAGTGAGGAGAGAGACACTCCAAAGGAGCGCTTTGCTTCTGCAGAACAAGTAGAGTGAAAGCAATGATGAAAGTAATAAAAATGTATGTACAAAGTTTCCAAACTAAATACATCAGATGTTTTCATTGTGCATGAAAATTTGTCTCATTGTCCCGTGTGGTGATGAATGTGCAGATGCAAACTAGGGATAGCTACTGTAAATCTTGAATTTTTTGCATACTGGTAAGTAAATTCCACAGAATCAAAACATGAAATACAGTGCACTCCTGTTATAACGAACACAGTTGTAACGAAATTCCAGTTACAACGAAGTAAAAATTCAGGCGGAACATTATCTGCTCTGTGTATTTCTATCATTTATTTGTTTGGTTATAACAAAATGTTGATATTACTAAAGAAAACTGCCAGTCCCGAGGACCTTGTTATAACGGGAGTCCACTGTAATGTTACACATAACAAGCAGAGATAAGCAGAAAATAAAATTCTCAGAATTACCACATAAGCCAATTACAGTACTGTATAGTGGACTGCTCGGCAACACCTAATAAAGACTAAATCTTGTTTTCATAGCAAAAACTGAGAGGCACCTCTTTGCAGGATGATCTTATTTAGATCAAGAAAAATACTCAAAAATGCTAAGAAAATATTGTTCCATCTGCAAAACAAGTTTGTTTACGGTAACATTTTTTACACAGGCAAGCAAAATGCAGCTCAAGATGAAAACCTGAAAGTTTCCTGAATTAAAATGATGAAATAATTATATGCTGCTGGTTGATTCATTTTGACTCCTCAAATTTTTATCAACTGTATGAGTGAACTTTTTCAAAAGTTAAAGAAATCTAATGAGTTCATAGCTTCCCTAATTTTTATCTGATTTTTTATCACATTTTCACTGTTGCGCTTATGAAATTTTGACTCTTTTCTGACAACTTTACACTGGTCTGAAATTCCCCTCTTAAGAAGATGACAGACCCAGTAAACTCACATACCCAAACACACATTAACATCCAACACAGACACACACTCTCAGGTTGGCGATTGCTGCAAAACCAGAAATATTTGCATGCATTTTAATCCCGCGGATTTCTTGAGAGCCAAGATTCGTGAATCAAAATGCACACAAAAGTTCTTGTCTGCACTATGATTTGCATTATTTGAATTGCAGCAGCAATTTGAGAACATTATTTTTTTATGCCAGGTAAAAGGCCCATGGCTCCACTTTGCAAAAATGTCATGCCACGAATGATTAAAACATGTTCAAGCCCAGCTCTGTCACTTTCTCTCATCTCTAGACAGACAGACATACATATACCACACACACAAACACACACACACACACACAAACACACACACACACACACACACACAACACACACCTGTACTTGACTTTACTAATGTACATAGTACCAATTTCAGGAGAAAATACACAAATCCAAATCAGCAAACCTGGTGATAGGCAATTATATCTTTTATTGTCTGAGCATTAATCAACCATTCCCAAATGAGCTGGGATTCTACAACTTCTATCATAGTTACTTCTTGATTACAACACAATGGATTTACAGAATTAAAACGGCTTGAACCACACCCCGTATACATCATGTTTGAAGTTCAAAACATTATATACATTTTTATTGCCATGAAAATATGATCTTGATCAGACCAAACCATTTCATTCGTTTGATTATGTTGTGATCTACTCTCTCTACAGATAAGAGGTAGTGGGTTATCCACATAAATACTCAAGTCTTTTGGTGAATCTGGTGGATTTGGATAGAAAATTCAACTTGAGAAGTCCACAAAGTCTTTCTTTTCCCCCTTCAAACTACTGAAGGACGATTTAAGAAAATAAACCCTGGCTGGACCATTCCATTTCTCAACAGAAAACCTGGGACTCGAAAGGAAAAACCCAAACCTAGTTTGATCTCCAAAGGTCTTAGGGTGGAACAAAATGATAATTGCTCAAAAAAAAAGAAAAAGAAAAGAAAAAAACCTTTTAAAAAATTGAATGGGCAGTGGAGTACCTGGTAACACTACCTATCAATGATCCCCCCCCCCCCCCTTCATACTCACATGTTCTACTCAGCACAATGTTCAGAGCTTAGGTAACAAAGTTCACTCATATATACCGGTAGTTGTACCAGAAAAAAAAAAAAAAGGACTCTACAGAATACACATTGTTACATCATCTTTTCTTTGAAGGATTCTGAGTAAAATTGAGAGAGTTAAAATACCATTATAAACCTCATACACAGTACTTTAATACATACACAAGTTTGTGTCAGTAATATGTTACACTGTATAGGAAACAAAACAAAAAAAAAAATGCCTCAGGCACCCTTCAGGCAGAGGCATAGAAATGAACACCGTGTCTCCAGTGCGAACGACAGGACATGACAAATGTAGTGGTGTGCCTTTTGAAGGAAGAACTGTAATGCAAACCAATGCACTAAATGCCACTATGACAGTGGATTGGTTTAGAAGGGATGATTTCTTCACTCTTCTCAGCATTTACCTGTCTAAATACCAACCATCCCCCGTGCTCATTTGTTTTGATAATGCACTTTGTGACTGATTTGTCATCAGTTACAGTGCAGTTTGTGCGACCAACAACTTGAAATGCACCACAGCGATTAGGTATGCGAATAAGGAATACATGTAATTTCTCTCTGCATTTCGAAGTTGTTCATATAACGTTGCCTTTCATACCAAAAGAAATTTTTCAATCCAGACAACATATTTTCAAAATATATTTTAAAACATCTTTCAAATTATATACAAAGCATATTTCTGCTCATTCCTGTAAGAAAAGATACAAGAGATTATTGGGAGAAAAGCATATTTCACCTTTGAAGGTTTGTGCAAGTCTAAGATTCACATTTATGTAAGCAGAATCAGCAGCATGAAAAAAAAAGAAACGAAGGAAAAAACCTCTTAAAACTATTTTGTACTTCATAGTTTTGATCGACATACACAAATTATATGAAGGGTTTGTTTGCAAAAACCGATAAGTCCATTTTTGAAGTACGATCTCTGTCACAAAGTACAAAATAATACCTTTTAAATGATATATTGGTCACTACATATAAAGGTATATTTTTTAAGTTATGGTCGAAAGAAGCCAAAAAAATCTTATTATTTTCTTTATTTTTCTTGACCTTTAATCGCAAATATCTCCATTTGGCAAATATGGACTTATCGGTTTTTGCAAACAAACTCTTCATATCTTGGGTGGTACAGCGAATTATTACCCCTCCAAAGTGCCATGCACATTCTCTGACAGAATGCAGTGTTTGTGATAGCTTACAAGCCCACGGTAGAGTTGATCTTGTCAGACTGTAATGTACACACAAGTGACTCCATTGCAGGGATAATCTTACATTACAATGTTACATATTTGTCTCATCAAGCAATAGTCATTAGGATAATTTCATTTTCTTCATTGCTGGAGTCACATGTTATGATCTTTATCTCCGATTCTCCATACTACAGTCCGACCTCAATTATCTGGCCCTCTCTTATGCAGATTTCTCTATCATCTGGGCCCCATTTCATAAAAGATGTTAGGATGGCAACTCTTGCTGGAATGGCAACTTCCATTAGCAACAGCCAATCAGGAAGCTGGATTCTTGTCATTGTCATGATAATTACCATTCCAGCAAGATATCATATCAACTTTTTATGAAATGGGGCCCTGGACACCTCCAAGCAGTGAAGACAAAAAAAAAGAAAGAAAAAAAGAAAAGACTGATTCAAAACACAGTTAAAACTCTGACAAAACTTGCGCAATTTACCCATGATATCCCCTACAAGAATATGTTATGAATTTTACAGTGAAAGGTTTCAAATTCAGGACTATGATTTTAAGTAGGCTAGCGAAAATCACACATTACTGTTGCAGTGTACACTACAATGTACCTATGTAGCTATCACAGGGTCGGCAGCCTACTTGCACTCAAATATACATAAAAGTCAGTTTCTTCCATATCCGGATTGAGCGTTTAACCTGGCAGGCGCGAGTCCCGACATGGCCGGATAGCAGAGGTTCAACTCTAATCTGCCAAGGGATATGCTGCAGCACCATGGCAGTGAGTGAAAAATTAGTGTGGACTTCAGGGACTAAATGCAGCTGCATGACCACAACAGTCTCCACATTCCCTGGTGCTGTATCAATGCGAAGACCCTTAATATTAAACATCGCACACACGGCCTCCAAGTCCTGAACTGTGCCTTGACCTTTGACCCTGCTTTGTTAATAGGCCAGTTTGCATGCGATTTCACAATGTTATGGATATTCATCACCAAAGATGGCAAGCTATTGTATTCACCTGCACATACAATTTGTAATTGATGCATTTCAATACTCGGAATGAAATTTGCAGCATTAGTTATTGCTATGTCAGGAAAGCCTGAGGCAGGCTTTGATGCAAACCATCTGGTTGTCAAGAGAAACCTTTGATTAAAGGTATAAGTACATACAGTAAGAAAAATGATCTCTTTCTAGAGTCAATCGGATTTACCTTACATACTACACATTATCATGTAGTACACTATGTAAGATACCATCATTACTCATTGAAAACAGCTTTCGCATTACACAGAAAGTACATGTGCACATGTAAGATCTTTTGATCAAATTCGGCAATGCTTGCAGTGTCCAGAATGACTACAGTGACCCAATGCGCAACAAGACTATGGCACAGAGTGTGCTACACGAGACTAATGCACCGTAACGTGACCTGAATACCCATTTGCCATTGGCTACCCTCCTGGAATTTGTCCTAGGACATCTAAATTATCATGCAAAAACTACAGCTTTGGCGAAACAGGAAATATACATGGTGCAACAATGGCGTTTGGAGTTGTCTGCACAATGACCACTTCGATCCGTACAGAGAATGAAGAATGCTTGGATACAAGTTCATTGCTCTTCTCTGTCTTGAAGTGAGTATTGTCTTTTAGATACTGAGATTGTTTTGAAGGGTTTGGAATTGAGGTTTGTTTGTATGTTTGTGGTTTTTGTTTTTTTTTTGCAATATAACAGCTACCTTTTGCAAGCAAATTGAGCAGTGTGTATGGCAAGCAAAATGGGGAGCATGACTGAAACATTTTTGTCAAATCGCACAGGCATAAAACTGCAGGTGTGAATTCCAATGCAGCCACTGATGCTCAGCTGCTGCTGTACTCCTGAGTATGGCATGCCAAGCGTGTTGAGCACGACATTTATTGCAAAATAAAAGAGACAACACCACGTTCTCTCGAAAACGGCAAGAACATGCTTGCCAAAATGTCGGGAGTGGGTAGGCCCTTTCCAGGGCCACATACATACCCAAGAAAGAATATGTGGTGCACCGTTAGGCCTTCTACCAATAAATTTGGCTGAATCATTTTACCATATTTTGGAGTTTACAGACCCTCATTACTACTACTGTGAGCAGTGCCTAGATGGTGTGCACCCATCCTCCAATGAAACAGGTATTTGCACACACAGAGAGCAAATCTGAGATATTGTGGCATGTTGGACTTTCAGAAGGAAACTTTGTTTTTGAAGACGTTGACATTTTTATTTAGACAATGACATTTCGGTTTGACCGTACTCTTGCGCTACTGCGCTACCGTGGATATTCCAAGATGACAATACTCATGCAACACAAAAGAAACATAATGCATTAGCAGCTTTTGCTGTGAAGTTGGAATGAATGGTTACTTGAAGTCTTTTTTTTTTCAGTCTGCTAGCTAAATGTAAAAATCCACTTCAATATTGCACGCACACGACTTGAAGTGGCCAGTGTTCTAGAAATGGCCACACGCGCAGGGTACATGAATGTAATTATGTCAGCACGAGCATAAATGGAACTTTCCGAGACAAAACATACAAATTTCACCAGCAAATTATTGGTTATTTACACAAAAAGTCATGCGTATGATTATACTAACAAAAGTGATGACATTTCTACTGAAGAAGAAATGCACGAAAATATGGGCAGCTTTCAGCGAGAAAAAATTGGTTACACGACAAACAATACTGACACATGCTGTATCTCTTGGGCTAAGAAAAAATTCGGGCAAAGTTGACAAAAAGCATCAAACTTGCGTCAAAATCAGTGCAGCCGCAGAAACTGGCTTTTCCTGAGAGAGATCGAAACTCTTTGCATTCTCAATCAAAAGCGATGTTGCACATGTAAAACATCTCTTTTTTTCTTTTCTTTTTTTCTCCTGCCTTCATTGTTGAAAGACTGATTAGATTTGATCCCTAAATGCTCTGTACATTTCTGCACTACTTTGGCAAAAGGAAGCAAGTGACTTACCATCCGAATTTGACTTATTGATGTTTTCATAATTCGCATAATGAGCTCTTCTTCCAGGCTAAATTTCATGCAGAAACACTCATCCTACTAAGAGATATGTTAGATAAGACATCATGATAGTCCATTGACATCAGTGTAAATGACAGACACATTTTGCTCTCTTACGAGAAATGTCACTTTTGTCACTTGCTTCCTTTTGCCACAGTAGGGCAGATTTGGCATTAAAACCGTATGTTTACTTTTAGACGAGATATGAAATTACTGACAATCCAGCATTAGGCATCGCTCACAGAAAATTTAGTGGCACGGAAGGCCAGTAAAGATGTTGAATGCTTTTACAAAAACAAAACAAAACAAACGAGCAGGAATTTCACCACACGTGATCCATAAAACATTATTCTAATCTTGGTGATACAAGGCAAAAGATCTCCACCTTTGATTAGTTCATCGAAAAAGAAATATGACAACAATATCTAAAGAGATTCGTACAACTTTGTGCAGTGTAGCATATCATTTCACAGTGGAAGGTGAAGTGGTAAGATATTTAAACATACTACTAGATTTTCAAACAAACTGCTGTGTCTGTGTGATTTCTGGATTCGTCAGATATAGAAATAGAAACTTATACGTTATACATATTTCTTTCCATTCTGTGCGGGTGAATTTTGGAATTGTCAACCTCATTGTTCAGTAGAAATAGAAACCCAAATAAATGCATTTGGTGTTTATATTCTAGTTTGATTTGACACTGTCTGGACAGGGTTAGTAATTCAATAAAAGATTTTATTCAAATAAAATAAGCAGAAATCTGAAAACAACTTTCGCAATAATGTATGCTCATTGTTAGTTATGTGTTATGTGTATATCTTTGTTGACAAAGTTAAGAAGTCATATTTTCTTTAGTAACTTGATATAACAAAATCTAAAATACTACAGCCATTGATATTGTAACCTAAGTCCTTTCATTCTAAGAGTCACTTCTCTATTAAATCATTTATTTTTTATAAATGCCTGACTCAGAAGCAAAGTGTTGAGAAGTGATATTTGATTGCCAAGTGGCAATACATGACTGGCTTCTGTCAAACAAACTATGACAGCAGCAAACTTCTGATTGACTGATTTCCATAGTAATCTTTAATTTCCTCTTGTGAAGTAGAGACTGAATGGAGGAGGGCAAATACAAACAACAGCACGACAAAAATTCAGAAATACCATGTAGGTTGCTGGGAATTTCACTGATTGTCTACAAGTTTGCAACTTAGGACAAAAACAATAAGAACCAAACACACAATAAACAAAGACAATAATCAACTGAAAGTATGACTTTTTTATCTGAAAGTATGTGTTCCCACATTTATATTTCAGGATCACAAAAGGCCACAAACAATGGTTTTAAAAATTAGGCCTACATATTGACATGAACTTCACAGATCTGAAAAGAATTTTTGACACAATCCTTGGTGGGAGATGAATAATATCTCGACCTGAATGAATATGGCAACTGTCGAGAATTTAAGTTTTCATAGCTTTGCTCTCTCACAATCTTCAGCCTGGACAAAACTGAAAACAGCTGCTCTTATGAATCGAGATGCTTGGGACGGTTGGCGAAGAGGACGTCGACGACGGATGAATCGGCCATCGTGGAGACGTCGCCGAGGTCGTGGTCATTGACAGCGATCTTGCGCAGCACGCGGCGCATGATCTTGCCGGAGCGGGTCTTGGGCAGGCCCGGCGCGTTGTGGACGACCTCTGGAGCGGCAAACGGGCCGATCTTGGCACGGACTGCATGGTAAACAAGGTGTGACAGGGAATTTTTGTGATATACAGTTACCAGCGTCGCACCTGTGGATTAACCTCCCCTTGATCATTACCAAACTCCATTCCAAACTGCATGGTATAACAAGGTGCGACAAGGAATTTTTGTGATATGCAGTTACCAGTATCGCACCTGTGGATTAACCTCCCCTTGATCATTAAAAAGTCTGTATCCACAAACTCTTTTAAAATAAATCTCTGAAAACATTTCCATTTTAAACCCAATCTCCGCTCTACACAGGTACATAATGTGTACGCATATCATCGCTGGGGTGACAAGACCTTGTATCTCAAATTTTGGTGAAAATGGATATTTAAGATTAATGGTCAGAAAATCAGTTAACCCGTTGAGGACGAGTCCCGAGTATACTCGGGCAGATGTCTATGGGCAATGCGTGCTGTAGCAAAATCAAACCGTCCTCAATGGGTTAAGTGATGTCCTGTCCAAATCCTAGCTGTCTTACCCCCAAAAATGAAGCCACCATGGCTTGTCAAAGGAAAGGCTATTGCATTTGATATTAAAGTGCTTTGGGTGTCATGTTTTGGGGCTCTTATTGTTTGCGGTACACTATGTGGGAAGTTCTGAAAAGGACTGTAGAGAGAATAGATGGGGAAAGTGAAAAGGAAAGTGTAAAGGAATGAGAGAAGAGACTTCTCATGTAGTGAATCGGTGTGATGTGAAGGTGGAATGGCCATGTGAATGGTCCTGATGAGTCCGGGTATTCCTAAGGGGGATGATCACCTAACGGAGGCTCTGATAAGAAGCTCTGAAAATGAGCTGTAGGGGGTGCGCGTTTTTTTTTTTCTTTTTTCCTTTATTGCAGAAGTGGTTGAAAGCTCATTCATAAACTCTGCCCCCCCCCCCCCCCAAAAAAAAAAAATACATGAATTGGAGATCAATCCGTTCACACGTCTGTTTCTCGTTCCACAGTTCCGGAGAATCATGATAGGACAAACACCTCCAGACCGTCGTTTGAGCCACGATTGGAATTACCATTTAAATCACCCTCTGCGATTCCAGTTTGCATACACATCAGGCCAAAATGTGCCATTTGAATCATGATTCTAGTTTTGCGTCATTAGAGTTGCGATTCAAATTACGCACTCTTGGTACGTGTGTAAACAGCATCGGTCACTTACCATGTGTAACAAGCTCCTTGATGAGATCTCCGGAAAACTCGGCTCCCTATTGAGTAGAAGAAAGGAGAGAGAGAATGTTAGAATTTATCTATTTGTGATCACTACTCTAGCAACAGTTTGTGCATTGAAAAATGTAAATCCTTTCACCTTGAAGTAATTAATCACATTGCTACCAGTCCGTTACATGCCAAACAGATTCCATGTGAATGATATCATTTGTTTTACTCGATTACCTTGAAACAAAAAGAACAGAAAACCAACATTTGAGTGCAGGTCAACGACAGACTCGGCAGGTGATGACATCCTTACTTCATTATTTGAATAACGTCGTCAGGGTGACAAAACCTTGTATCAAAAATATTGGTGAAAGTCACTTTTTTGGATTAATTGTCAGATAGTCACTTCAGTGATGTCCTGTCCAAATCCCAGCTGTCTTACCCCTCAAGAAATGGAGCCACCACGGCATGCCAAGGGAAAGGCAATCCCATAATTTTTTATAGTGCTCTGGCTGCAATATTTTCTCACTTGCCCAAACATTCGACATCTTATTTTTTTAGATGCGAGGTTTTGGTACCCCAATAGTAACAAGTTGCTGTGACCAATATAACTTTTTGTGAAAACATAAGTATTTCAATTCTGTTACAAGTATTTCTATGATTTTTCTCCAATTCAATGAAATGCCTTGTTTAATTTGTTACAATTAATAGAGTCTACATTATTCACAGAAATCAAGTTGCCCTTGGCGTGGAAATTTGTTCAAATTCCTTAAATAAATTGGAAGGACTAACATCCAATCAGCATGCTGAGAGTTTGAGGAAATGATGTGTCGGTCCTCATAAATGCAAAAATTGAGCACTAAGGCTTCAAACATCCGACTCACCTCGACAAGGGTCACGAAGCAGTAACAAGCCTCTCCCTTGGTCTTGTGAGGGTAGGCCACTGCGGCTGCTTCCGCCACCTTCGGGTTTTCGATGACGGCAGACTCGATCTCTGCCGTGCTGAGGAGGTGGCCCGAGACGTTGAACATGTCGTCGATTCGCCCCGTGATCCAAAAGTAGCCATCTTCGTCCCTCTTGCAGCCTGAAAATGATATATGATTGATTGACTGATTGATTGCTTCATGATTGTTTTTCCATTGACGGTTGATTAGCTGCTCTATCCATTTACACATTTTCTAAAAATAGCATTTCTCTTAAGAAGTAAAGCAAAGTCACTATCGGAATTGAAACAGCACAGCTATATTAAAGGAACGATGTAAAAAAAATAAAGAATTAAAAAAAAATCATTTAAGTGCTTTGCTGTATGCATTATGTGAGAACAGAAGAGGAGAACCAAGGGAATGGGAGGTGAATGGGGAGGGGGATGGGAGAGGAGAGGGGGTGCTGGAGTTTAAAAGTTCTCACCATCTCCTGTCTTGTAGTATCCAGGAAATTGCCTGAAGTAGGTATCTTCGTAGCGATTGTGATCACCGTACACAGTCCTCATTATACCAGGCCACGGCTTCTTGAACACCTGAATGGTTGAATATCAAAGGCAAACAACAGAAATCAAACAATCGCTGAACTACAGCTGAAACCTTTCCACAGAGGAGATGTACACAGGGAGTTATATACCATCATTCATATTTACAAACTGTAGCTAAATACCCAAAACAATACCAAAAAAAAAAAAAAAATCTTACAAATGCATAAAATTCAGACTGAAGTTTCTTCACAGGGACCAATTTACTATTCTAATCTTAGCAGATACTAACACAAGTGAACAGCACTTGCTATAAAACTGATTAAACTGATAAGTGTGTTTCTAAGCCAGTCACAGGGTAAAAAGTTTTATGAAATTTCAATATGAAGGTTGGGGAGGGGGGGGGGGGGGGAAGAAGATGATACTTACCAGATACCCTTCACATGCACCCTCCAGTTCTTCTCCCTTCTCGTTGACCACTGCTGCGTCGATGCCAAAGAAGGGAAAGGTCTGAAAAGTTTGAGAAGATGACATCTCACTTGTAAAGGCGTTCCAAAATGCATATGATAAGGTAGTGTGGCCACATCTTGACACCAAGGGGTGGCCTCTTCAGTGTTAGCCTGTAAGCCCTGATCTACCACAGGGGCTTGTTATTTTATCATCCCAGCATTGCCAGATATCAAGTAGCTACTTTTGCATGTGGGTAAGGAGGGATATCATGGTGGTGACAAGACATTTGCTCCACAATTATTGCTCCGATCTTATTTTCTCCATGGACTTAGGATAGAGTTAGGGTTGTGATAGGGCTTTAGGTTTAGCTTGATGTGAGGAGTAGGATTAAGGTCAGGGTTATGCTTGCTTGCAAGTAGAATTTTTGTTTGGCTAAGTTTGCAGATATTTCATGGGAGCAATTGTCGCAGGAGCAAATGTCATGGAACCATCATGGGGGATGGGGGAGGGAAACGGGATATCATCTCTTAAGAAGACACATGCACTTGGTAGGATGTAGGGCCAGGTAGTCTGGTTTACAATTCTCAAGGTTCATGCACACTCTATGTAGCACAGCTGGGGTCAACGCTGGCAAATCCACAAAATGACCACTAGACAAAATCTGGGATTTCAAGAATATCAGGATAACTCTTCACTGTCAGCACCAAGTTCATTTCTATCCAGTCAGCTGTGTTTCGTAAAGTTGAACAGACTGTTTCAGGGCAGATTCTCAGTAGATTCTAAGGACAGTGGTTCTCGGAGTATGCCTAACAATCTCTCAACGAGTGCTCAACAGCCTCAATGATTGATTGACAAATTGCCCTACATCAATGTTAATAAGCCCTGAATTGATCAGTGTTTTAGTAGTAGCCATGATAAAAAAAAATCATGGGGGTACATACTCGAGCAGGATTTGAACCTACGACCTCCTGATCACCGAACAGGCGTCATCTCCACTAGACCACCGAGCTTTCGCCCGACAGCAAGTGTTGGTTCTAATCCTTATAGCATGCAGCAGGTACTGCGTAATTATTCAAATTCATAAAATTCTTCCGTCGAGGTGTTTTCATTGCAACTGATTGACAAATTGCCCTACATCGACGTAAATAAGCACTAATTTCATGAATTTGAATAGCCTCAATGATCTTTCAATGATTCCTATTTTAATGAGGCCTGTCACGAAATGCTGCAGATGGTGAATTTTACACAATAATTTTGATGATGTCAATGAGATATTGCTGACCGCCCACTGAAAGCAGCCACTGAAATACTCTGGCAAAGATCCTCGAGAAAACACATGATTTGATAGCAAATACTAGGAGGTGCACTGCAACTATTGTCATAACATTTTCTGTGAGGGGAACAATGATCAATACCTCCACAGCTATAATTTAGCAAATTAATTGCACTGCTGTGTATGACATATATTCAGTATCCAGCTAAACGAATTTGGCAGTCAGGGAGTTCAGTGCTCGGCAAATGGCACATTGAAAACTCAAAGGGGGAATAAGTGGTTGAACTTACCGCAGAGCCAGGCTTCATGGGAGTTGCTCCGGGAAGAGGGGTGAGGGTGTGACCTCCCTGAAAGGAGTAATACAGGTGTAAGGGAGAGACAGATACGTTGGGGGGGGGGGGGGGGGGGGGCAAGATGAAGAAACATCAAGAATGAAGAATAACTGGTGTTCCTCACAGCACTGCACTCTGATTACATTTCATTCAGAAAGGCTGGTTAACTTGTGTATTTCAACAAAAAAAAAGAAGAAAGTATTGTGAATATGGGATAATGACCTTCACCATACCTTAGAATTGAGACCTTCCCTTGAAACTTAGTCCTTGCCCCCCCCCCCCAAAAAAAAAAAAGAATGATGATACACCACTGAGCAAAACATACAGCTTGGAATGTCCTTTGTTTACCAACTGTTGCTGAACTACGAAAGCTTACTACATTTCAGATATCTTTTTTTCTCCAAGGACCTGGTGAACAAACGGGCTATTCTGCCCATCTGCACACTGTAAAGCAAAATGCATTTCAATACTGAGATCGTCTTTGCATCCACTGGTTGCTGCTATGTGGGACAGGCAATCTACTGGTTGCTGCTATGTGAGGCAGGCAATCCACTGGTTGCTGCTATGTGAGGCAGGTCCCCGGCAAGTTTTCTTGTCATAGTGCGTGTTTATACAGGAGCCTCTCGCATCGGCGCGCATGAGCCGGTATTTTACCTCCCGCATGAGCGCTTATTTCTCGTGTTTATACAGAAGTCAAAATACCGGCTCATGCGAGCCGATGCGAGCCAATGCGAGCGGACCTCGGCTGAACCAGGCCTCTCGAATTTTGGGGTCAAGCATAGGTCACGTTCGCAGTGCAGTTAATTGCATGATGGGAAAAAATGAAAAAAATCAAGATGGCACCGGCAAAGTCATCAGGACCACCAAGCTTGAAGGTCATTCTTGTAACGTTTCTCTTGACAACCACCCGGCCAAATGATCAATTGAAATCCAATTTTTCAGTAAGAAGGAGAAGACGTGGTTCGATCACGACAGATATTAAAATACGCGCTTTCCGGTTACCTCTCGAATTTCGGTCGTCTGTATAAACACACAGTAAAATACGCGAGGCTCCTCTCGCATCGGCCACCTCAAAAGGTGGCGGACGGAACCTCTCGCATGAGCCTGCATTTGGCGGCGTATGCCAGCATACGCCGTGTTTATACAGAGCAAAATTCGAGAGGTCCTCTCGCATGAGCCGGCATGAGCCGGCATGAGCGCGTATTTTGCTTCTCTGTATAATCATAATTTGCACATTGCTGTCAACATTGGAATACAAATTTCACTTCTTGCCATATGTTTAAACAAGCTCAATGATAGTGATATCTACAGATACTGATTCTGATATCAATATTGGAATTTGATAATTTTCCTTGTTTCCATTCTTTTTCTCCATCAAAACTAAAATCACTTCAATTTTACAACTTATTGAAAATGCACTTACGTATATTCACTAATAAATAGTAAAAAGTATTTGATTCAGCAATTCAATTTACTAAAATACTACTATATAGGCTCATCAGACATTAAACAGAAACAACACAAATGAAAGTGAAAACAGGGCAATAAGTATTCCTTTGCGTTTGTTTGGGTTCTATCTTTTGCAACACTCACCGTTTCAGTTTGCCAGAACGTGTCAGAAATGGAGCATCGTGCATCGCCAATGACGTTGTAGTAGAACAGCCATGCCTCTGGGTTGATCGGTTCACCGACCGTGGCCAGAACCCGCAGTGATTCTCGGCTATACCTGGTAACAACGGACAAAGACAATATTTCAAAGGAACACGTAGAACAAGTGTGGCAAACGCGACAACAACAACACCTAAAAATTATTAGGAATTATGTTACTTGATGAGCTGTTTTTCCAAACCTGAAAAAAAAAACATTGTGTTCCTGAATTAGTGTCCCCATGAATAACTTCCCTTTGTACTATGCATAGACTTTGAATAACTTCTCATACTATAAAGGTATAAAAATTAAATCAACTCATCTGGACTTACTATTTTAATTCCAAAAACGGTTTCACTTCCCATCCTGGAAGCTTCCATCAGCTCGTCGGACTTGACGGCGGGAACCTCTCCCCGGTATACAGCTCTGTCATCTGGAGAATTCCCTGACGACTGACTCTAAACAAAAACATTGGTAGTGTGTCTGTTCCAATTGGCAAGGACACCTTCCCGCCATCAAATCAGACGATCTGATGAAGCATCCAGGATCGCACACACCATTCTCGAGAATAAAACAGTAAGTCCAGATGAATTGATTCAATTTTGCACTTTTATTGAAATTAATCTGGATGAATCACAACTTACACCAACTGAGTTTCCCGTATTATGCACAGATTTTGACGTACATAAAGTCTACAACCCACGTGCTTTATAGCTGATTATCTCTTACTGCTGGCATACAAAGTATTCAAGACTTACTTTTTGACAGGAGCTTCTCCGTACTTCATGAGCGTTCGTATAAGGGTGGGCGCCGTGTAGAGGATCGTCACTTTGTACTTGTCGACAATCTGCCAGCATCGGGTTTCGTCTGGGTACAGAGGAGTTCCTTCGAACTACACAACAAAAAGACCAAGGAGGCACTTTTTTTTAATAAAGGAAAGTTTGCTTCACACAGTAAGTCTTCTCTTTTTTTCCTTAATGAATTGAATTTTTTTCTTTGTGTTTGCTTGTTGTTTTATAACCTCTGCTCTTGATTCATTTCACATGAACATTTTTCATCTCCTCTGACATTATCCTGGAAGTCTCCAGAAGATTGACAGAATTGGGCGATAACCACAACTACTGTGGAAATACAAACAGGGAAAAATGTGTGGTTGTGAATTTATCATTTTTTTCATTTCTGTCACAAGTGCTTCAAGTATATTCTGTGTATATATCAAGACACCATAAGTTGGGTAAACATAAACCTAGCAACATTGCAATCTACAAAGATAATCACAAATCATACATTAGAGTGTTACAAGCCAACATGCTGGCTTGTCCAGGACAACTACAAGCTGTCTGTGGGGCAAGTAAAAACTGGATATGTCCTTGACTGTTAAATGGCTATGACACTTGCCTATAAAATTCTCTTTCTGGCCAGGTGGGGAAACTATTTCGACGTCACTTCCTGATCATTGCTCTCTGGTTGTGCATTTCTATCAACACAATGCTACATAACAGTCCCAAACCTTGGTTTGAAGCACGTGCATCATTCGCAACACATAAAAAAAATTTAATGTTCCGCAGAAACTCTGCAGCACAATAAACCTACTGGGTCCCAGCAACAATATCATCCTTTTTATGGCCATCTAGTTAAAGAGGGACTTTGGACCACTTAAATGTTAGTGTGAGAAGAAAGAGTGAAAGTTTCTGAGAACAACAGAACAAATTCAATCAAAACTGGACAAACATTAAAAAGAAGTTAGGAAATTGCTTTGCTAAATTTTACAAATGCTTCTTGACTTGTATGGAAAGAGTAAGTTGATGGTGTCATTACCTTACAACTTGACATTATATAGTTTGTACTAAAAATTTTGAAATTTACAGTTTTTTGGTCAAACACAATTATGCCCCAGTTTCTGACTGATTATCATTCTGAACTCATTCAGCCCAAAATATCATGTCTTAATATATGCCAAAAATATCATACCTATATAGCAGGAAAAAAAAAAAATCTGTCAGTTTTTTTTACACAATCATGGAAAATTGTGGGGGGAAAACAGCTCACTCATTTGCAAATTCATATCAAGTGTTCGTCAACTGTTTTGCAACAATTTGCAAATTTCACAATTTTTCAAATTCTCTCATTCTTATCTGATGTTGATTGAATATGCATTCCTATTCAGTCTATCTTCTACCCGGTACAAAATTTCCCTTTAACTGTGACAATAGAAGCTCTCCTATAAAACTGACACAACTACGTGTATTTATCCTCCCTCTTGATCTCCTAGCCCAAAACACTCCCCCTCCCCCTCTAACCAACAGCACCTCAACTGACCATGACACTGGTGGCCCCGTTGGCCATGGGACCGTAGCACACGTAGGAGTGACCGGTGATCCAGCCGATGTCCGCCGTGCACCAGTAGATGTCTGACTCATGGTAGTCGAATGAATACTTGAAGGTGGTGGCGGCATAGAGGAGGTAGCCGATCTGAGTGTGGACCACACCCTTGGGCTTCCCTGTGGATCCACTGGTGATAGATGAGAATCATAATGAATTCAGCACACAGTGAATTGGCTTATCAACTATAAACCTACTGAAAAAGCAGAAATTTTCCAGTGATCAAGTAATCTTTCAAGCTGGGCCAAGTTAGACTATTCTGGGGAATCAAAACATAAAACACTGCAATATATAACGAGCAAAACACTTTGCGTGCTTTTATTTTCACACAAGTTTCGTGTCACACAATGTGCAAAAATTTCCATAGTGTGTAAAATTCCACTTTTACAGTACATGAAGAGCAAAATTCTCCATGCTCATGTGCCCTGCACACATGTGAATATGTCTTCAACAGTTTTGAGGCAATCCTATTGATCAGATAGATTAGATGTGATGACTGCATGTATCAGGTAGGTTGCCCTCTTCATTTCAGTAAAAAAAAAAAACATTTGAAAAATCTCAAATGGACGTGGGTATCATCAGCACAGATCTATACTCGCCAATCAGGAAAAGATACATGTAGCATTATCTTAACCCTATTCTAACTGGGCTATTTGAGACCAAGTTTTTACTGGGGGGGTCAATTTGACCCCCCCTTCAGATCTCGGCCACCGATCGCGCAATCGCCGCGAAATTTTGCCTGAAGATAGAGCTGGATGTCAACTACAAGATTACATGGTCATACAATAGAAAAACATTGCCTTTCTATTTTTAATAAATTAATTATGCAAATTTGTGCATGAAATCATATTTTCACCTAAAACTCCATTAAAAAGACTGAAGTATTGCTTAATTTTTGTGTTAGAATTCCTCAAGACATATCAAACAATTTTCATGTAAAAAAATAGCAAAATCAACATAAATTTCTTTTGTTTTTTATTGTTTTGTTAATTTTTTAATGTATTTTATTGTTTTTTCGACGTTTTGTTTCCTATTGTTTTTTTGCCAAAATTTGTTGTAGGCACTTTTTCAGGCTTATCTACACTAGAATTGATTAATTTCAATGGTTAAAAGTTGAAATAATCTAATTTATATCAATTTAACCAAAAAACACAATTTGCATTCAATTTGCACACGATAGCATGAATTTGAGCTGTTTTCGGGTTGACATGCATATGCATAACATTATGTAACTTCAGAACGGTGTGCCCGGACGTCGCAAATTTGGTCTCAAAATATGCGGGAGACTTCAATGAAAAAAGTCGTGAAACGACGTGGCAAAATCTTTGCGCGTTGCGGAATCGTGGCGCGAAACATCGGGGGGGGGGGTCAATTTGACCCCCTGTTAGAATAGGGTTAACTCGAAGCTACTTTGAAAAAAGTGGGAAAAACACCCCCCAAAAAAACAAACAAACAAACAATCAAAAAGGAAACAAAAAACTTTGATGTGCCCTTTCATTTCCTACATTACAACAACCACACCATTTGATCTATCAAACTTGCTAAATGCTATTCCAATACTCTCTGTCATCTACAGAAAGGGAACAGACGTTTGGCAGGAGTGACATTACATAGCAGCTATTTTCTCTTTCAAAAACACACACTTCTCGGCAGCAATAAACCAAAAAGGTACAGATGCAAACTGCAATCGGTTAACCCCAGCAGTGCCGTATATAAAGAGAGTCTGGCAAATTCGGTTTTAGTTTCCTCATGAGCTTTGAAGCCTCCGACTGGCTAAAAGCTGATCTCGTGACCTATGTGGAGCCATGTCGTTACTGAATGGAGCGCATACACAAAGCCCAATGTTAACTACACTCTACTTGGCTTGCTTTGTCTGTGACGTCTGAGCATACGTGCTAACCATGTAATGGCGTAATACGTTGAGTAAGACATGGCGTCCATTTCTTTAATAGCATTTGGCCAGACTTTCTTTATATACGGCACTGGTTAAAGCCACAGACTGAGAGACCATTGATTTGCTCACTACTGCACTCTCAAGGCAGCTGCATTCTTGTATGTTTTTGTTTGTTTTTTTCCCAATAAATGATGAGATACACATTGCCATACTATTAAAGATGGCATTAGGAAGCAGGTGACCAAAGCGCTCTTTCTTGTGAACGAGCAAAATGCACTTGTCATAGTACTACAGTGGATTGCTGCTCTTTATGACTTTACAGTCCCAAGTGGCCTAATGATGCAGGGGGAAATTATTTGTCTGTATCAACTGTCATTAAGAATGTACAACAGTACACTTTCACAAATTGTAGAGAGAAGGCATTACATATCAGGTTTGGCTTTCACATACCGGTACCGGTATTCAATATTACTATTTTCATCGTCATCATTGCCGTCGTGACCATTTACTGTTGCTTTCTGTGAATTGCTATTAGCAAGAGAGAGTGTTTGTAAACCCACTCACCTGGTGTAAAGCATGAAGAGTGGATCCTCTGCCTCCAGCCAGACTGGTTCGCACTCTTCGCTTGACCCCTCCATCACGTCGTGCCACCAGTGGTCGCGACCTTTGTGGAAGTCCGTCTTTTGAAGCGTGTGGAGGAATTCAGTATTTGAATCAAACATTATGGTTTAATCAAAGAGGTTACACATTAATATGCACTAGAGTGCTGACTTGCAATACGCCCTGTACAATTGTTCTGTGAGCGCACATAGTGAACTCCCCCGTTAGCGAGAGGGGCACAAAGAGGTTACATACTTATTACTACTAGAGGGCAGACTATGTATTCTGTCAGGACTGTATTCTCTACATCTGGCAAACTCAGGCTGCATCAAATAGTTTAAATGCATACTTTTTGTCATGTTGATCTTATCCAGTGTTCTTGCCCCTCTTAGTAACAGTTGATAGTACTCCTTGTGATCATACAGTGTGAACAGTGGTAAAACTCCCTCTAATAGGTGGTACATGTGTAGAATCTTTGGGTTTAATGCAGTCTGCACAAGTGCATAGAAAGGTCTACTCAAACATCAGTGCCATATTGAACTCCACTGGATTGTGGTGTGTTATTTTGTGTCGGAAAGCACCACGATAAGTCACACATGTGCTTGGCTTAACGCCATTGCACAAGGTAAACTTTTGTACCTATGTCATATCTATGGAAAATCACCTTTCATTGAGGGCAACAGGTTAAACACCAAATTCACACACATTACCATCCATTTTTTTTTTTAACAACCTAGAGCTGAGTTCACTGAATTATTTAATTTTAAGTCTTAAATCAATACACTCTTTAAATACTAAAAACAAAAATAAAACAGTCTAAGTATTCTCTTGATGATACTGCGTATTACAACACACAATCACATGTTCCTGAATAAACACACAAAGGATGCAATATGTGAATGGTGCTTGCTTAAATTTTTAGGGGCCTACCTACATAATGTCTTTGATATTTCCCACTGCAGGGAGTAAAAATTATGTTATACCCATGACAAGCACATTCCATATTTTCCCCCATAAAATCTTGGCCTCTTCCTGCCACTGAAAGTTTATAATGTGTCTCACCTTGAGTGTGTAGCATGGTCTCTTGGCAACCGGTGATGTTCTGTCCCCATTGGCCGCGTCAGGTGACCCCAGATGACGTACAACAAATACAGTCTCCACGACAAAGTCTCTGAAAAAATACAACAAACAAACAGAAGAGATGACAATGCCTGTATTCTATTTTGCATAATATTTCATCATACCTAACCTCTCTTAAACCACCAAAAACTGGACACATTCTGATCTATTACCAACCAGTTGAAGATGGGCTGATTTTGCTACAACACAGATTTACCCACAAACACCTATCCGAGTATACTCGGGACTCATCTTCAACAGGTTAAAAGGTCATGTCATTGCAGGTGAATAGCCTATAAACTTCAAAAGTCAGTTCATAACTTGCTCTTGTGCATATTTCCTATGAATGACCTTTCATTTCTCCCAGTTGGTCAGGAACTTCACTCATTTTCAGAGCGATATACATGCATAAGCTTGCCCCACCTGACAGTTTGTGGAATTCGTGTTCAAAGAATGAACGTATGCATACGTCATGTGACCAGAATGGCCCTTCATTTAAATGTGGGGGATCATCCACTCCATTGTTTTTGCATGTAAAGTATTGACAGACTCTTCCGTAACATCACTTTCAAATACTAAGCTTTAACTGGGAGTCTATCTCACACCTTTCTGGATTCTTAACCCGTTGAGGACGGACTGATTTTGCTACAACACGCATTTCCCATAGACACCTGCCCGAGTATACTCGGGACTCGTCCTCAACGGGTTAAAAGGAACATTTTGTTACTGTGAGGCCAGCACCACATAGAAGGACTTCATCATGAAGAATCATTACATCACAAATGCTTATCTCAGTGAATTTAAAAAGTAACATGCCTGTTGTCACTCATGACCTTTTTTCGCTCATGCGCAGAGCGACTTACACGTACGAACTGGCCTTATTGTCATCCCAAGGGCATCTTCATACTGGTAGTTGGGCCCGTGGGAAGCTTTGAGCGCACACTACACTTCTGCTGTCTTTAAGACATTAACGTGCACCTTTATCAAACTTTGTGTGTCCACACTGAAACAAAGATCGGTCATTTTGCATATTCCACGTAACAGGTAAAAGTTTGCAGTTTTTCACAAGATCATCTGTCATCTCTCACATCAGACAAACATAAAATAAAATAAAAATGAAAAAATAACATGGCTTGTAGATTGCCACTATCTCTAAAACTTAATAGCAGACCTCCTAACCTCTCTAACTAAAAAATAGAACAATTTGGCTCAAAAGTAGGAAAGATACACTGTACATGTAGCAGGACCGACATGAGTGTGCAGTAAATCTATCAAGAAAAATAGGAAACACCTCTTGAAACAAGAGCTGGGAATGCTTAAAATTCAGATTCTTTCCTCCAAATTCAGAAAGGTTGGGAGGTCTGTACCACTAATCGAAAGTAAAGTGGATATGAGCCAGCATATGTCTAGCCTACCAGCATGTACTTCACTGTCAAGTTTGTGAGCCTACCAGCAACAGCACACATTTAATTGCACCATCAAAATCTACATATTGGAACCTAAAGCAGTCACACACCATTTGTTCTGATGCTTTTATGCTGTGCTGGTAACGGTGCATGTTCATACAAGTACAGTGTACATGTATACCTTGTGGAAGGAACCCTACTGTTATGAAGTTTTCTTCTTTTGCCACAATGGTCCAAGGACTCTGGCCCCCGACCACAGCATTCCACTGATATCTGACACTGGCCAAACTCTACACTTTATGGGAGACTGTAAAGGGAAAAGAATTTAGCCTACATAATGTACTCACTGCTTTTTACACAGCGTCACCGCTTCGTCTGCAATTTCCTTCAGGTTGACCAGCTTTTTCCCCCTGTATACACCATCTTCAGAAAAAATAGAAATGTATAGAACGAGACATAGCACATAGTACGTAGTACGTAGTATGAGAATTCTGATACACATATTTCCAGCAAAAAATAATTGAAGCTCATAAAATGAAAAAAAGTTATCCATTTGTGTGCCACGTGCACATATCTGACTCAGTTGACGGCTTGCCAAATTCACATTTTGCTCAAAAGCACAATCACACAGAAACTGAACTGTAAAATAGTAGTATACCACAGTACAATGAAAGCATCACTGCCATAGATAGCTTTGTCAATAATACATTGCAGCAAAGTTTGTCTTTTTTCTTACAACTTTATTGTACTGCATTTAAGGATGATTCTAAAGAAGTACAGTGCATGGCCTTGAAACACAGAATGTTTTCCATGCATTCACCATAGCAGTCTCTGAATGATGTGACACAGTGGGAGTTTATGCTGAAGCACAAAAAGTGTCAATAAAGTGAAATTGAGCACACTTCCTTCAGCCTGCTACAATGCCCACTTGCTTCACTACTGGAATTTAAAGGTAACGACAAAGAACTAGCAACATTTCACCTCCAGGACAGAAATACAATGAACAACAATGAGGGATGCAAAGCAGAGCAATTGTTCCTGGAGCGATACCAGGGTGTTGCCAATTTGAGAATTGAACTCTTTTTATCAGACAGGAACCCAATTTTTTCATAGTCTCTTCATTACACTATGCGAAACATTCATAGAGAATAGAATATGATGCCTGGAGGGGACTACATTATGACCATCCTCAACCCCCATCCCCAGAAGAGTAAATATTTGCCTCTCAGTCTACTGCTGTGATTAAACACCATCTGCTCTCGTTGGTATGTTAAGAATATTGCTCACATAGACATGAGCTGTTTTGCCTGTTGCTTCTATTGTTTTAGTCATAATTGGTGATGGATCGAACTGCCACACATAGGTGTTTGCCCTGTCTGAAGTGGCTCATTACATGTATACACACTTCCTCCACCACCTGCTTCAGTTTGCACAGGTTTTGACAGTCACTTTTAATGTACATACTATCATGGCGCAGAACTAAAACCTATTATGCTGCTGGAAATCGGCTTGAACACTTCTCCAAAGGGTACATAAGCCTTTTAACAGTACTAGTGTACTACATATTGCACTTTATGTGATTTAGAACATATGAACAGTATGAAACGTAACTAGTTTACTTGAGGCCTGAAAAATACAATGTTCAAGTGTATGTGTGTTCTACAGAAAATTACAAGCTGTGGAACTATTAACCCCCCCCCCCCCCAAAAAAAAAAGAAGAAAAAAAAAAAGAAGAGGGACTGTCAACCTACCCCCTCCCCCACCCCCATCCCAATCTAATACATTTTGCTGCCCATTGAAATATCATAAAACTGTACTTTAACCTGTGCAGCTATCTCATACTTGAAGTCATAGGTCATATCCCATTTACAGTGTATTTCTCTCTAGTCACACCTTAAGTAAATATCAAGAATGTTCAAACTTCATTTCTAGTAATAAAATGTTTACTGCACAACATTTGAACAATAATCACTTCCACTTTGATATTGTACTAGGCACTAGAGAAAATACTGCATTATTATACAATCTATTTGACATCCGACAATTAATTTACAGAGGCATGGACCGAAACACACATATCAGCTATAGATAAAGAATAATATTCTCGAAAAACTGCGAAAAACTCCCTGAAAGTTGTTTGGAAACTTTGATTCTGCACCAAAAGTCAATTGATAAATGCACGTATGGTCTTGAGGCCATCAGTACCGTTGCAAAAATTAATTGGTTCCTTAGCAGCCATGCAAAAAAAAAAAAAAAAATCATAAAATTCAAAACAAGAATGCCTGTTTGAAACATTACAGTGGCAGATGATAATTCAAGGAAACTGCACATACAAACACACACAAGGACTAACCACAGAGATCAGCAAAATGATTGTGTTTTGTTTTATTATGGTTTGATAAGGGGGGGGGGTGATACAAAAATGCACATGTATACAACATCAGGAACATCCTGTTTTAATTTAACCCTGCATGCCATGGGTTGCAAGTCTAGGAACAAAGTCAGACATACCTGCGGTGACAAGGACGGAGGATTTGGCATCCAGCATACGACCAGCAAGGGAGTCTGACGAAAAACCACCGAACTGCCAGAACAAAATTATGAGGCACACATTCATTTATTGAAGCTTTCAAGCGATTCTCACTGTACAGGCAAACATACACACGGTGGCAGAAATGCACTGATCAATTAAACTTTGGCACCCATAGGGAGTGAAAACTGGCAAGATATTAAGGTTCACTAACTGTAGACTACACGTATCTGTATCGCCAATAATCAAATTAGCAAGCAGTGAAAACGGATGCTCTTCAATCATTTGTGCCACTTTTATTGATGCCTGAAGATCACTTAAAAGGATTAAAAACTCTACATAGCTACTAGATGGACTGAACATAATTATGCAGGTATATGATTGTGAGTGGATTATATCATTCTTCTGTTTACTCAGACACACACAGACAAAAAGACACAAAAACATGGATGCATGTCTGTCTGTGTGAATATGGATGCTTGCCAAATACATTTTATTTTTAATGACAGCTTAAAGATCACTTGAGTAACCTTTACACATGCACAGCTACAAATGGATTGTACCATTCATGCTGTGAATATGTACAGACATGAGTGACCTTTGACACGGCAAGACAGTGGGCTCTTTGTCATCGTACCATCGTGTGCATGAGCTCCAGTCAAAACATCACGCTCTCCCACCATTCGTGTGTAGCACATTCACGCATGTGCCCATCCATGTGGGATGATTCTGAATGAACTTTTTGAGAACCACCGAGAGCACAATGTGACATGCTTTGGTAAAGCTAATCTGCCCTACTTTGGCAAAAGGAAGCAAGTGACAAAAGTGACATTTCTTGTAAAAGAGCAAAATGTGTCTGTCATTTACACTGACGTCAATGGACTATCATGATGTCTTATCTAACATATCTCTTAATAGGATGAGTGTTTCTGCATGATATTTGGCCTGGAAGAAGAGATCATTATGCGAATTATGAAAGCATCAATAACTCAAATTTGGATGGTATGTCACTTGCTTCCTTTTGCCAAAGTAGGGCAGTAATGTTATGTGAATACAGCTAGAAATAGTTTACCACTGTGCGATATGTTTCATGTACTTTGACACCAGTTCATTCCCTGCCAACCCCCCCCCCCCCCAACACTACATACAGTGTACATGCATAATACATGGACAATGTACTTTCTGCATTAATGTGCAGCTCTCAAATACATGTAGATGATCTTACCACAAGAAACTGTTTCTAACATGCCCAGATTAAACCTACTGTCACTAGTTTTCATTAGCATTCAGTAATCCATAAGGGTGTGTACAGTTCTGGCCGAGGTAAGGATTTAGCTTTTAACGTTTTGCGAGATATTCAGAAACCACTCTATGAGTTGTCAAAGAGCATGCAAGTATCAAAAATTTATTTGATGAAAATCGGTTTTGAAATGGCTGAGATATCCAAAAACAAGGTGAAACAAAGAGATCCTAATAAAAAGTGTGGCCTGTCGCCTTTTATTATTATTATCATCACTTTTTTGGATATCTCAGCCATTTGAAAACCAATTCTCATCAAATAAACGTTGAATCCTTCTTAAAATGACATGCTCTTTCATATTTCATAGGAGGTTTCTCATTATCTCACTTTAATAGGAATGTTCAAAACATGAATCCCCACCTCAACCAGTACTGTACAGTCCCTTTAAAACTGGAACTAGATGTAAAGTTAGCAAACCTACTAGATACTCATGTGTAGTCATGTGCCTCAGTCTGAAAGGAAGGCAATGGTGCCACAATAGGGATAAGGAAATCTCTATTCATTGACTATTAGCTTCCAGACATCTGTGCTAATCAGCAAAGAAAGCACAGTATTTAAAGGGTTAACTAATGATACAAATTTACCTGTAGTCATGACCACCAATCTCTTCTCTCAGGCTACACATACATGTATTTTAAATAATCTCTTTCCCTTTTTTTTCTCTCTCTCTCCCTCCCTCTCTCTCCATCTATTTATCTATCTATTCTCCTCTCTCCTTATTCATCCATGTACATTAATTAAAATCAATCAATTGTCATGGGTATCTAGATCTATCAATCTATATCAAATGTGCTAACATGTCGAGAGGAAAATGACGGGAAATGAAATTTTGCTGACATACAAAACCTAGAAGTACGTAGCCCAAATTTCATATCAGATGTCGACTTCGCCAGGAGAAATTTATATCATTCTGTGAAATGTATCATACCGTATGATAATTCCGTTTAACAGGTATTAGCCTCTTCACAATTCTGCAAGAGTCTGTAAAATGAGGTCACTATATTCATCATAAGTTCTAGTACCACTACAGTATGCCCCAACATGTTTACTTCTACAGAGTTCTACCAACTATTGTATCGTGACCTTGCATCTATTCTGTGATGTACTGGTATTTGTACTTTGTTACCGGAAATCACCCTTTGAGCTTACACAGAAACTGCTTGCCCTTTTGGCTGTAATACTTAACCCTCTCAAACCAAGAACATATATTTCAGCAGCTTGATGCTGCAGCCTTTCTATCACATCCAAGAAACCATATTTCTTTGGTTTGATGCTACAATGTGCACATCTTTTTTCACCCTTCATTGCTACATGTATCATCCACTGCTACTACAATGTAATTTGAAGACTAGAATGAAGACTCTTCCATTTTAATAGAGCATCACATTGGAGATATGCATGTACATGTATATTGCTTATTTTGGTCACAAATCATCAAAAGCCTCTAAATTGCAACAATTGTCAGTGATCCCAAAATTGCCAACTTGCTGTTCAGGCCAATTTTGGCTTCAGATAGCATCTTCATAATTATATACACTGTAGGGAGGGAAAATATATCCCCATAAATTTTACAGTTGTACACAAGCATCAACATTTCACACAAGCAGATTCTTGTGTTTGTTTTGGGGAAGCCAAAATATTATCTAGCCTTGCATAAAAAAAATGAATGTAAATATGACAGTGAATACCATCATTGTTTTGGGAAAACATACACAATTGAAAAATTTCCCAAACTTTTTTTCATTCTTCTCTCTGTGACGAAATTGTCACTTTTGTTTGTGTTTGACTTCTTCTTCTTCTTTTTTTTTAAACTAAATGATAGTTTGAATGTAGGGTTAGACTCCTCCTCCAATACCAAAGCATATCAGAGGCAATTACCCCCACCCCCTACCCCGGCTTGGAGTCTGGGTTAGGGTTAGGGTTAGGATTACATTGTAGGTTCAGGATTAGGGTCAGGGGAAGGATCCGGGGTAATTGCCCAGGGGGTACAAATGTAATTGCCCTAGACCACAAAAGGTCACCTACCACTATGGATTGCATGGCTCCGATACAGGCGCAGGCCAGCATGGCTACCACCAGTTAGTTTGAATGTAGGGCTGGACTCCTCCTTCAATACCAAAAGTAGCATATCAGGGCCCCCGAAGGCAATAACCCCCCCCCCACCCCACCCCACCCCACCCCACCCCAGATTGGAGTCTGGGTTAGGGTTAGGATTAGGTTCAGGATTACGATTACGATTACGATTACTGTCTGGGGTAACTGCCCAGGGGGTAATTCCCTAGACTCCAAAAGAAGGTCACCTACCACGATGGAGTGCATGGCTCCGATACGGGCGCAGGCCAACATGGCTACCACCAGCTCTACAATCATGGGCATGTAGATGGCCACACGGTCCCCCTTCTTCACCCCTGTGGAATACAAAGAGTCATGAAAATGCCATTGCTAGTGTTGACATATTCTGTGCATTTGTCCCTTCTGAATTAAATTCTTCATCCAAAGAATATTCAGGTTGCACATGTATGACGAAAACAATTATTTTTAACAATCATGATGATCATGGTAATGACAATCACAAAATAAAAACATGAACTATCACTACTAGTAAAAGAATGAGAAATTTCTTTATGTTGCTCTGCGCCGAAACTGAATAATTGCAAATATATATGTCACATACACATCTCTATTCCTTGTACTCTGTAAATGTGATTCAATACAAATAATAGGATTCTGGCTTCAAAATGGATATTTTGTATTAGGACGACAGTGAAACTTTAGTATGACAAAGCCCGTCCCTCATATAGTAGCCAAGCATTGCCCAGTCCTATGGGCATATCCCATTTTAAGCCTAACAAGCGCAAACTACTAATTCACTCCAACAGTAAAAATGCAAGGAGGTTCTATGTTTCTGTCATTGTTGGTTTGTCTGTCTCTCTATTTGCAAAATAAATTTTAAAAAAAAAGAAAGTTGGGAACGAATTTTAATTAATTCAGGAAAAGTTGAAAACGACACAAGGAACAGATATACTGTATGATCTAAATAGGGTAGTTATTCGGATCATGGTCTTGATCTTTTCTTCTTCTTTTTTTTTTTATTTCTTGGGAGAATTCTTTATCATTGGGAAATAGGGCCAACAAATATGGGAATTTTTCAAAAAAAAGCAGTGTCTATTTGAAGTGTGCACACATGTATGTGCACTGAGTATGTGTTTGAGAGATGCAGCAAGAAGCTACTTTCAATAGCGGGAAAAATCCAGTCCAAAAAAAGTCAGTTTGATAAGAAAGACTGAAATATTATGAGTTCAATGGTACAATTTTGATCGAAATTGGGTAGAAATTAAGCAAATTATGACATTTTGAAGTTTCACTATTTTTCCAGAAACAGTTCTTGAACGGTCAATATGAATATGCAAATGGCAAAGTGAGCATGTCATCCCCTCACAACATGCCACATGGTTTGTACAAAATTTTTAAATTTCCAGTTTTTCACCCAAACACAATTACGTCTGAGGCTCAAATCCTTGTATACAGTATCTAACTGATCACTATTATGAAGTTATTCAACCAGGAATAACATCATGTTTCAGACTGCAGTGACAGAAACACTGAATTTTCATCATTTTTTTTTTTTTTTTTTTACACGATCAATGGAAATTTTGAGGTTATGACATGGTTAGCTCACTCATTTGCATATATTCATATCCACTGTACAATTGTTCTGCAGAAATTAGCAATACTTCAAAATGTTATTTAACTTCCTTATTTTTCATCCAATTTTGGTAATTTTTTTTACCATTGAGCTCGTAAGATTTAATTCATTTTTATCAGACTAACTTATATTTGGACTGGTTTTCCTCTTTAATAGGAAAGGACACTAGACAGGATTCTCTATCATTGGGTAATAGGACCATTTTCAGCATACTGCATGTGTGTATGTGGGTGGAATGAGCTGCTTGGCTGAGGTCTGCACTCTGCAAGTGCTTTTCTAGTTTTACAATATATTTTTACTATTTTAAAGTACTGGTGGAAGTTGTAAGTGTTACATGAGCAAAGAGTCCTCCCATGGACATTGCTCCCTTTTGATGGGGGGGGGGGGGGGTGAGAGAGAGAAACACCAGCTTGCACACACTTACCATGGTTCTTCAAGACGTTGGCAAACTTGCATACTTCCTTCAGGAGCTGCTTGTATGTGACCTTTGAACTGTCGTCCGGGTCATTGCCTTCCCTGGGTATGGCAGGAGTAGAGATATACATGATAACATGCCTTTATACACTGCTGTATGTTTTGGTTATCACTACTACAGTAAATTGATCTACTCTAAACAAAGCTTTTATACCACTGTGAAACAGTAAATTTCTTTTATATGTTTCTTCAAGAGTATTTTCTCTCTCTGTCTCACACACACACACACACACACACACTTTCTCTCTCTCTCTTCGTACTCGTCAATTTCTCAGGAAATTTTGCTGTGCCATAAATTATCAATGTGTCAGCACTTTCAACAGCCTGGCACCTCCTTTACTGCATACACAACTTATCGTAATGACTGGATAGGTTATCTATACATGAATCAGAAGTTAATTATTCTTTTCAAGGTTTAAAGAGACCCCGCATAGAGTGTCTGTTTATTCTCAGTTCAGAATTGAATCAAACATGTTTAGATTAGAAATCTATATCATCCCCATTATTAATGTGTAATCATGTGCAAATATTGATTCAGAATCTTTACTTCTGAAAGGCAAATTTGTACTGCAAATTGCAGGAACAAATGTTCCCTCTACACTTAAGCGGTAAACTCTCAAAGAGATTACTGAAGCATAATTCTCCTGAGCCGTGCAAAATCAAGTCACAGTATTTAAAATCTTAAACAAATATTGATTGATCTCTAATTAGAGCTTTAAAAGAAATAATAAAAACAGGTGAGCTATCTACTGTGTATTATATGATGGCTGTATACAATGCCTGTCAGGACATTTACACGTGTTGGGTGTCAGCAACGGTACGACACTTAAGATAAAAGGTAGACATCACACCACTTGTGTTTACAGTCTGACAAACAGTTTTTCATTTTTCAGTTCCTCAGTCTTGGGTCTCGAATCCAAATTCTGACTGGCTGTGGAACATTGTGTAACATTTAAACTTTTTTGTTTTCATTTTTCTTCCTTTTTTTTTTCAGCACAAGCTACTCAGCAATGACTGTACAATGTACATTCAAAATCATGACATTCTTTGAATTGAGTTGTTTTGATAGGGAACTGACTGATAATTTATGCAATGGATAGATTGTCACAGAACTCACCTCATTCTACACTGAACTGACCTCAAACACAATTTTTTATGTAAAAAAAAAAAAGAAGAAGAAGAAGAAGGCATACGACTATTTGGATAGTAATGTACAGATATATGTGCAATACAGAGAGGAACCCACTGTATGGAAACTCAATTGCAGAAATGATCATCCTCAACTCCACCTTGCTTTGCATGGGTGCACAGTCTAACAATGAACCCCGATACAATATGTACATTCATATTTATGATTTGGAGTGTATGTTTTCTTTTCTACGTATGTTGATTGGAATTCATACATTTGTACATGTAAGTATTAAAACGATCAATAGTAGTCTTCAATAGTGTACTCATCTTTTTTTCTTCAAAATGTTGATTTAATATTTCATTTTCAAACAAAGTTTTGTTGGATTAAAAAAAACTGAAGTAGGGGCTACACATACTGTACATGTTTGCTTGGCCTTTTCTTTAATAGAGTCTGTAAGTTGCAACAATTCAAGCTTACTACATTAAGTAAAGAACCTCATGAATATACTGTAATCCCTCTCAACAATTCTTTTTCTTGTTTTGCCTTATTTCCTACAAGGTCTGTGAAGTGTTATTTTCATCAAGCTACATAATTTGTACACCATTGCACAATCCTGCTTTATACAGGCCCCACTGCATTGTAAATTGTAGAGCTCATTATCAAAAGATTGTTTGTGTGAATGTTATTAAATATGTTCTGGGTGGATGCATGAATGTTAAGTGTAAAAATAAATAAAACTAAATCAAATGAAGAGACAAGCTCGTACATTGCTTCATGTGTGACAATACACATAATGTACCTGCATTATAATGTGCATACAAAACATAGCGAGCATGTATTATCACAGTGTAATACAGAATCTAATTATGAGTGTGTTATTATCACTCACTGCCACTGCCTGATGACAAATAATTGATTCCAGGGACTGCTGACCCTCTAGACAATTTAGTCACTTAATTGGCAGTAAGGCCAAAAACATTGATTACTCACTGTACCCAGTACTCATAAGCACTGTGCAGTTTGCAGCCACGATGCAGCTTGATCAGTGATGTGTACACAGCAGTACAAAAATGGAAATTAGGAACTGTAATAAGCATACATCAATGTTGTTGTGTACCCTGCCCACAATTGAGCTGTTGGAAAAAGTTAACATTCACATAACTAACAGTGTACATGATACAACATCTTATTTCTCCAGATATGCATTCACTTTTATTGGAAACTGAAATATGTATATTTGACCCTACTTGTATATTAAATATCGCCACAAGGGGAGTTAATTATTATCATGCTTGTATTATTTAATATGACCACTGAAATGTTTACATTTGTACATTTGAATTTCTTCATCACTACAATCTCTTTCAAATTGTACCACACAGAAGAAATCCAATGTATCCTGTACAATTACCGACAGTACAGTCAGTCCGCAGCACGTATGCTAATGAGCCGATCCGGCAAGATTTATTCAGCACTCTCGTTGACGATCTTTGCGGTCAAAAGGTGTCTCGTCGTGCGAGATTTTGCGAGACTTTGATAGGGCTATGGTTTTCACAGTGTAGCGACTTGTATACATTCGTCATGGCTACAAGTCACGGTAAATTGTTCTTCAGACTTTGATCTTTATTTTGATACTAAATTTGCGTATAACATCGGATCTTATCACGACTATATATAATCAGTTGAATTTGCGTAAATTTTACCTGCTTTTCACAGAAGATTTTGTCGTCTAAAGTTCTTTTTTGGTTCCTGACCGGATTAAGAAACTGTTGTTTCTGATTTTGTTTTTTTCGTAGAGAGGAAACTTAGATGCTCATCATATATTGGAGTCAAGGAGACGCAAGCATGATTTATACTAGTTTTACCGTTTTGAAATGTCTGTAAAAAATTGTTCTTCAGACTTTGATCTTTATTTTGATACTAAATTTGCGTATAACATCGGATCTTATCACGACTATATATAATCAGTTGAATTTGCGTAAATTTTACCTGCTTTTCACGGAAGATTTTGTGGAAGATTATCACGACTAGATATATAATCAGTTGAATTTGCGTAAATTTCACCTGCTTTTCACGGAAGATTTTGTCGTCTAAAGTTCCTTTTTGGTTCTTGACCGGATTAAGAAACTGTTGTTTCTGATTTTGATTTTTTCGTAGAGAGGAAACTTAGATGCTCATCATATATTGGAGTCAAGGAGACGCATGCATGATTTATACTAGTTTTTCCGTTTTGAAATGTCTGTAAAATTCACTCATAAGCCGGAAGTATGCTCAACACAAAGTGTACAGTGGCGCGAAAGAGCTCTCTCATTGGACAGTGCTTGCATTCAGCGCTTGAACTACACGCGTGCCAAGAAACCGCAAGTGGCATGAAACCGTTATGTAGCAGCGTAATGACGTAATGCAAGCGCTGAATGCAAGCGCTGTCCAATGAGAGAGCTTACTCTTGGGGCAAGTCCATGAAAAAAGTTACCTCGGGGTGAAAAAATAAATTTCACAGACTTTAACTGAATTTATGTTCAAAGTATTCAGAAAAGCCTATATTTAGATAAATATAAAGAAAATTTGGGGAAAATCTAGCGAAACTGATTTTTTTACCATGTCAAACTAAATTTAGCTTCATTTTGAATGTAGTGCTCAAAAGCACTGTTTTACACACATTTTATTAAAGAGCGAAAAATTAGAATGTTTAAGCCCATCTTGCCTGCATTTTATTTTTTTTTCTACTGTCCATGGAACGCAATAAATGAAACAAAAAGAATTTTTCAAAAATATATTATATTAAGAAAATCACAGCGTATTGAAATTTGGTGATTTCTACCTTTTTGAAAGTGTAATGTCCGTGACGTTTTAGGTATAAAAGTTTTTGTACAGAGATTTAAATTGATCCAAGTAAGTTAAAATTTGGTTTGCAAAGCTAGAATATGGTGTTACACAAGATTACAAATTAAATTTTGAAACACACGAATACTTTTCCAGTAAAATGCGTCACGGACATTACAATGTTATAAATCCCATAGACGTCACGGACATTACTAAGTATCAAACATTTAGAAATACTTCTTAAAAATGCTGAAGTTTTGTGTTTAAACAATGTTTTTCTGATTATTAATCAATCTGTTACACAAGACTATCAATTAAATTTTGAAACACATGAATACTTTTCCAGTAAAATGCGTCACGGACATTACAATGTTATAAATCCCATAGACGTCACGGACATTACGAAGTATGAAAAATTTAGAAATACCTGTTAATAATGATGAAGTTTTCTAATACTGCCTGTACATTGTAATCTTTCTTTGTTAGTGTGAATGTGTGTGTGGGGGGGGGGGGGGCATGTATGGGGGGGGGGGGTAATACCTTGTTCATCAAATCTTTACCCTTGCCTTTAATCTGTTTCTACTTTCATTATCTCACCAACCTGCAGTTGGGTCGTTCGTTTGAGTCAAGTTCTTAACTAAAAAGTCATTGAAATATTTTGTTTCTCAAATCACTGCAGTTCATGGAGATGGATGTACTGTTACATTCATGAAAAGACAGGGTACATCTAATCTGTTCGTCTATAGCAATGAAGAAGTCTTTCATCGAGAAGACAGATTATTGAGTGTCTGTCTTCTCTAACAATGGACAATCGAAATAGATGTTTCTTTAAACAAAACTTTGAAGCTGAATAACTAAACTTTTTTACAAAATAGCAGTAGCAGTAGCTCACAATCTACCCTGTAGAAGAATTACATCTAGGCATTTTTTGCTTTGGTTATGTGTTCTCTTAACTGTACTTAATTTTGTGGTATAATGAACCACTTAAATTAGTCTGTATTGTACCATGATTGTACATTCATGTTTATTATTGCCACTTATTAAAGAAAATCATGTATCAAAGAAATGTTATATGTTGTAAAGCTAGCTCATACAAAAAAGCAGAAAGAACTAAACAAAGAGTTAATCACTTATTATGTTCAAGGTTCATCAAAGGTATAATATCTGTAACATCCATAGGCTTGTTCCTATGCATATAAGAAAGTTGTACATGTATCATCAATATCATTCGAATATCAGAGATAAATATCAATATTACTGATTATGTATTCTTCATGTTATGATTTACTTATAAATGAAGATTGTTTCATTTGTCAGTATTGAGCCATTGTTTGATATCATTCATTTTTGTATTATTACATTGCATCATTCATATACACAACATGTTTATTTTTACCTTGGAAGGTGAAAAGAGAAGACATAAATATTTCAGAGAAATTGTTTAAAGTTGACATGATTTATTTCATGGCATTGTATGTTTTAAAAAATGAGAAAAAATGAGAACAAAAGAAAAAGAAAGTAAGTAACAGACTGATATTTCATATATTTTCAAAGTGCATAAGATTGTAATGTCCGTGACGTTTTAAGACTTTTCTCTTTGAGTTTTCTTTTCAGTTTAAGTTTTAGGGATTGCTTCAATGACAGTAGAAGACATACCATGTAGAATAGTCTAAATTGTGAAAGTACTTTCATTTCACCATATCTATATACATTTATTAAATAATATTGAGTTGTTTATTGTTGCCATGGAAACTGAAAAACATTGTTTATTTCACAGAATGGACTAAAAAGTATCTTTATGTACCCTACAGTCATTTGGCTTCAGAAAAAGTAGAAAAAATAGTTTTTCACTAGCCTTAATTTCAGTTTTTAATAAGTGGACAAAAGTGTAATGTCCGTGACGCTCAAAATGTAATGTCCGTGACGCCAGATTTCTTTCCATCATTGTCATTTGAAACACTTTTTAATTTGAATTTGTTTAAAATATGTTACAGCAATATCAAAACATTCATTGTAAAGGAAAAATGTCTTATTAAGATGATTAAACTCACAGAGTTTGTAAACTATTTGTTGGCATGTAAAGAGTTGTGTCCAAAAAATGTAATGTCCGTGACGCACAACATTTTCTGGCATAATTAAACAACGATTGTATATTTTTTTCCTATATTCACAGTGTTGTTTTATCTAGATGAGTGGTGTGCGATCACCAAGTATTAGCTTCAAATAAATGTTTTCTCTTTTAAAACTAACCTCATAAAGTGTCAAAAAATGTCTGAAATGTAATGTCCGTGACGCTGGACTTGCCCCTTGAGATTGCACGGTTTCAAGCTGATCAGCACTGACATCGATGTATATTTTACTGGTTCCTGACCGGATTAAGCAACAAATTGTTAAGATATTTACATGGATACAAAGATTAGGAGATGGACTACCAAATAAAGCATTTTCATTGAGACGCAAGGTGAATTTGGTATTTTTTTGACGTCTTGAACGTGTACTGCAGGAATTACTTTTTTCCTCATTTTTCAAGCTCTAATTACGCTATGATATTTTTCATTTACAATAATTTGAGTAACAGGTGATGATAGTTTACATATTTTCCTTGAATTTGATACCAAATTTGTGAACATAAGGTGTATTTTTGTTGCCGAAAGCCCAAGGACAAAATCCCCTTACGCAGCTCATTACGTATGCAAGCCTAGAGCGGGCTTTTGCATACGAGTTGAATAAATACGAGCGAATTATCGGGTGCTGCGGACTGACTGAGTACTTTGGGCAAGAAAAGGTACTGTAGAATAGTACACACATGTTTTTTAAACTGTTCAGTAAAAAGGAAGAATATATTCATTACTGGATTTTCAAAGACAATCCAGGGGGTTTAGGGCCCAGCCCAAGTTGGACTAGCAAAAGGTTTGATACAGAATGGTAAACCCTTTCATATGTTTCAGCATCTCAAAGACTTCATTACAATCCAACATTGGCTACCAAATAGCAAACCATTGCATTAAACATTGCCAGGTGCCTGTAATATAACCAATACAGTGTAGCAATTCAATTTTTCACGTTTTACTCCCCGAATACCTGCACTTGTTTGGCATGCATGGGTTGCTGTAAATTTCCTGCTCAGATGCCCACTGATTTCTTTTAACTGTAACCGCTACTACTATTAACACTGACCAATTCAGTGCTTATTTCAGTTCGGGAAACCCACTCACAAGGGGGGCCCCTCCTTATAAGTAACCCGTCCCCCTTATAAGTAACCCCGTCCCCCTTATAAGTAACCCCCGGGGCACCCCTTATAAGGAGTCTTCACGCTGTTTTGCAATGCAACGCGAAAATGAAAGGACTGCGGCAATTCGCTTGATTATGTCCATAAAGCTTCACAAGTTTCCTAGTTACTCACGAAATTTGAGCAAAATTGGTTTGAGGCATCATATCTAAAATCATGGATTTAAATGCGATGTCAAACGACCCATGCGAATGCTGAAATGCGAGCGATTACTGGCGTGAGTGTCGCCAGGCGCGGCGGCGCGGCGATGCTTGAGTGCAGACGTGGCGACTGAGTACGGAGGTCAGTCGCCACGTCTGCACTCAAACATTGCCGCGCCGCCGCGCCTGGCGACACTCACGCCAGTAATCGCTCGCATTTCAGCATTCGCATGGGTCGTTTGACATCGCATTTAAATCCATGATTTTAGATATGATGCCTCAAACCGATTTTGCTCAAATTTCGTGAGTAACTAGGAAACTTGTGAAGCTTTATGGACATAATCAAGCGAATTGCCGCAGTCCTTTCATTTTCGCGTTGCATTGCAAAAAAGCGTGGAGACTCCTTATAAGGGGTGCCCCGGGGGTTACTTATAAGGGGGACGGGTTACTTATAAGGAGGGGCCCCCCTTGTGAGTGGGTTTCCCGAACTGATTTATGGTGATGAAGGCAAGTCAATGAGTTGCAAACAAAAAAAAAAAGAAAAAAAAGAAAAAAAAAAAAAGATTTACTAAATTAAATGTTGTTTGGTTTTGAGTTTTTTTTTTTTGCTGTCAAAAACAGAAAATAGTCTGTGCATGTACTCGCCTTGCATTATTCTACGGAGAAGAAAATGAATATTACCTGTACAGGTAATGAACATGTACGCTGGTACTTTCAGCAATTACAGTCTGGTTGTACAATGTACCTGCATTTTGCACTACAGTTACTGAAATGCACTGAAAGTAACAAAACTCTTCCGGGCAGTGCTGGCATGAAAATTGTTGGGGGTACCAACTACACGAATGAATGTACAGTACACTTTGTGACTTTGCTTTGATATTGATAAAATGAACAGTTCCAGGTGATACCTGCATTTGGTGTGAAGTTGCGCATACTCGTATTCAGTTTCTAGCAATGGGGTCCACGTACTAAGTATACACAGCCCTATCGCCACAAAGCAAGTCACAACATAGTCTGGTTGGGCTAGGTCCATGACAACCTCCAATTTTTCAAAATTCTAGCTTAGCCACAACAATCACTGAAATATTTGTATGCCTCCTTCATCCATCCCCCACTGCCACAATTCAAGGTGCATGGTTCCAGTGTTTTAGTCAAATGCGTACGCGGGCGCACGGCGCAGGTTTCCTACAGAGACCTACGCTATCGACTCCTCTTTAGCGCTTACGCTTTGGCCCAATTTCCCGAGTCCGAAGAAGTCCGATCCACTGTAGTCAGTGGTCCGATCACAGTTCGGCTCATGATTCGGCTGAGGGGGATGACAGCTTTAGCAAACTTCTTTTGTGATGTCATATTAACAAGCACATATGCACGCACCCTGGCATTACTACAGACTGCGCGATGTGCAGAGAAGACAACGAAGGCAACGTTACTTAGCAACACAGACACACTTCACTCTTGATGACAGCCCAACTTCGGTAATCTTCGTATCAGTGCTAACGATGATCGGCAGTATCATCAACAGCGCCCTCTACACTACCGGGACTATGCCCCTTTCAAGCAAACGACCAGTGCATGCAAGGCATACTATGTGTGCATCTGGTGGCTGCCTGTACAGCAAATCTGTATTTGAAACTGTGTAGAAACCATCGAAGGTGCAGTAGCACTAACAGACGGATTGGGAGTTAAAGATTTTTGTGGACCTTTTTTAGGTCATCATTTAACATTTCCTCTGCAACAGGTTAATTACCGGTAGTGATCCCCTCCTTGGGATGGAATAGAGTATTGACTGAATGACAATATTGAAATAGAGTACATGTACTGGCTGAATGATAGAAGTAGGAGGGGTGATCACATGAGAGCTACATGTATCTGGGCTCAACTACAGAATCAGGAGTGTGATGAAATGAATGAACACACCTGAGTGAATGAAGAAAGAATGAAGGTGACAAAATATTGAATGAAGGTGACAAAGTATTAACTGAATGAATCAATAGAGTATTGGCTGAATGATAGAAGTAGGAGGGGTGATCATATAATGAGAGCTATCTGGGCTCAACTGTTTAAAGGCATTATATAGACCCGGTGGTTAAGTCGAATGCTACGCGGGCGCACAGCGCAGGTTTCTTACAGAGACCAATGCTACATGTACATGTAGATCTACTCCTCTTAGGCGCTTACGCTGTGACCCATTTCCAGGAGTCCGAAGAAGTCCGATCCACTGTAGTCAGTGGTCCGATCACAGTTCGGCTCATGATTCGGCTGATGATGACAGGTTCAGCAAACTTCTTCTGTGACGTCATACTAAGAAGCGCGCATCACTACAGACTGCGTGACAAGCAGAAGACAATTAAAGCGAAGTTACCTAGCAACACCTACGCGCTTTACTCTTGATGACTGCTCAATTTCGGCACACTTCGTATCATGCCAACGGTGATCAGCAGTATCATCCAACAGTGCCCCCCGCAACCACCGGGTCTATGTGCCTTTAAAAGAATCAGGAGTGAGAGTGAGACAGAATGAATGAACACACAGCTGAGTAAATGAAGAAAGAATGAAGGTGACAAAACTGATCAAGAGGAACTAGGTACATTCATATTGTTGTATCTGAAGCAATGACCATGGGGGTGACAACTGAACTGAAATACATGCTAGACTGCAAGGCAGTGCTAAAAAGCAAACTACTGCAAATTAATACAAGGTCTAGACAGACAACAAAGGGAGAGCACACAAGATACAGCAAAGATAGCTGACAAAATGGTCCTACAGTCATTATAGATATTAATAATTTTGTCAAGGACAAAGGACATAATGTTGTAGCTATGTCCTCTGTAACACAGTAATTAGTGACCCCCTTTATCTACATAATATCATATGAAGGCATCCAACACATATCAAATTACTATCGAACCTGCAGTGCGTGAAACCACTTGTAGGGACTCAAATTTGCATGCGCTGCTCGGTTTGGGTATTAACCTAGCCCGACCAGACGCTACGTACGTACAGCGACTGGGCTGTCTTAGTTAGGTATTAACCCAAATTTGCCCAACGCACCTGTGTAAACAAATACCACAGTGGCCCAGCACTGTTTACGACTCATGCGAGAATGTTTTTGATTTCGAATGGATTTCAGGTGGCAGATTAACAAAGTTTTTTAAACACGATGATGTAGATGATGCACAACGCATCCTACATTGAGGTGTGTTTATAACACAGCCGCTAATAATACATGGCACGCTATGGGCGGCGAACTACATTCAGTGCCTATCGTTAGTTCGCCAACCCGGGAGTGCATAGGAAATACACGCAAGTAGCGACTAGACTATACAGTACTAGTCAGTAGGCCTAATCAATTAAGAGTCTATCTTTTCACAAAACAGCTAACGTTAGACTAGAAAGCCAGGGCTCAGGAGTGCCTGAGGAGGAGAGATTCCATATCAGTCGACTATCGAGCAAGATCTGGTCGTCGGGGATAGGTTTCATGGAGACTGCACCTGATCTGGGTTGGCTTCACCATGTTCACGGAATCCCCTCTAACAGTTACCAACACTGCAGCAGTCTGCAGTTGGAGGAGAGCCGATAAAGTCAAAAAATGATAAAAGACGGCAAAATCGTGAAATAGGCCCCACCGCAGTGCGCGTGCACCCGTGCGTTAGCAAGCAAGGGGGTGGGTCTAACCCCGGGACGCTCCGTGTACACAGTTATACACTGTGGGAGGCGTGTTGGGGCTGGTCGCAGTTAGGGTAGGTCCTACTACCTAGGGTTAGGGTTAGGGTTAGTACTTAGGGTTAAGGGTTAGGTAGGGTTGTATTTATATCAATATGGTTAAATTGGCCGTAACTGTTACAGTGTAGGGCGTTGTATTAGTACGGACACGCAGTGGTGGGGCTTATTTCACAAGTAGGCCTATGCCTAAAAGACTCCTCATGACCATGAATGGCATGATGACAGACAGATTTTTCTGTCTCAACAGTTTAAGCAGGGACCCCCCCCCCCCCCCAAGCCCGGGCCCTCACCTCCTCCTCCCCCCCCCCCCCCCCCCCCCCCCCCCCCGCCCATATCCCAAAGTTGAGCTGGTTTCCCCGGACTGATAATGTGTTAGGCCCTACTCACATTTAATAACTCCAGGCAGGTCCAGGATTAGAAGTATAACGTTAGGTTAAACTTTACTGTGTTGTAGACAATCTAGAAACCTGACATTTGATGTGGTGAGTCATGAGCTTGCTTGCTCATAGCTCAGCTCATTCTGTTCAGCCATCTACCATGTCTTTAATACAATACTTACCAAAAGAATGCGATTCGGTCGCCCAAACCATTCTTTACATGACGATCCAAAACGTTGTAGCAGACGTTCGTCGTCGCTCCCTCTAACCACTTAACGAAAACTTTCCCATCATTGACGTTGAAGTTGTACTGCAGGAATTTCCCCGGGGTTGGTGGGGTCTTGAAATAAAACTGCTTGGCTATTTCACTCCAAAACGCCTCCGGGTCTTGGATTGATTGCTCGTAAAGCTCTTTGTATTGTGGAAGCGACTTTACGTGAGCATTTTTCTGCAAATCACCGTTGGGATTATAGAGCTCAGTTTTTTGGTCGCCACTTTCGCTCGCCATGACTGCCAAATCACCTCTAAAATCGAGCCAACACGGTCAACGGTACCAGGGATCGGGATAGTAGTGTTCGTATTGATCTAGTTATATCGTACTAGACTCTTTGTCACACACACTACACATGTACAAGCGTGTGGATAACAATACGTGCTGCAGCAATGAAATGCCTAACGCGTTAGGTATGCGCATATGCATGGGACTCGGCAGTTCAACGGAGTACAAGTCAGGTGGTTTTGTGGTCTGCGTAGCTGCGGCTGATCAGGCGAGGTGAGCGAGCCACACGCTGTCCCAGGGTTGGGTCGCTAGTGTCGGGTGATTCTGGTCGATGGACGCACCACGGTCGTCACAGTGCCGTATTTTAATATACGGCACTGGGTCGTCAATATAAAGAGCGTCCTCTTGTGGGCATGGGGAGTTTTGCCTTTACTGCTGTCTTGTAAACCAGTATAGATAGTCTAAAACACTACATTTCAACTCACTGTTCAACATAATTTATCACAAAACTTGCAATTGATTTCAGCTTGCGATGAATAGCAAACATCCATTTGTATGAAGATCCATATCAAATTGCAATCAATCTGTATAAATTGTCTTGACTTTACAACGCTGACACAATAAATATAGGCCTACACTGTACCTAACTTTTGTATCAATTTGCCTTACAAAATGAAGAGTTTGTTTGCAAAAACTGATAAGTCCATTTTTGAAGATTTTGAAGTATGGTCTCTGTCATAAAGTACAAAATAATACCTTTAAAATGATATATTGGTCACTACATATAAAGGTAAATTTTTGAAGTTATGGTCAAAAGAAGCAAAAATTTTCTTATTATTCTCTGTATTTTTCTTGACCTTTAATCGCAAATATCTCCATTTAGCAAATATGGACTTATCGTTTTTTGCGAACAAACTCTTCAAATATTAATCTTCAGTCACCTTTTCACTTCAATGGTAAAGAATCACATTTCCTCTATAAATCATCGAGGTGTATCCCTCACACCTCTCTGTTTGATGTAAAAAAAAGATGACTGCTTAAAATTTCAAATAAGATTTGTGATCAACCCTAAAAGTTGATATTCATATTAATCACAACTCATTTATAAGATTACATATTGAATTCAGTTGCATATGAAGAGTTTGTTTGCAAAAACCGATAAGTCCATATTTGCCAAATGGAGATATTTGCAATTAAAGGTCAAGAAAAATAAAGAGAATAATAAGAAAATTTTTGCTTCTTTTGACCATAACTTTAAAAATGTACCATACCTTTATATGTAGTGACCAATATATCATTTAAAAGGTATTTATGTCTTGTCGCGTACACTGAATCACCGCTACGAGTAAAAAGAGTCCAGAAGCTAGACTACTCTCAGTCCTGCCACTGGTCAGTTTCCAGAGGGCCCTGTCATGGTTGTTATTAATTCTTTTTTCCCATATTTCCAGGTCCCCACCTATGCACATCCCGGGGTTGAAAAGGACGTTAATGTAAAACGTCTCTCTCCACTAATGGGGATCAAATACTGGGGTTTAGTCCAGACCAAGAACATTCTACTAAAATCAATCATTGCCTATAAACACACACACACACACACACACACACACACACACACACACACACACCACAGTCACAAAAGTGGACTCATTCAAAGTAAGAAACAGGACATACCAATTGGTGGACGGTCTCTCCAATCACTGTGGGACTTTTTTCTGTTAATTTCTACTGGAAAATTTTTTTTTGATTTTTTTTTTTTTTTTTTTTTGGGGGGGGGGGGGGTGAGTGATTTCATTTGTGGTTGGGTGCAATGATAAATGTTTGGATGTGACTGTATCCAATCTCCCGCCCCTTTTTGCAGTAGACATTCATACATTTTCAGCCCAACTACCTCAACTGTTGACCTTCTCTGTATTTTTATCCCAAGCTAAGGCTGAATTGTTTTATGATGTGAATACAATTGTACAATTTTACAGAGGTTTTAAGACTTTCTTTCCAGTAAAGACATTTTCCAGCATTTGATCACTTCATGTACTCTGGGCATACCGTGGCAAATTATTAAATAAATTTTCACTAAGATGTTAAAAATATGGTATCTTAACAAGGTCAACATAATGCCTATGAGACCCTTTTGTGCAAAAGGAGTCCAGGGCAATTACCCTCTATAGGCAATTATCCCAGACCCTTCCCACGACCCTAACCCTAATCCTAATCCTGAACCTAATCCTAACCCTAACCCAAACTCTAACCCTAGATCTAACCATAATCTTAATTACTAGCTAACCAGTATGTAGCCAGGGGTATTATTGGTTTTGTATGTGTGTGTGTTTTGGGAGGGAGGGTAATTGTCCCTGATACAGTGCAAAAGAATAAAACATGTGGTACATTATACATCATAGCGAATTGAATCAAAATAGAAATAGTAGTAGAAGTAGTAGTAAGGATAAGTACATTATACTCTTCGGTGAAATAGGAAATGTTTGCATGCATTTCAATCTCACAAATTTCTCGAGCCAAGATTTGCAAAATTAAAATGCATGTGAAAGTTCTTGCCTGCTCTGTATGCATTGAATGCCAGTTGCAATTTGCGAAAAATTCATGTAACAAACATTACTTCTTGCTCAACACTACACAGTTTATGAAGAGTTTTCTTGCAAAGCGAGCTAAATCCATGTAGATAAAGCTGCTAAAAACAGAGAAATAATAAGAAAATACAGAATATCTTTAATCATAACTTCTGGAAAATCCTTTGTTATGTCACTAGTGAGGTATTAATCAAAAGGTTTAATTTCATTTCATTTCATTTCATTTATTTCCACATTAAAAACAACAATCATTACATTAAAGTCATAATACTTTTGCTCTATATCTGATGATGGACTTACATTAGAATGTTTAAAAATGGCACTTAGTTCATTTTTGCAATAAATCTCTTCATATATTAAATATATGAAGAGTTTGTTTGCAAAAACCGATAAGTCCATATATGCCAAATGGAGATATTTGCGATTAAAGGTCAAGAAAAATAAAGAGAATAATAAGAAAATTTTTCTTCTTTTTGCCATAACTTCAAAAATGTACCTTTAAATGAAGTGATCAATATATCATTTAAAAGGTATTATTTTGTACTTTATGACAGAGACCGTACTTCAAAATCTTCAAAAATGGACTTATCGGTTTTTGCGAACAAACTCTTCATATATTCATTATGTATGTTAATGTGTGTATTTCTATACATAAGCTTATATAACCACTTTTATGACATAATGGGTTATAATATATATATTAGTATATATATATATATATATATATATATATATATAGAATGAGATAAAGTTGCATTATGATAGAAACGTATGTTTTGAAATCAAATATTGCATATTTTAATTTGTGTATAAATGTATTTTTATGGTTAATTTGTTTGTGATTATGTAACTGTACTTGTCGAGTGTGTTTTAACTAGGTAAGATGCATTTGCATGTTTTTCTGTATTGTCCTTTGTCTTTGCCTTGCGCCTCCTGTTTAATCCAGGAGACAACATATGCCTTTCATGTTACATTGTTTATTGATATAATAAAGAATGTTGAACAACAACATATACATTATTATATATATCTATATATGTGTATGTGTGTGTGTGTGTGTGTGTGTGTTCATGTAATTTGCTGTACATACCAAATTTGTAACTAGCTTCATTTAGATGGATGTGTGCATAAGCATTATGATATATTATTGTTTAGAGCACTACTGTACAACTAGAATTTTTTTTCCTCTTTAATGCTTGCAGCATACATGGAAAACCCATTTTTTGTGGCAGCAGGTTCCACCAACATATTGATGAAGTGCATTTAACTTGTTATCGCGGGGGGGGGGGGGGGGGGGTGCTCAGTCCCCCCCAACACACTTTTTGCGCACCCTACAAAGGAATACGTAAGGTGTCATCACTTTGGGCCCCCGCCCCCACTTTTGTTTTTTTGACCTGGAAGTACGTAAGTGGCACTAAAAAGAAATAGATAGAGATCTTGAAGTGTGAGCGCAATAAGAAGACCTTCTTTTTTTTTTTTTGCTTGTCAGCTGAAGAAACCCGGAAGTGGAAGGGGAGAGATGACTTATGAAAACGCTCCGCCGCGCCCGGATTGTTACAGTACAGTGTATTGCACTTCATTCTATGCTGTTATTGTTACATGTATTTCTTTCATGAAACAGTTTCCAGGACATGGTGGAGTGTGACAACTGAGAAGTACTAATATGTGTGTTACTGAAATGGTAGATACGTATGATAGATTTGGTTACATGGCCTACAGTGTGCATGAGGATTTTATGTACAGTATACAGCAACTATTGATTTGTATGTGTGTGGTTGTTTGCATACATACAGTGTCTGTGAATATTACTTCGAAAATTACACAGTAATGAGAAAGTCAGGACACAAAAATGGGAATCTTGATGTCTTACAGTAGCAGGTCTCCATGATTTTATTTCAATTAACCATTCAAATTCAAGACTTGGATACAAAAGTTGTCATGATTCTGATGTGACACATTTTACATGATTTTTTTTTTTTTTTTTTTTGGGGGGGGGGGGGCAAATCAAGACACTGAAGTCAGAATTCATGAAGGTGGTACAATTGAAACATGCTGCCCTACTTTGGCAAAAGGAAGCAAGTGACAAAAGTGACATTTCTCGTAAAAGAGCAAAATGTGTCATTTACACTGACGACTGACGTCAATGGACTATCATGATGTCTTATCTAATATATCTCTTATTAGGATGAGTGTCTCTGCATGAAACTTGGCCTGGAAGAGCTCATTATGTGAATTATGAAAACATCAATAACTCAAATTCGGATGGTATGTCACTTGCTTCCTTTTGCCAAAGTAGGGCAGCATGGTTTAAACCATGGACAATTTGTATGGAACGCCACGTGTCGCATGGCCTATTTCGTTATGAAATCAGTGATTTTGTCGACGAAATGATCATTTTGTTTTGTTAATGAAATTAACTTTTAGTCAACGAAGTAATGATTTTGTCGATGAAATTACTGATTTGAAACAAAATAGGCCTTGCGACACTTGGCGCTCCATACAAATTGACCATGGTTTAAACCATGGTTTCAATTGTACCACCTTTGTGAATTCGGGCCTGATACACTGTTATGACTGCTAATAACACAATGTACAGAATAAAGTTTTCATTTTGGAAACAGGTGGGAGTACAAAATACCAAGGCAAACTTTGACACTGCTCTGAATCTGACATAAATAAATTGTACAATTTTCCCCGTCTTTTCGGGGAGGGGCTACAAAAATCAAGGCACATTATGATATTGTTACGACTCTCCTATTGACAAATTACATCATGTAAGACTTCGGGGGTTAAAGTCTAAGGCACATCTGATTCAGGAAAGGCTATACACACTTCCAACAAAATAGGTGTTTTTTGTTGCACTTATGGATAATACTGAAAACTTTTACATTACCGAACACATAATGTTGTTTATATCTGAGTCTTAACACAATCTTTGCGGAATGTATACAAGACTATCTTTCAATGGCAGGGAAACTCACCTACCGTAAAATTGTGACCATGCATCACAAAACAAACAAAAAGTCGCATCCCTTAATCTTATGTGAGGACTCAAAACAGGTGAAATGGGTCAACTAAGTCAATCTTGAGTTTTTCATATTTTGTGAAAGAGCTATCTTTCTTCTTCAGTATTCTTTAATTTGGGCTCATTATACGAATGTGTTTTCAGTAGTTTTTCTACAACCCCTTTTTTGGGGAGAGTAGAATGATCAGGTAGGTATGTCTTGAGGCCCCTTTTCATTTCTTGAAATCCTTTGTACTCTCTTCACTTTCAAGTCTAATAACTTTTGAAAGGATAATGCTACTGTTTTGAAATTTGGCATTAATCATGGACAGAATGTGTGAATAAAAGATGCTCAATTTCAGCTTAAATCCCTTCATTGTTGTTGCTGCAGTGGTTGACATCCTGTGTTTTGTCCCTTTCATCTCACATCTAGTGCGGCTTAGTGAAAGATTAAGCGCTTGAATAGACCCTATACTTCAAAGCCTCTTTTCTAAGTTTACACTTTTCCAGAGTGTGTGCTTTTTCCCAGTATTTAGGTAGGTTAGGGGAGTTCATTTGAATTGAGTTATACATCATTTCAAAGCTTAGAGTCTGCTCTTTCAGAATCTGCCCTTAACTAAAAATCCACATCTGGTGACTTTTTGTTGGTTTTGTGGTGCAGGGTCACAATTCATAAAAATCCATTTTCTGACTTTAAAACGGGATTTTTTTTTTAATTCTTGAAAGCCCTATGTGTATTATTCGCAGTATCCACATATGAATGGTAGTGGTTTTTATTTTGGTGGTAGTCATCACTGGATTAAACAAGGGAAAAAAATAAAACAAAAATGAAGAAATGATAACAAAGTCTGTGGATCTGGCATTTTCAGTGTGGTAAATTTGATATAGCCGGACAAATAAAGTATATGATTATAATTCACATAATTTGGGGGGATCTGAATTTTTACTTTGTTATGACCGAATTTCGTCATAACCGTGCTCATAACATACAAACTGTATACCACAGGTCTGATGCAGGCTGTAAGCAATAGACCTTGTGAACCTTTGACCCCAAATATTACATATAAACAATAGATTAATCATTTCACAAAACATCATGGCATAAACTGTATATTGACCACTTTGTATTCTTGGAGACCTTTTCATGGTGAGATGTTGCTATGTACAAATGCAGGAAGACCATACATTGATTAAACACTGCTAAAGCTGAAAAAGCTACCATGAAAATAGAATGGTCCCGAAGACAATTTGACATGGCAATGAATAATGGCACAGTTTTTTACAAAAATGGACAAACTGCAAAATTTCAGTCAGTTACCTTGATTTCAGGAACATACAATGTCAGCTGAAAATATACATATATTGCGTAACAAACAACTGTGACATCACATAAGGTTCTTGATCACTTTCAACTGGGTTGGGGATACGTAGGTAATCATACATGACCAACTTGACCCTTGTTTTAAACTACTAAGCAGCCATAATGATATATGCCAAGGTTAATAGGAACATATTGGAGAATTAACTAATTACTCGAAAATATTTCATGCACACAACTGATCAATACTACATACATACAAGTGCACATAGTAGGGTCAGCTTTTCCAGACATGGCAAATCAAATCATAGATGTGAAGTCAATACAGTGGAATCCTGTTATAACGATGTCTGCGGGACCGGCAGTTTTCTTTTGTTGTATCGAAATTCCATTATAAATGAACAAATAAACAATAAAACTGCATAGAGTGGATAATGATGTGGCCTGAATTTTTTACTTTGTTGCAGGTGGAATTTCCTTACAACCATGTTCGTTTTAAAGGGAGTGCACTGTACAATCATACTTGACATTCAGTTCATGAAAAAGTTTAAATAATTTACATGTAGTTCAAGAGGTGAACTCATCATCGATATCATTTCTATATTAAACAATTCCAAGCTGGGATACCTTTTACTATAGCATGATATATATATAATGACTAGATCCAAAATGCCATCTAGATCTACCAAGCATGGTAATGATGTGATTAGACAGAATGATGTGTTTGCTGTAGCAGAGGTTGCTGCACCACACAGATGATGTGTGCCTATTAACACACACACACACACTATTTTTTTTTTTAAACAGAAATTACATGCCAAGTAATCACGAAATTCATATGAAATGTAATATGATCTGTGTATATCTTATATCTTTTCTGCTATATAGAGAGGAAATTCATTCCATCCTGATTTCTGAATACAAAAATAGCCTAATGATTACATCTACACTCATGCATGCCCAATGACTGACCATTCTTACAATAAATTGAGTGTGACGAATACAAGTTTTACTGAAAGTTCTAAGGAATTTGAGATGGCAGGTGCAGGTTGACGGATGACATACATTTATAATCAGGGATGATATTGATTTGTTGAAAAAATTGGAAATCAAAATTTTTAGGTGATTTTGATACATGGAAAAAGCAAAATGTGCATAGACTTGAGAAAAAAAAAATCTGAAATCAGATTTAAATCTATGGAATATCATGCCTGCATAATGTATACTGTGTACACTCTGTACATGAGACAGCCACATCGCAACCTAGTGTAAGTATCTATATAAGCTGCATGTGTGGGAGCAGCTTACAATGTACACCACTGTTTTGTGAAAACATGAAAGTTCCAAAACTTTCTTATACACTGGTACATGTATCAGGTCCCATTCTGATGAAACTTATCTACCAATTCATTTGAAGACAATACACATATACTTGTGTTTCGCACATTTTTTAAAGACAGTCTTTCACGTTCCATTTTTTTTTCTTATATCGACTGCGACATATTGTTGATGTTGCTTTCCATATCAACAAAAACACACATTTCAGCAGTACAGCAAATCACAAACGTGTGTACACGATAAAAACAAAACAAACGAAGCTATCAAGTGCTTCGATTATATCACACTAAGGTCTCAAAAAACTGCTTCTACTCATCATACTGCGTTAAAACTCAGTTTGCATACTGGCTATAATTCATGGAAAACAAATACATGAAAATAAACAATTGATGGATTGATCGTATGATAAAGTAGGCCCTATAGTACATGTCTAAATAATCAAAACACATATCTTGGAAAGGACTGTTATACAAGTAACTGCAAATAGTGGAAGATGAAAGAGAATGTACTTTTTCTAAAGTTGCAGTACAATGTACTTACAACTGTACTGTAAACAGTGGAGTACTTTTTTTTTCTAAGTAAAAACATAGTTCTGGAAAGGGTAGAGAACCCATCTTGCCTTTACTTCATATCTGCTTGCAATACATCATGCATATTGAAAGAGGCTACCAAGAAACATATACCTGGCTGACGCGATTTGAGATGATGAGTTGTTTTGGAGTAGTTTGAGATCAATAGTAGTCGGTATACCAACTTTTATTCCAGAAGGATCCAGGTTAATTCAGTCTCAGGGACAACTCGGCCCTATTTCAGACAATTTACTTGCAGTTCCTGATAGTCATATTCTATACATAGGTGCACATTCATTTTGTATGCATGCCAAAGATCGGTTCTTTGATGCGCATGCTGTATCAACTCGGCCCGTAACTACAACTAGCCAGAATTAAAAGCGCTACCATTGTACAATGTGCTGTATAATCCAGAGGGACAACTCAGCCCTGCTGTCAAAGTGAGGCCGAATTGTCCCCCAGTCCACGTTTAATAGCAGATACAAACTTTTTTGGTTAATATTTTGCATTTCTATCCTTACCCAATGAATATCTTATTATTACAGTGTTATTCCACACATTATTAGGCATGCATACATTTGTAGCATTTGACAATTGTTCAGGCACACCAGTTACATACCTACATGTATGTAAATGTACAAATTGAATGCTGACAGTTATGACAGCATGGATACACTATATAATATGTGATATAATATGTTAATTACATTGTTTCTATTACAGACTATCAATACATGTGTATTTAATTGTCATCACTGATGTAGTGATCATTACCTGCTATAGGCCTGCACATTGATCCCACGCATGCACACTGTACTAAATGCATAGAAAGAAACAAGGAAGATTTTACATTTTATGCATGCATCTTCACATGTAAGACATGTACAGTGTACATGGTACAGAGATGGAAGACAATATTCTTTCTACAGTATTGACCGATTCGGGTTCGTTGAGGGCAGCAGACATTTTATGGCACTGGGCGCAGCCATGAGCTCAAATTGCGGTGTCTCAGCCGACCCCCCCTGCTCTCCCCCACCCCCCGGGCAACATGTTTATCGCGCACTTGTAACAAAGGTTCGCGCACTAAGCAAGCATTCGCGCACTCAGTACGAGACGCCCATTGGCTAAAACAACCATGCATCAGTTTTTCATTAAGCGCGCGTGAGAGGGGTGGGGAGTGGGAAGGGGGGGTCGGCTGAGACACCGCGTAATGGCGCTGCCCATGCCAAAAATACACATAGCGCGTCACAGAATCGGTCAATACTGTACCATGTTTTACTTTTAGTCATAAAGGAATGCATCCGATACTTCATCGAAAACATATTAAAACCAATAAAGTACAATGTACACACAGTATATAGGCGTAATGCATACAATAAACAGGTCTACTTGAATGTTTCAAACTGAAGAAAAGGACATTGTTTGCAGTAGGAAAGAAAGAGACTTTCTCATAGGAATGTTTAGTAAAATCATTAAAAAACAAATTAAAAAACCGAAACTGAAGTGAGAGCTTGGAATGGTCAAAATGCAGGATCTATCCAGAATGCACATGGTTGGGAGGTTCATGCAGTAACATGCATCCATGTACCGGTAAACGAATATAAAAAAAGCATGAGTTTACATAAAAACAGAATACAGTGCGTGTACACTAGTCCTCACACTGTGACATATAGGAAATAAATCAAAATACACAATATACATGTAGGATACACCCTTCCTGGTAGATCCTTGGCAATAATATCACATATAGTGAAGTACACTGTTGTACACAACTAACAGAGTAATCATACTGTTGTTTTCATTCAAATGAATCACAAACTTGGGCAACTACATTTCTACAGCCCAACAGGGCAAGAATGTACAGTTTTTATCGTGCAAAAAGTACAGCTCACAACCATTTACAATCGCTTCTATTATTACAGTGTAGGTCTTACTACGTTACAAAAATTGTAAGTGGTACAATACAGGCCTATACTATTCCAGATGTATCTATTAAAGCAAAAACAAAGTTCAGTGCATGCTCCCATTATACAGACAAAAATGAATCTGTCTTGTATGGCGACACATTTGTCCCAGTCTCTTTTCTCCAAGGACTTTATAGGGTTAGGGCTAGGGTTGTGCATGGGGTTGTGATAGGGTTTTATGTTTAGTTTGATATGGGGATTAGGATTAGGGTTAGGGTAATGTTGTGGATAGAATTTATCATTAGCTTAGCCAGGGCTGCACACTAACCAATCGTTTCTACTGGTCCGACAGACAGGTTGGACCAGTAGATATCCATTTTTTTTTTTTCATTTTTTACATATGTATGGAAAAGTTACTGGTCCTATAATGATTTTTACTGGTCCTGGACCATCGGACCAGTGCCAGTGTGTAGCTTTGGCTTAGTGTGCAGATAATTCATACAAGCAGTGTCACAGTCATGTACATACCAGGGAGGTGCTAGAGAAGGAGAGACAACTACTGCTCTCGTTTGAAGTCATGCGCGGCGCCGCCGAGAAGTTATGCGTTAAACTACAGGTGTTACCCATGTGCTTTGACAAAAGAGAGCATCAATAATCGGGACTAGCGCTCTCACATCTAGAAATACTTGCCCCTACTGCAATTCGCTCTCTCTTTCAATGTGATGGCAACAATAAATTTGTGTAACTTGAATTGGAGCAGCGAACCAAAATGCAGTGTAAAACTAACAATTTTAACAGCAAATAGTTTAAAAGCACGCTGGAATACGCTTTAGCGGAGTACTGTATTTGAAAGATCAACATATCCCAGATTAAAAGATAAAAAAAACTAACATGCGCAAATATGCGCATTATAGAAAAATATTAGGTTTTTAAGAGGGCCTAATTTTCATTTCATTTTGATTTGCGCATTACGAAGAAACTAGAAATACAAGTTTATAATAGTGAATTCTTTCCTAAACTATTCTAAATCAATTCGAGTATTTCATTTAAAATTTTACGGTGAAATAAAACTTGTAATTCAACGAAAGGTGAAATGCGTTCTTCGTCTCCGAACTTCGTCTTGCAAACCAGAGCGGTGCCGAGCATGACTTCAAAGCGTAATGGAATGCTAGACATCCCATTGTAACGCCTTGAACCCAAACATGTGTTTGCATGAAGAGTTGCCACTCCATCTCTGTAACACCTCCCTGTACATACACTGTAGCTGTACATCTATGTACAACCATTACCATTAACATATTATGCAATGTTTCACACACACTTCGCACATAGCACAGCTCTCTATTCAAATGTATTATATTGCTGCGTACAAAATGTTGCAAACTTGTGTAGATTGCCATTGTTGTATGTTAGGAAAGACTAAAAAGAAATGAAAGCATCAAATAAATCCTTTAAATAGAATGAACAATTGAAAACGTGAGAAACAGAGACAGAGTAATATGATAATGTTGGGATTATTTACCCAAAATAGGAAGCCCTGTTTTAAACACAATTGTACAGCGGCTATAAATGAAGTTCAGGCATTTCTACATTTTATGAATTGATTGATATAAAACCATTATTGCTGCAGCTCTGCTATGGTGTGCACACTGATTTTTTTTTTTTTTTTTTTTTTTTTGCGGGTGGGGGGGGGGGGGCATATAAAGCATTCCGGATGAATAACCATGCAAGGTATAACAAGTGATTGACAAAAACAAAAGTTTGAGATTTCATCTCAAACTTTATGAACAAGCAATTTATACTTTCCATATTCTACATGAATGCAAACACTACCACAACGACTCAACTAGTGTTTGTAGAAATGCTACAACTTGGTTGATCACTGTGCACACTCCATAATAAAAGGTAAATATGTCATAAATACAGTACTTTAAAGAAAAAGACTCTTCATGGCAAATAAATGCACTATGCACATGTCAACACAGATCAATACCCTGGTATCCACTGTACATCCAAAGTTGCACAGCACCCCATTCAAGGAATGAATGACACAAGCAATATCTTCAAGTGCAACACAAAGCAATTGTTACATGAGATATAATCTGTGAAAGACTTTGTCATGACCTGACGAAAGATGGTAAAAACACATCATGTACCCTCGTACGTATACATAATATATATGTACCAAGGCACTTGCACGATTACTGTACCGTATAATGTTCAACTACAAGTCCCTGTTGTTTCTTCTAAATAGAACACTTTGTACACACGCACAAGTAAAGTGCAAGAATCTTCAGGATTGAAGGCAGCAGATTTAACAGTACGAAAAGAAGATCAAATGCATACCAGTGTAATACACAATATCATGTTCCAACCTCACCCTACACACATCATGGCACTTCCTTCTACAAAGTATACACTCACACAAAAGAAAAACTGGTTATAAATGTGTACAAACTTAACATCCATGATGCAGACAGGGAAAAGACTGAAACTATATGCAGGGCCAGTGCAACTAGGGGGCTCCAGCCCCTCTCTTTTTCCGCCGCATGTTTAATAGGAATATGATTTATTATAGGGTCTAACCATTTGCCCCCCCCCCCCTTTTTCTTTAACCTGGAAGTGGTACCAGAAAAATGTAGTTCAAATAAGTTATTTGTTTTGCTGTCAAGCCAATACCAATGAACCCTGTAAGTTGTACCAAAAAATTGCAGCTGAAGGCCCCCTCCTTCTTTTTTTTTCTTGCTCGTCAGCTGATGAAACCAAGAAGTGGCACCAAAAACATAAACTGGGCCCCCTCCTTTAAAAATGGTGATACTGGCACTGCTACATTTATTGTATATTTGTATACTACATAAAAGTATCCAAATGACAGTGATTTCTCCTCCCTTTTTTGGTCCCTTAAATCTTTTGTCAAATTATTCACTGGTGTTTAAATGAGAAACGATCAAAGTATGCTCTGACAGGTTTTACGGAGTTTCTCAAACTTTGTTTTGCTGCTGACATCAGGGAGCCCATCTTTAGCTGTCGTCAGTTTGCATCAGCCTCCTGCTACATGTAAGTTCAATAACCTCATCTGACTCAGCACCACATCCCTGGCTGCCACATGCCATGGCTGAAGAATGCTTGGTATAGAACTTTGCCCCTCCTGCTGCCTCTCATTTGGTCCACTAATTGACCTACACTGCTGTAGCTTCATCTTCACCTTCTACACAAACTGTTTCTTGTACACGTGACTGGACGGAGGAACGTACATAACCATCGGCCGCTTCTCCCGATGTCTGTTGATTCGAGCCTGCCCTGCCTCTAGCTCTCTCTTTGCAGGTACTACACCCATGTAACACCTGGCATTTCATGCTGCACCAGTGATCAGGACCAGAGATACACCACACCACTAATAACAGCACGGCAAATAGCACCAAGATCGCCAACAGTACAACGACCATGACAAGGACAGCATTATAATCATAAAGTTTCCTGTTCACCTCAATTACCTCAGATTGCAATGCATTTTGCAATGTTGCGATATTTTCCAACTGTCCCTCAAAGAATGATAACAATGGATCGAGGACAGAGCACTCCTCTCCAACTCCAGGAGTTTCTTCTTGTGATTTGTTTTTCCCTGACCCATTGCTTGCAGGACTAGTTGTGTCATCTATGATTGCGGTGCTTTGGCAGCTCTCATCTGTGTTATCAGGCACATGAAGCCATACAGCACAGTGTTTGTACTGAACACCGTCGTGCTCCAGTCTGATACACAGCTGACGTTCATCAATTGTGCCAATACACGTAATGGTAACTGAAACTGTCAGAGAGTACACAGATTCATCAACGTAGGAAGACACAGATGATTTCCATCGCCGGTTTTGAGCTGGACATGAACTTGTCTGGAGACTGGCTGCACCTAAAGCATTTGCTCCCCGGATGTAGGGCTGTTCATTTTCATTTAGTCCCGTAACATAAATGTTTTCTGGAGATATCAGTTGTCCATCATACCATGGACGTGGCAGATGAATTTCTGCCTTTACAGTAATACCATGCCCCTCACACACTTTCAGTGGGAACAAATCTTCAGATGGCTCCATGGAGATACAAGGCTCTGTGCTCTGTCCAACACTACTGCCAAGTGAGTCACCAGTCACTGAACAAGATTCAATGTTTATTTTAGATTGAAGATTTGATTGTGCATCTCCAGTAATCGTAACACACACACAGACAATTAGTACAGCTAGAGAGTCTACATGTAGCTGTAGGGTGTATGCCATCTTGATTTCTAATGTTAGAATGTGGGCTGTAGTAAGTCTGTACTGTAGTTAGTATATAAATTTACTGCGGGTTCACTTGCATCCGATCTGAGTGATGTCACTAAAAATAAAGGTCTCACTCCTTTGCGGCTTTGGCTTTATGACAGATAACGTACATGTGCAAGGTGGTTGATTTTCACAGCAGACTGCACGGTGGTGGCAGGAAAGCATTAACAGGCGACAATCATCACTAAATTTGAAGTCTTCTTCTTCTTGTTTGTTACTGTTCAACACCCCTTTATTAGGGGCCAACCGGACAGGGGTGCGCTGGTGTTGTATTGCGCGGAGAGAGAAGTGTGGGGTCTGGTTGCTTTGCTCCTGGATGTACTGTAGGATTGCTGCTTTGAAGGAGCGTTTGTCTGTGCTGTGTGGCGTCAAGGCAGCAGGGGCAGGGCGCCTGTGTCTCCACTCGAAAAGCTTTTGAAGGGCAGCTACAGGTATTCAAATGTTGTTGCCCCCCTCAACTTCCGGCATTCAGCGACGAGCCTGGCCCTGGAGCCCTGGAGCCGATGTCCCGAGTGCAATCGAGTTTCAGAATAGCACTTCACTCGAGGCTTTTTGGCAAGGTTTCCTAACCTCGTTGGGTCGTACCGTGGTACTCGGGACGTAATACTAGTAGTAGATGCAGCTACCAGATGAGGAATGTCTCGTCGGGATCGTCTCTACTCATGCTACTTGCGTTATTGTAACGTAGTTTTCACAAGTATATAGGATAGGCCTACGTGCAAGCATTGGGGCAAAAAGTAGTGCCGATGTAACTAGCAGCTCTCTAGACTTTGGGTTGGTTTGTTGGTGCCGGGTGGGAAAACGTAATATAAGATGAAACATGATCCGATCGATCTAAACATGGCATAGGTACAAGTGAACATGTGCTGGATCAGAGTTCTCGAACATGATATTGCGCAATGCCACGAGAGGAAAGAAACGCGGTTTGCGAGTACGGCTTCCAGGCCACACTGGAACTTTTTTTTTTTTTTTTTTTTTACCTTAGTAGATGATTTATTTTCAGCAATACACATGCATCATCAAAATGCTGCAGTATCTAACAGTACTAGTAACAAAGAGCTTTTCCCCAGTGGAGAGGAGAAAAATCTCTGACTAGTAGTAGGCCTAATCACAACCACACGGGCTCCGGAGTCAGAATGCTTTAGCGCCATCTTTTGGTGACGAATCTCATCACGATTGATCCAATTTAGCAGCGAGCTTCCGTAATCTAACTGCCTACCAACGAAAATACCAAGCTGAAGCCAGCGCCCAAACTCAGCGCCCAAACCGTGCGCTCGATACCTCCTGTTATCGATACTACGCCTCCGCGCCGATACCGTGTAAAGTCCAAACTCGCCCTGTTATTTTTTTTTTTTATAGCCTTTATTCAGACCAATCAACATTGTTACATTGTAGTGACACAAAATATCTATATTACACTGTTTGACGGACAACAAAAAGGTTTGTGCAAAATATAGATTGAACATTAATAAATTGTACACACTTGACATGATTCAGTCACCACTCTGAATAAAGATTTTATCTAAAACAAATACACTGTACAAGAAACATGAGAGGTGATGGAATTACAAAATCTTTAAAATGTAATCTATTCACCAGTTATAAACATCATGAGAACTAATATCTCTCTGGGTCATAGGCAAGTGGAGATTGATAACCAGATAATTAAGCTTTAATAATGACGATCAGAGAAAAGGAACCAGTATATGGAGCGGGCAAAGCAAAACACAGGATATTCCATTCATTTTAAATAGATTGACTGAGATAAATACAAAAGATATGTCTTAAACGGGATGCAATAATTAAACCCGGTATTTCATGAAGTATAATTTTCCCATTTCGCGTAATGTAATATCAATTTATCCTTTAAAGTTGCTTTTTCATATTCAGACTGTTTTGAGGTGGCAATTGCCTTAGATATTTCTTTACAGGTTGGAACTCTTCCACTTTTACGGTTAGCAAAAATCATATGCTTAATCAAAATTAACACATGATTCAACAAAGCATCGAGTTTGATATTTTCCCTGAATCCAAGTAAAACGTCAAGCCAATTTATATTAACAAACTGAGGAAATTTTAGTTTATTTCCTACCTCGTTCCATATTCGATAAACTAAAGGACAGTCATAAAATATATGATAATATGTTTCAACCTCTTCCCTACAAAAGGAGCACAGATTTGATTGTGTTATTCCAAACTGGTGAAGTTTATCATTACAAAAAATAACATTGTGCAGAAGCTTATATTGGAATTCTCTCAGCTTCCAGTCTAGTGTCGAAATTCTAGGAATAGAAAAACAAACTGCAGTAGCCGATCTATCCATGTTTAATGCTAATACTTCTGGGTGTTTTGAAAGAAAAGAATCTTCAATGGTACCAATAAAAATATTGTATATCATTTTTGAAGATACTGACAATAAGGGGTACACTTTTTTGTTTATATTAAGACTAATTTCAAAAACATCAGCAGGGTTATCACTCAAAATATGATCCCTCACGTTACCTTTTCTCGCCACCTTCCATTCTGCTGGAAATTTATCATACAATTCATAAAGAGAGATTAAATCGTCTGCATTTAGGCCCTTTCTAATAAAATAAGCCCCTGGTCTAATTTTTCCACCAGCGTCAATGACATGTTTAACTTGAAAAACATTAGCTTTAAATAGTTTTTCATTAAAGGGAAAATTCCTACCTGAAATAAAAAAATTATTAAAAATTATTTGATTTTCATTATACGTTTCTTTAACAATTACATTTTTTCCTTTCAAATAATCCCAGATATCTAAAAATTCTAAATACAACTTCGGCGCTTTAATATTTAATAACCGGGGATCATAATTACAATGAAAAATTAGTCTCCCTCCTACTTTGTTAAATACATGTTCAAAAAACTGTTTCCATTTCATATTCTTATCACCTCTAAAAAGTCTCTTAATCCACATTATGCGCTGGGCATACACCATGTACCTAAAATTCAGCATTTTCATTCCCCCTTTATCATAATTCAAATACAATAAATTTCTCTTTATTTTGTCACGACCGTTCCAAATAAAATTAAAACAAATCGTTTCCACCTCTCTGAAAACCCATCGAGGTACTGACATTATGGAAGAAACGTATAATAGCTTAGATATAGCAAATACTTTAACCAGTTGAATTTTCCCAAAAAGGGTCAAATCCCTTTGCTTCCACCATCCCAACAATTTTTTTATTTTACTCAAAATTTCTTTATAATTCATTTCTTCTTTAACATTAATATCTAAAGAAAAATATATTCCTAGCACTTTAACTGTTTGAACCAATTTGCCCAGCGTTATTCCAGTCAAGTTATCATTATTCTGACTAGAAGACCCCAATTTCATAATATATGTCTTATCCCTGTTTATCTTTAATCCCGATGTATAATAAAAAGAATCCAATATATTATCTAATCTTTCTATATCACGTTTTTCTTTCACAAAAATTGAACAATCATCTGCATACATTACTATCTTTGTCTCCATATCACCAATCAAGATACCCTTTAAATCTTTTTCATTTCGAATAAACAATGCTAGTGTTTCTATAATCAACAGAAAGAGGTATGGAGACAAGGGATCCCCTTGCCTTACTCCCCTACCTATTTCGAAGTATCCCGTGGAGAAGCCTCCATTCATAACACAACTAATTGCATTGTTGTATAAGACTTCTATCCATCTACAAAAATATGGACCAAAGCCATATTTTGTCATTAATAATTTCATGTAAGAGTGTGAGACGGTGTCAAAAGCTTTCTCAAAGTCGACTGTCACTAGATAGCCCTGCACATTGTACAACTGCGTATAAAATATAATATCATCAATAACCCTAACAGCCTCTCCAATATTCCTCTCGGGCAAAAATCCAACTTGATCTACGTGTATAACTTCTCCTAATACCAGTTTTATTCTTTCAGATAAAACTTTAGATAAAAGTTTATAGTCTACATTAAGAAGGGTAATTGGTCGGTAATTACAAATATACAAAGGATCTTTATCTTCTTTTTTAATTATTGTTATTACGCCTTGTCTTTGTGAGATTGATAATTCCCCTTTCTCAAAAGCTGCATTAAAAGATTCTAAAACAAGGTTTCCTATATCAAACCAAAATGTTTGATAAAATTCAACTGTTAAACCATCATTTCCTGGTGATTTATTTAAAGGCATTTTATTTAATATCGAAATACATTCACCCATTGTAATCTTCTCATCACATGATTTTTTACTGTCTTCACCTATATTCAAATGAGGCATATTAATAAAAAGATCCTCTTTATTGTCTATTATCTCACCTTGAGAATACAAATTTTGATTTTTTTTTTTTTTTTTATTTTTTTTATTTTTATTTTTTTTTTTTTTACTAATTTCCATCCCAGAATATTTACGCCCTCTAACGACAAAAGAAGTAACAAGTTAAGCCCTGGATGGTCCTGTTCAGCAGGGCAACTTTTGGTCGCAGGCAGTGACTTCAAGTCACCGGATCCTGGCACATTTTGTAAAAAAAAAGAAAAAAGAAAGAAAAAAAAAAGGCATTTGGCTACTAGACTAGTGAGTACTCCTCTGATACAGTAATGGAGAATCCGATGCACAGACTGCACGTTAGCGATCGACGGAGTGCCATCCTCTCATTGGTCCGTTAAGGACGTGCGTATCGGGGGGGGGGGGGCGGGGGGCAAGGGGGGCACGTGCCCCGGGCGCCACTACTTGGGGCGCCAAAAACGAAAAAACGGAAAAAAAAAACAAAAAAAAAACGAAGAAGAAGAAGAAAAAAAAAGAAGAAAAAGAAGAAGAAGAAGAAGAAAAAAAATCGCTCCGACGGGGGAAGGGAGAAGGGGGGGGGGGGCAGAAAACCAAATCAAACAAGATAAAAACAAAACATGATGACGACGTGAACAAAATGACAATGTTTATTGTGTTCACACATGAATTCCATGTTTTGTTAGCTGAAATACAAAAAATTATATAAAAAAAGAAGATAAGAACAAAATGTGATGATGACGCGGACAAAATGTCCGCGTCATGAGATGTCAAAGAGCATGCAGTTCTATAGTATCAAAAGTTTATTCAATGAAAATCGGTTTTGAAATGGCTGAGATATCCTTAAAAAAAAAGGTGAAACAAAGAAATCCTAATAAAGTTGTGGCATGTCGCCTCAAAATTTGTTATTAGCACTTTTTTGGGATATCTCAGCCATTTGAAAACCAATTTTCATCAAATAAACGTTGAATCCTTCTTAAAATTACATGCTCTTTCATATTTCATAAGAGGCTTTTCATTATCTCACTTAGGAATGTTCAAAACATGAATCCCCACCTCAACCAGTAATAGTCCCTTTAAGCAGGCAAAATGTTACACGGAGCAGCGGCTGCAATATTTCTTTCGTTCTGAAGAGATCGCCGATTGGATCAAAAGAGGGCGCCAACGGTTTCGAACATGGGGGGGGGGGGGGGAGCGCAAAAAAAAACAAATCAAACAAGATAAGAACAAAACGTGATGATGACGCGGAAATATACAAATTTCGGCTCACTCGCTCGTACTAATTTAGAGTATTTTTTCAAGTCCTCTGTTTGTTGGTATAAATCGTTAAGGCCGTCACTATATCTTGATTAGAATTGAAAGATTTAATAGACAAGAATTCCATGTTCTGTAAGCTGAAATACAAAAATTTTCGGCTCGCTCGCTGCGCTCGCTCGCCAAAATTCAGATGAAAAAAATAAATAAATAAAGAATTAAAAACGTGATGATGACGCGGAAATATACAAATTTCGGCTCACTCGCTCGTACTAATTTAGAGTATTTTTTCAAGTCCTCAGTTTGTTGGTATAAATCGTTATCTATACTATAAGGCCGTCACTATATCTTGATTAGAATTGTAAGAATTAATAACCAAAAAATGACAAGAATTCCATGTTTTGTAAGCTGAAATACAAAAATTTTCGGCTTGCTCGCCAAAATTTATCAAAATTTATTACATTTAAATCACCCTCAAAAGACCCCTTTTAAGTGCTTGAAAAGCATATCATGTGGACTTTTTGTAAAGTCCCCACCGAGATGGGGTTTGGGTTGAACACTTTTTCAGAAATTAGGGGCGTAATTTTCGCGCTTGCCCCGGGCGCCGTTTTCCCTAGATATACGCCACTTTGGAGATGATAATTGGGGCCTGTTGCATAAAAGTTACAATTATGGTAACTATGCTATCCAATGGTAACTACCATGGCAACAATACTCAACAGCCAATCAGAATCAAGAATTCCATGGAAGTTACCATTGGATGGCAAAGTTACCATAATTGTAACTTTTATGCAATTCTTTGCGGGATACCAAGAAAACACTAACTTATGACATAGTACAGAGCATAGGTAGCCTACCATTTTAAGAGGAATTCAAAGTTTTTCGCAAACTATTTCTTGACTAGTCTTTATGAATAATCAAATGAGAAAGTCGACAGCTTTGTTCATTCACTAATATTTATTACTAATTTTTCATTTGGGGGTACTTTTTAGCATTTCCCGCCATTTCAAACAACTTTATTTTGGTACACGTCGTGAATATATAGCATCCATGCAGAGTTTTTTTTTTTTTTTGTATTTTCCTTTACAGGTCATGAAAAATGAAAACGATGAGGGCCAGACTGATTCAGAGAGGATAAGAAAAATTGGAAAGAGAGAGAGAGAGAGAGAGAGAGAGAGAGAGAGGGAGGGAGAGGGAGAGAAGAGAGAGAATTACGAGAGGAAGGGTGAGAGGGGGAGGGACAGCAAGAAAGAATGAGAGCGTGGGAGGGAATAGAGGGAGGGAGACAACGAAAGGGAGAGGAAGGAGAAGGGGTGGGTTGGAGGGACCGTCGACTAGACAATCTTTGGAAAGTGCAGTGTACAGTCATTGATTTTAATCCTGAAAAACAATGTAGTTTGTTTGGCGAAATGTTAGGCCATCCATATAGCCCAAACGTGCTTTGATTGAACCAAATAAACACAGATCATTTACAGGCAAATAAAATCAAGATTTATTAGGAAGGGGACCCTACATAGTAAATACAGCAATAGCATAATACGATATTAAAGACAACCTTTCTTATTATGAAGTTTTAGGAAAGTCGGACAATCTGCAAGTTCAAAGGTTCTGAATTTTTAAAGTTTTGGTGCAAAAATCACTGCATGAAAAAGACTACAGATTGTGACGTCACATATCAAATGGTGAGAAAATTCAGCAAAATTTTATCTAAAGCAAACCTGGGGTTTTTTTGTATCTTTTTATTTTTATTTTTTTATTTTTAGATCTAATCTGTCCATTGTTTATCCCTGCGGAATAAAAATAATAATGTGAACCTACACTTCACGTCTCCAAGCCAGCAAAAGCAAGCTTAGATTCAGTGTTTTTGTTTGCTGTTTTTTGAGGGATTTTGATGTTTGTTTGTTTGTTTTTTTTTTTCAGGTCCAGTGTTTAGACCTATAATGTAGCCCTGCTTTATAACCCGAAGAAAGACAAATAAAGTTCAAAAAGTTCCAAGACATGTCTATTGTCGTGCTCATGGGGACAGAGTTTCAAGCGAGCGAGTCGTTTTTTTATTCAGTGGCCATCCGACCGACCGATGTGAAGCCGCTGGCTGGCAAAGAGAATACGGATGGAGGAGGGAGGGGGAGGGGGACACAGCTGAACTCTAAACACGCAATGTGTGTGTATATAGGGTAGAGTTCTGGGGGGGGGGGGGAGGGGTGGGGGAGGGGTATTCACAAGAGGAGGACTACGTACGCACACATTACACAGCACGTACAAAATGTACGTTTAATAATCTCTTGCACGCATTATACTCACAATTGCGGGAATCGTACACGTGCGACGACTGAGTTCTGTTCTAACCAGTGAAGGAAATTTGTATCTTTTTGCGCTAGCCTTGTACGGTTTTCAAAATGGTAAGATGTCGAAGGTGCACACTTTCATTATCATATATTGTTACGGCCATTGTTACTAATCTTTACTGTCAAATCACTATCCAAGCAACTGTTTTCCCCCATCTTTATGCAACGTATGGCGGGTTAACGTAGCGGCGTTGCGTCGCGTGTAGTATGCAGTGCGGAATGTAATTTTCGGTCCCATACACTGCGATCTGTGTCGGTCATGTCGGTGTGGAAATGTGTAAATTTTACTAGAGTCTAGTAAACTTTACTTAAAGTTTAAATGTAATTTATTCAACGAAAAGCTACATACTCCAACCTGACATAGGATCTATGCCATTGCAGTAGACATTCTACCTGACAATTTACCTATGGATATCCATCGATTATTGATTATGCTGAACTTGACCGTGAAAGCAAGCTTGGCTTGGATTCGGAATCTATAAATTTATGTCGCAGCATAAATTACTCTTGTCAGAGCGTAGCTTCCCTCACGACACGGTAACTACACGTACACGCAGCCGCTTGTCGCGAAGCGACAGCGGCTGCACCTCTACTCCTTCGCAGACGTTATTTTCAGCGGTGGGTGTACATTTCCTTCATGAATATCTTTATTCATCGTGGAAAACTAAAATGTAAGGAATCCCCGTAATCTATGATAATCATTCAATAATCGGTAGGGCCTATGCGTATTTTTTTTTTTACTTCGTCAAAAACCCACCGAAATCCGTCCTTAAAATCAGGTCTGTAAGTGTCCGTATCGCTTCACTCCTCATCTTCTGCGCGCTGCGTGTTATTGAATAGCAATCACTCTCCTATACTACACTACAACGTAGCTAGTCGGAGCGGAAGTGGATGAGCTAGTCGGAGCGAGCGGAAGTGACGTCAAATCATGAGAGCAGCACGTGCAGAAATACATGACACATAACATGTACGTAGAAGACGACAAGCTTTACGTAACACAAGAAACGCACGGGCGTACGTAAAATGCTACCACGGTACCTCGGGTTGAGCGTTCGTGGTAGTTCGTTGATTTTGTGAATCATCGCACAATCTACTCCGAAAAATTCAACAATAAGGTTTGGATACCAACAAAACACCAAATTCAACTCAACCATCAGCAAAATACGATATAGGTGGGTGGTAATACTGTTAAAATCAAACAAAATAAAAGACATTTTTGTGGTCTTCCGTCAAAAGCGACGGTCGTTTACAACGTTTAAACACTAGTACATGTCAGACTGCTGTTTGCACAGCGGTCTGGTCAGGCTACCCTCACGGTAGCATGATACAAATGTCTGTTTTGAGCCATTCTAGTTGCTTTCTCCATAGAACCAAATGTCTCCCTCACCGTTCTGTCCCATCTTGGTCTCCCTCTACCTCTACTACGCTTTCCAGGAAATTGGGCCAAGGACTCTCTTTTCCATCCCATTGTGTCTCATGATATGCCCAAAGTATCCCAGCTTCTGTTTCTTTACATACTTCGGTTGACTGAAAGCGAAAGATCGCGATCGGTCTGTATCTGTCCGTCGGGGAATGTTCCGCGGAGACTGCGTCTAGCTTCACGGATCCCCTCCGTATACAGACCGAAGTCACTGATGCCAGCTCCTGTGGGGAGCAGTCGCGCACAGATCAGACGTTACGATAAACCAAATTTCAGACAGCTTTTTTACATTCAAACAAGTTTGACATGACAGGACACATTATGCAGCAATATTTGGGGTAGGTAGATTTCTCACATTGTGCAATTGAAATACTCACAGTAACTCGGTTATAACACAGAAATTTCATCCATATCGCAACATCGCCGTTCGCTAGCTGTAAGTCGCCATTTTGAATCTGTAAGCCAATCAAATGCGAGGTACATGTACGTGTTTTAGTGACAAAAACACGTAGAAACTACCTCGCATGTGATTGGCTAATAGATTCATACTGTATGTTTCTGCAGTTTGAACGTGACGACGCGACGGGCTGGTTGATGTGTGTTTTACGTTGAAAATTCTACCAAAATGTTGGATTATTCATTAATCTGGTGAGTGTAGTATATTCTTTAATAGTTGATTTCACTATACAAGATTAAATTTGCCGACCTAGGGCCGTGAATTAGACGCAATCGAGAAGGGTGAGGTACCTCACCCAATTTTCCATAGAGACAGTGGTTAAGAACATCCCCACAGCAATGGGTACCGGTACTAATACCTTCCGTCTGTCTACGGAGGACAGTGTTAATGGCAAAATAAAAGAGTCCTCCGGACAGACGGATCTTTCTGTGTAATACTTCAGTAGCCAGTCACTAGGTACATTGAGTAAATTTACCTTTCTGATGTCTTCATTTGTTCGTCGTTCCACCCACGGGACTCTCAAAATTCTGCGATAACATTTATTTTCAAATGCACAGATTCTTTTCTCATCTGCCTTGCGTAGAACCCAAGCTTCGGATGCGTAGGTTGCAATTGGGAAAATGCAGGCTCTGAGAACTCTGAGTTTTGTCTCCTTGTCTTGTCCTTGCCACAGCTTCTTCATGGCATTTAATGCCCTCAAGCCCATAGCTAGTCGGCTTTTAATTTCCCTGCTGTTATCACCATCTTGCTGCATTCTCACCCCAAGATACTTGAAGTTGTCAACCTCCTCCAGTATTGAACCATTAATGCTACATGTAACTCTTTCATCATTTCCCCTCTTCTCTTTAGCCATTGACGTAACTTTTGTCTTTGATGCGTTCATTTTCAGACCATATAAGTTGCTTCTCTCATTTAGGGTTGTGACAAAACTTCTCAAACCAAATTTTGATTTAGAGATTATAGCTGCATCATCTGCATATCGCAAATCTCCTAGCTCTTTCCCTCCAACATGTAGGAGATCAAAATTTTCTGCTTGTTTTCTGTCCAGTACTTCCCTCATTATGTTCTCTGTGTAGATGTTGAAAAGTGCTGGAGAGAGTATACAATCTGTACGTCCCTGTCGTACTCCTTTCTTGATGCCAAACCAGTCAGTAGTGCCACATTCCAATCTAACAGCTGACTGTTGTTCTGCATACAAAGATTTAATCAACTTAATTACATGAGGGGGGGAAGCCCATTTCCAGCATCACTTTCCAAAGATGGTTATATTTAATACTATCAAAAGCTTTGGAATAATCTACAAAGCAAATAAATACCTCCTGGTTCATTTCATGACATTTTTGAATAAGCAGTTGTAGGTTGAAGATGTGGTCTCGAGTGCCCCGATGTTTCCTGATAACCTGCTTGGGCATCATTCAATTCCATCTCTAGTTGATGAGTGATCCTACTAAGAAGTATTTTTAGCATGATCTTGCTTGCATGACATATGAGGGAGATTATTCTGTAATTTTCACAAATTTGTAGGTCACCTTTCTTTGGGATGGGCACAAACAGAGCACGGCACCAGTCAACAGGCCATTCCCCTGTCCGCCATATCTTCACACAGAGCTTGTGCATCAATGTAATGGCTGCTTCACCACCAGCAAGGAGTAGTTCTGCTTGAATCCCATCACATCCTGGTGACTTTCCTCCTTTCAGAGCTTTCATTGCCTCTTCTACTTCAGATCTCAGAGGGGTCAGGCGACTGTCTTCTGATGTCTTTATCTTCCAGTTTAGCGGACTTTCTTCTGCTACTTCCTCCACTTCCTCATCCTCGTACAGTTCCCTACAATATTCTTTCCAGCGATCCAGGACGTCAGTTGTTTCTGTTAAGATATTGCCTTCTCTATTCTTAATAACATTTTTTTTTCCACACGCGTACATCATGTACATTGTGTATTATAATATGTACTACGTTTTGTCCATACCTGATTGACAGCAAGGCTGTTGGCGCATGCGCTCTGTAAGTTGTACTACGGTACGAAGTGCAGAAGGACTAAAACCTCAGATAAAATCTTTCACTGGGCTCTTAAAACAGATCGTATTGTAAATTGATTTCGGCGGCTCTGATTGTAAGTATCTTATCTAACAGTACAGCTATGATTTTCAGTGTAAAACCCTGTATTTTGGTCTCTGGTCACCAAAATGCTAAGCCATATCAAGCGTTTCTCTGATAGCCATAGGGCTGCCATGCGACCCCGACTCGGTACGGGTTGGGGTCGCTGGTGCAGTTTAATAATTCAGACCTAACTGCGAAACACAGCCCAAACGTGAAGCATTGGCGCTGTGTAGGGAAGAATATCGAGTCATGGTATTACTGGAGGGTAGATTTGTGGCAAAATTGTGAAATAGGCCCCACCGCGCCGCAGTGCGTGTGCACCCGTGCGTTAGCAAGCAAGGTTAGGTTAGGGTTAGGGTTTAGCGTTGGGTAGGATTGTATTTATGGTTAAATTGGCCGTTAAATTAGTCAAGGTAGGGAGTCCTTCCGAGAATAAAAAGTTGAAGACCAAAGAAAAAAAATGGGAGAAAGGGAGGACGAAAGATGCTATGCTGTGGAAATCGGCCCCAACGCTGTATCAATCTCGCATAAACACTGTTTGGTGGGGCCGCATTCACAAGTATTATACTGTGGAAGAAAGCCCCACCACCATACTGATGAACGCTACACGGTGGGGCTGAATTCAGGAGTATCTACAGGTGAGCCGCCGTAGTATTGGTACGGACACGCAGCTGTGGGGCCTATTTCACGAGTAGGGCCCATGCCAGATTCGCGGATGAATTCCAACTTATTAAAGTACGAAAAATGTCCTCAATTTGAATAGATCTACTTACTTATTTGGTGCAATTGTTGAGGATACTTGCCTTGGTACGTACGTTTTTCACCAGAAAATCGCCAGAAAATTTCATGAGAAAGGGCAAAATTACAAGGAAAATTTATGTCTGTTTCCAAAAAGCCATGGAGGAGTACTTGATATCAACATAAAGCTTATGAATGGAAGAAAGCGATGATGTCATTTTTGAAAGGCATTGTGGGATAAAAACCCTACCAATAAGGCCATAAATGGGAAAGCCCTTCATAATTGAAAGCTGTAGCAAACAAGCTTGTCGTTGTCTGCTGTGATGGGGATAAAGGGCATGGTGCGTGCAGTGTGCTGAGTGAGGTACAATGTCATTGATTAGAGGATCAATTACATGCTACGATGGAGACTATAGGGGATCTAATAGTACATCAAACTTCACAAGCGCAGCCTGTCCCTAATCTATATTACTCATATTAACACTTAAATGCAAACATGTGCACAATGACATGAAGAGCATGAACATCATGAGGTAAGCCCTACTTGTAATGTCGTATTCAGTGTCCGAGTAGTATGTACAGGATAATGGTAGCGTTGTATAATTTGTGTCGCTGCTGACTGGCTGACTGTACCTTCTAAGGTCTGGCATGGCCATGCCACCGTCGATCGGTGGCGTAAGATCTTCTTTGTCAATCGGCGAAGTAAGACCTTCTTCGAGCAAACTTGCAGTTAAAACAGTTAAAACATTTCTGACAAGAAAAAAACAAAGATTAGTTGCACACGTACATGCGTACACACACACACACACACACATTAAAATACATTGCATCCTAATATTGCACCTTTTGCCATTTGTTTGCACTCAAAGATGTTCCCCAAAGGAGAAAAACATGTTAGAATGTACTACCCATGCAGAACTTAAAAATTTTCCCTCACATGATTTTGTTTATGAAATCCAATCACAAGCTAAGCATATGACTGACTCTCATGAACTGCAACACTTTGCCCTCTCCAGAAACCCATCGCCCTGTTCGGCCATGAGCGGTCCATCACCCAGATCAAGTACAACCGAGAGGGTGACCTCCTCTTCTCCTGTGCCAAGGATACGACCCCAAACATCTGGTTCTCCCTGAATGGTGAGAGGTTGGGGACGTTCGACGGACACGGCGGAGCAGTGTGGTGCATAGACGTGGACTGTATCCTTTGATGAAGATGTAATGATGATGATGATGATGATGAAGATGATGAAACAGCATTTATTATAGCACCATATTTATCTGTAGACACATTTTAAGGCACCTGACTGCTGCATGATGTGTCACATATTCACAAAGTTTCTAGAAAAGATAGGTCTTCACTTTGAAGGTATCAAGTTGGTAACTTCTTTGACGACAAAATGACCAATTCCGTAACGAAATATTCTGTGCGACACTTGGTGCTCCATGGTTTTTTTCCATGGTTTAAACCATGGTTTCATTTGTACCACCTTCGTGAATTCGGGCCATAATGGACAAAAAAAAAAAATAGCCAAAGAAGATATTTTAAGCAAATTTCAAGGAATTATGCATCAACCCCCCCCCCCGCTGTGACTGTAATATTTTTTTCTCTGTGGCCAAACTTGAACGTTAGATTAAAATGAATGCGAGTTTGTTTTGTTTTTTCTCCATCTTTTATGGCAATGGTTCCTTGACAGTATTTTCCAGGGGAAACAACAAAAGCCATTACAGGAAGTGCCGATAATTGTCACAAAATGTGGGACGTCAAAACAGGTATTCTTATTCTTTTACGCACATCGTTTTATCACCCCCACCCTCTCACACATACAATGTACTTACATATGTATCAGTACTCTCTTCTTCTCTCTTTTCCTCTCTCATCTATCTTCTTCACTTTCTTTTTTTAACTGCTCCAGACACCCTAAAATTGATGTCCAAAAGAAAGTCACCATTTGAACCATAAGAAAAAACCCAACCAAATATTTTTTTCCAGTATGCTTCATTTGTTATACCTTAAATTGTACATGGTATGTAAACCTGGAATGCACACAAATTTGGTGTAACATCTCACATGCTCAATAAATGAGTAGAGGGACTGACAAATAAAACAAAAGCATTCTGTAAATGTTATGAGACATGATGGTGGAGTTATACATGTATGTTCCTACCATATTTGAAAATTCAGCGTTGCTTCATATATCTTGCACACAGCCAAGTAAGTAGGATGTGTGCATCCCAAGAATACTCGGGAGTAGTCTTGAAAGGGTTAAAAGCTCTTCTATTGAGCTCATTCACACTGTGTAGAAGCCACAATCAGGATCCTTATCGCTCTCCGGCATGTGGTGTGAAAGATTGAGAAAGCAGTGAAGGTGTTGACCTACAATCGTAGGTTTTATGTTATATCCATGATTTTTTTTTTTTTTTGTGTGTGTGTGAAATGTGATAGACAGTCCATGCAGTGGACAGAAGGAAAAAACAACATGCACAAAAACCCAACAAACATGTCATTGCTTGAGTGACAAGACCTTGTATCTACAAAATGCCAGATCTTCACGAGAGCAAAAAAAAAACCCAACAAAACAAAACCACACACACACACACAAAAAAAAAAAAATGGCAGCCAAAGCACATACTACTTGTATATCAAATGGGATGGCCTTTCCTTTGACATGCCATTGCGGCTTCATTTTTGGGGTAAGACAGCTAGGATTTGGACAGGATATCACTTAATTGTTTATCTGACCATTATTAATCCAAAAAGGTCATTTTCACCAGAATTTGAGATACAAGGTCTTTTCACCCCAGTGATGATACGCTGCATGTTCCTCTATGTTTATCTGTCTCTGTCTGTGTTACTCTGTCTTTCTGTACGTTTGTATGTTTAGACAGATAGATCTATAGCTAGATGGATATATAGATTGAGAGAGTGATAAAAACATGTACATTTTAGATGAAAGTGGATGATAATGCATTTTCTATGTCTTATTCCTGGCAACAGGCAAGTGCATCGGTACCTTGGAGTACAAGTCTGCAGTCAGGTCGAATGGTTTCAGCTACAGCAGCAACATCTTCTTCACCTCCACCGATAGCACCATGGGGCAGACCAGTGACCTGTGCGTCTACGACCTCAGGGATGGCAACCAAATCGGTATGGGGGGACAATTTTCTTCTTTAGGGCGCGGTCAGACTGGCAAAAGATCGAGAAGTTTAACATCGCGAAGTCTTCGCGATCTTTTGTCGTGCGGTCACACTGGCAGCTAAACTTGGATCAAGAAGTTTGGGTCATTGGTACGCGCGCACAAGAAAGAAGTAGGAGCACGCTGTCCGATGGCTAGTGATTGTGACGTAACAATGCACATCTGTACATGACAATGGCCTCGCTTTGGAGACACCGCCCGCAAACAGGGCGAGAAGTTTGTCGGGGGTGAGGGAAGTATCCCTAGTTGGAGTGGGAAGTTTTGTGAGAAGTTTTGTGAAAAGTTTCGCAAGAAGTTTGCGGTCACACTGGCAAAACTCTGTGATCTTATAGATTGCGAACTTAATCTTCTCAATCTTTTGCCAGTCTGACCGTGCATTTTGTGTAGTATGCACATTTTCTACGTCTTCAGAGTTCATGAATTTGAGCGAGTTTGGAATCACACATAGTGTCAAAGATACAGAGTCGTTTACCGCCATACTCATAGCAGAAAATAAAAGTGATAAAAGTGATCTTGTATACAGTGCAGAAATGACAAAGTATAAAGAGTGTACTCTCAGTACTATGTATGAACATCACCCACAGTACATGTGCATTAAGCCCATGTCTCCTCTTGGAACTATCGTACTTTCTATTTTGAGCACGGTCTTAAGAAACTTTAAGTATATGGCACTGCTTCAAAGGCATTATTATTACCTCAGCTAAGGCAGGAGGTTATGTTTTTAAAGGTGTTGTTTTTTGTTGTTGTTGTTTTTTTTTGTCTGTGTGCAAACTAACTCAAAAAGTTGTTACAACGGATTTGTAAGAAACTGTGCAGGAAAAGTTGATAATGACACAAGGAACAGATGATTTCATTTTAATAGTAATTTTGGAATTTTCATTAATTTTTGAAGGATTATTGATCTTCAATTCATTTTCAGTTTTATTAAATTTTGTTTTTTACAAAAACATGATTATAGACATCACTTTTGCAGATAGGGTCAATGAACTGGGAGTTCAAGCTTTGTGTATTTGAGGTTTGCAATACGTGCACTAAAGCACATGCTCTGCTTGGGCGAGGCACCATGCAGCTGGAAGCTGATGACGTAAACGAAAGGCTTCAATAGGGCTAATTGTGTGTATGGGTGGAAATGAGCTGCTTTGTGGAGGTCTGTGCTCTCTGAGTGTTTTTCTAGTTTTGTTATCTTTTTTTTTTTTAATCATAAAGTTGCTTATTAGTGCATCAATTGGACAAAGCAAGCCAGCTTCTCTAAAAATCAGGTTTTGCCATTTCCAAACTTTGATAAAAGATTTATTTTTTTTTTTTCCATTGACAATGACAGTTTGCATTCTTTTTCCATTTCTTTCTTTTTTTTCTGACTGTTTTAAATGTTACATAATATGCTTTGAATCTCTCTCCTTGGGCAGAAAACAATGCGCCATTCATGCGCATTCCCATGGATGGACCAAAGATCACCTCAGCCATCTGGACGCATCAGGACACGGCCATTCTGACCGGCCATGAAAATGGTCTTCTCAACCTCTGGGATGTCAAGGTTAGCTTTTACAAAAGAACCATTATGCATTCACAAAGCACCTGGCAGATTTTGTGTATGTGAGTGGGCGGCAATGTGGTTCAGTTGGTAGCACATCTGCCTTGGAATTGCATGGCTCAAGTTTGGGTGTGGGTTCGAATGGTTCCATAACATTTGCTCCTGTGACAATTGCTCTCGTGAAATATTTGCACGATAAGCCAAGCAAAAATTCTACCCACAAACATAACCCTAGCTCTAATCCTCACATCAGACAAAACCCAATCCCCTATCACAACCCTAACCCTATTTAGTCCCTAGAGAAAATAAGACCAGAGCAATAGTTGCAGGCGCAAATGTCATGTCACCTTTCGAATAGCAGCACGGTTCCCTGAGCAATGCTGTCGATGTTATAATGCCGCCCCCTCTCGTAGTGGCAAAACACTCTTCCCCTCAGATAGGAAATGAAGTGGGGGTCCCATGCATGAGAGAGTCATAACTCATGCATGTAAAAGACCCCACTTCATTCATTCATCGCAAATAGCAGGGTACTTAACTCGGTGAAGTGGTCCCTCTGCACATCCAGCTGGACCCCATGGAAGACCAGCTGGTGCAGCTGAATTTGGGCTATCCAGCCATCTTCTCAGGTGGATAATGAAAACAAGCAAATAAATGCATTTATGTTCGCTGGTGTGTCTTTTCTTTTTGTCATTTTTCAGGTGAATCCCCCCCCCCCCCCACACACACACACACACCAGCACACCTAAACACCTACACATGAAGGTCATTGTTTTGCAAAGTTGCGTTTCCATTGACATCAGCTGTACAGAGTATTGGTCATATCTTTGGTGAACATAATATTCCACAAAATAGGACTTAAAAGTGACAATTCTCACAAATGAATTTTGCTGTCGCATGGGACAGATTTCAGGGAACTCTTGTACTTGTTTTCAAATTTTCTAGGTGTTGGTATTTCTGTTTATGAAGTAGCATCTCAAAAGGAAACAGTCATGTTTTAGTTTTCATGTTAGTTCATTTGTGACCCGCTACAACAAAAGGATCCTAAAGTCACTGATGGCTGAACCGAGAAAATTGAGTTTGAAGTAAAACCATCAAAATCGGTCCAAACTATCAGTTTTCTGTTTTTTGCGTAATTTTGTAGTCTAATGTATTGTCTATCATCTGCTGAAAAGCTAAATGGTCAAAGGAAAGGCAAGAAACTAGCATTTTTCTGGGCCATAATTTTCCTACTTTCAACGGTACAGAAACGTGTCCGAAGATGTGGATTTAGTGCCGCAGCTAGACTCCGCCCCTAGCAACGAGGGAGTGATATTATTGGTCAGTGCGTAGCATTCTGGTTACTGATTGGTCATGCGTAGACCGCTGGCGCTAAGCTTGAATGAACATTGTGGAGGTTGCTAAGAGCATACCTTGTATTGTCAAGCGGTGGAAACTGTCTTGCCTCCCCTTGATCATGGTAGCGTTGGAAGGAAAACTTTGAAGGCAGTTTTCTCGAAACGCTGATTTCCTAAACCACTCGATCTGCGCTAATAAAATCATTGATATCTCGGCAAAGGAATTCTTTCATGATTCGTGTTATGTATGAAATCAAAGTGGAAGAGCAAGGGAATAGTATCACGCCATTTTCAGAAAATTGTCCTCCCCCGACTTTCGAATACTTTTGTTGTAGCGGGTCACATTTAGTGTGCAGGGTGAATGAAATTTTCCACACCACACTTTTTTCTTGTTTACAGTAACACTTCAACTATGTTGTCAACTTCAACAGCATGACGTCGCGGGGTTGACAAGACCTTGTAACTCAAATTTTGGTGAAAATGACTTTCTTTGACTAATGTCCAGATAACCAGCTCATTAATGTTCTATCCAAATCCTAGCTGTCATACCCGAAAAATGAAGCCAGCACAGCATGTCAAATGATAAACTATCCCATTTGATATTGCGCTTTGACTGCCATTTTTTTTTTTTTTTTTTGCTCTCCTGAACATTTGACATTTTGTAGATACGAGGTCTTGTCGCCACAGCGATGATGATCAATTCAACTGTATTTGCAACATGGTATTTTAATTTTCCCTATCCAGATGCAAGACATCATTGAGAGCAACAGTGAAATTCACACCAAGAGTATAAATGATTTGCAGAAGCACATAAAGTATGACCTCGTCGTGACAGCATCAAAAGACAATACAGCTAAGGTGAGTGATGTGGCTCAGCCTATTTTTGTTGGATCTGTATATACTGCTGAGCCAGTAAGTCTGCTGGTGGCGTATGAGTTTGGCTATGTGTTGATGGCAAAAACTGTATGATGTCTGGTAAAGAAGAGTAAACTGAGTTCAACTGAGCTGTTGTGATTGCTCACCATCCAGTGTGTGATGTGCTTCATCCGTTGTGCCTAAATTTTTTTTTTTTTTAAACATTTTGATCTCCTTGAAAACTCCATGACGTTTCACCAAACTTGGCAAGTAGCATCCCTAAGCGGATAGAATCGCAATTTGTTCAAATAGGCACTGTGCCCCCCTTGGGGGCCTCCCATGGAGCTCCAAACCCCCCAAAATTGAGGAATCTTTAAATATCTTCTCCTCTAGGACGCCAAATGCCAAATTACAATTTGTATAGTAGTGTCTCTGCAGCTCAGTCATGCCCAGTGCGTGCCCAGGTAATGTTTTGGGATGTCTGTTTGTATTCACTTTCTGCTTCCAAGATCGCACCTCCATATGTGATACAGACTGTCAGCATTTGAGTCTTCTCCTTGTATACAAAACGAAAATTGAAACGAAATGAATATGCAGAAACACACCCTCAATAATTTTCATTCAATATCCTTTGAAGTATATATATATATATATATATATACTGTACGAGCTGAAATTTTCGCGTACAGATATTTTCGCGAATTGCTACTTGGAGGACATTTTGGCGTGTTGTTAATTTCGCGGTTGCGAGGGTCTAACTGAACTTAGCTATTAGCGCGTTGTTATTTTCGCGTGTTGTTATTTTTGCGGTTCAAAGGCGATTCGCGAAATTCGCGAAAATAAAACCACCGCGAAAATTTCAGCTCGTACAGTATATGTATATATATATATTTTTTTTTTTTTTTTTTTTAGTGTGTGTATATTACTTTCAGGAATCTTGGCTCCTTATTAAATTTATGAAAGTTGGATGCAAGCGAAAAATTTCTGGTTTTACAATATTTTTCCATTGGAGTACAAGAGGAGGTTTTGCTCACAGGAGAACATTAGGAATGGTCTCCTGTCATGTCATCATACCTTTATTTTCTCTCTTGCTTTTCTTTTGTTTGAATGAAAATATTTGCTACTGTTGCCCATGTAAGGTAGACACTCTATAAGATTGCATTAGAAGGTTGTTCTTTGTTAATGCAGTCTGTCTCTCATTTTATTCCTTCATATTGAATTCATTTATTTGTTTGATTTTCAGCTGATAGAACTGCCAGACCTCAAACATCTGAAGACTTACAAGACAGAAAGGCCAGTAAACTCAGCAGCCATCTCACCTCTCAGGGACCATGTAAGTAGAATTCTTTCTCTCCCAAACGATTCTGTCTTGATTCTACAGTGCACTCCTGTTATAACGAACACAGTTATAACAAAATTCCGGTTACAACGAAGTAAAAATTCAGGCCGAACATTATCCTCTCGTATGTATTTTAATTTTTTATTTGTTCGGTTATGACGAAAGTTCGATATAACGAAAGAAAACTGCTGGTCCCGAGATTTTGTTATAATGGGAGTCCACTGCATAGCCATTGACTGACCAAAATTTTCAGCTGGGGACAGAGGAGAAGGAAGAGGAGGAGGAAGGTGACGATGAAATGACCAGAAGAACTGAGAGGAGAAGGAGCATGAGAGAGATGAGATGGAAGAGGAAAAGGAGGATGACAAGACAAGGATGACAAGAAGGAGGAATAGGAGGAGGATGGGTGGTACATATGTAGTTAGATGGAGGAGGAGAGAAAGACAAAGAAGAGGGAAAAACGGAGGAGGAAGGAAGATGATGAGATGAAGGAGAGAGGATGATGAGGAAGAGGAGGATAAAGAGGTGGAGGAAAAGAGAAAGCATTGAGAGGAAGAGGATGCCTCTATAAAGAGATAGTAGGAGGAGGAGATAGTTTTTACTATTTGTAATAATGATAATTATAATTAACAATGCTTATATAACATGCAGATGATTGGTCGTGTTTTGAATGCTGAGTGCCCCAAGTGCATGTTGTGAGAAATGAATGCATGGTCATGTGACCTGAACAAGAGCTTGCCATTGGCTTCAGTTTTGATAGTAGCTTGTGTCTTCCAATAATATCTCTGAATGTTGCTCACGCATCCTACCCATGCAGGTGCTCGTTGGAGGAGGACAGGAGGCTATGGACGTGACGAGGACGTCGAGCAGAATTGGCAAATTTGACGCCTGCTTCTTCCATTCCGTCTTTGAGGAGGAGTTTGGCAAGGTCAAGGGTCACTTTGGTCCAATCAACAGTGTGGCATTCCATCCTGACGGACGAGGGTAAGATGTCTGTAGGGAAGAAAAAAAAAAAGAAAGAAAATTATGCCAATTCATAATTGGCTGATATGTGACTTACGTTTGATTGCATGCAGGGGCCAGGGTTTTCAATGTTGTGAAGCAGTGATTAGTCATCACACTTCTGACACAGAATGGCATGTATATTGAGTAAATTTACACTTATTTCGTGGCATTTTATATTGCTGCAGCTTTCAAAGTTATGTGCTTAACCCAAGAAAGACTTGATTATTTTGACGACTAGCAAGACTTGGGGGGAGGGAGCGGGCTGACCTTTGACCGCACGATGGTGATGAAAATTGGTACGCATGTCACCCATAACGTAATCTACAAAACTAAATCGTGAATCATTCCCCAATTATTCACATTTATTTCCAATTGATTGAGCATGAAATTAGATTATTGCCTGTAAATCTGTAAATAAAGGTCCGAAAGTGCTATTTTTTGGTCTAGGTACTTTTTTAGGATTTTCATTGAATGTACATAAAAAAATTGGCGGTATCAAATTTGTTTTCTTATAAATTTTAATATTTGTAAAAAATTTCTTACGTATTTCATTGTTTTTCGACTTTTTTTTTGTATTTTTCGACTTTTTTTGTATTGTTTTTTGATTGAAATCATTGGGGACACTATTCTGATCATAAGCAACAAGAAATTAATTGATTTTATTTTATTAGTAAAAGTAAAAATACAGATTCATGAATTTTGGCTACAAACAAAATTTGTATTGGATTTGTACATGAAATCATGTTTTTGAGCAATTTTGGGTCTTACATGCACTTACAAAATATTGTGTAACATCAAAACCGCGTACCTGGGCATCAAAAATTTGGTCTCAAAAGTTGCACAAAACCTAAAAGAAAAAAGTCATGAAATGTCACAGCCCAAGATTTTTATGTTACGAATTTATCATGAAAAATGTTGAATGGGGTGGCTCAATCAGCCCCCCTCCCCAGTCTTTTTAGAGTTAAGCCAACATTGTTACCTCATGGTCATCTCTGATAGACTAGGTGTAGCTTTATTTTTGTGATTTTTAGTTAATTCAAGATGATCAGAAGCATTGTTTCCTTTTTGGCGACAGTTTTTCTATTGTTTTCAATGTTTTCACGAATGGCAGCATACAGCTTAAAATAATTACTAGTTATGCCTCCGCCACGAAGTGGTGCCGGAGGCATTATGTTTTCGGGTTGTCCGTCCGTCCGTCCGTACGTCCGTACGTCCGTACGTACGTCCGTCCGCATTCGTTTACGCGATAACTTGAGTAATATTGACTGGAATTTTACCAAACTTGGTCCAAGTATAAAGTATGATGGGGCAATTACTTGATTAGATTTTGGGTGAAATCGGCCAAAGGTCAAAGGTCAAGGTCAAATCATGAAATTGTATTTGTTTGTGCGATAACTCAAGACTGGATGAAGCAGCTTTCACCAGACTATGTCCAAGGATGATGTATGATGGGGCAATTAGTTAAGTAGATGTAAGTGACATTGGCAAGAGGTCAAAGGTCAAAAGGTCAAGGTCAAATGCTAAAAATGTTGCTATTTTCCCCATATCTATGCAATGCCCGGAGGTATTTTTTCAAAACTTAGCGTAGACATGTACTACTGTGTAAAGATTCTCCAGAGAGAGTTTCATGTCATAAGGTCAAAGGTCAAAAGGTCAAAGGTTAGGTGAAAATGTTACAATTTCACTTTTCTCGCAAATGGTTCAATGTATTTTCATGGAACTTGGTACATACGCATGTACTGACTGGCAGGGATTATCTAGGGAACTTACGGGTCATGGGTCAATAGTCAAGGGGTCAAAGGTCAAGGTCAACTCCTCAAAATTTTACTATTTCCCCCATATACTAGTATATTATGCAATGCTTGCATTGTTAGTTTTAAAACTTAATATATACATGTATTACCTAATGGAGATTCTCTGGGAAATTTCCAGCCAGAAGGTCAAAGGTTAAGGGTCAAAGGCCAGGTTTAAATGCAAAAAAAACCAACCTATTTTGTACTGTACTTACACTCTTCCTTCATACCTTGAGAATTACTCAATGCATAAACTTATAAAAGGGACGGTCAGAAGTCAAGTAAAAATCCTCAATTCCCCAAATATGTGTACCTGCCCTCTTAGACAATTATAGCAAACCCAGTTCAAGGAAAGTGAACATTCAAGATATTTCTGACAAACCTGTCATTTAAATATTTTGCCATTTATGTGAAACTGTCATCACACATTGTGAAGACATTGTACTATACATCTATTGGGAGAATCATGCATTATGGCGGAGGCATCAGTCGCCATAGCGACATTTCTAGTTAAGTGAATATTAACACTACTATTTTTTCTTTTTTTCTTTTTTTGGTGGGGGGGGGGGGTAGGAGGGGAGGGGATGTAAACAAAGCAGAAAAACAAACAAACCCAAGTCTATAAAAAGAAGCTTGGCCCCCCAATTAATAAGGATGCATTTCCTTCAACTAGCTCTGGTGTTGAGCACGTATGAAACTGAAAGGTTTCATGTTGTAATAGGAGAATACATCTTATTTAGAGGGATGCTTGATGCATGAATGTGGCGAAACAAATCACTGAAAGTTCAACAAAAAGTTTCGGTATGTACTGTACCACTTACCAAAGTTACAGTGCTGTAACAATCCTGTACGATTCTTTTTACCAGGCTCTTTCTTCTTTTTGACTCTTGTTTATACTCCAGTCAATGCTTATCAAGGATGTTATGATATTAGTGGTGAAGCTTTTGTTGAAGGAAACCAAAACTCTTATTACATGGTTTTATGTGATGAAGACGCTTATAGTTTGAATAAGCAAAACTGTAAACAAGATCTGCAAGATAGCAGCTACTGTTGACCATAGTGAACACTAGAGGGCAGTCATCACATTAGAGCCATGCTATGGACAACTTTTCATTAGTTTTGAACACACACGATGTCGTCATTTTTAAGTAATTCTGATTTACTGCTGTGCTCTGTCTTTAGATTGTACAGATTTATGGGAAATTGCATCGAGACATTATGTTGCATTGTATGAAAACAGAAAAGTCAGAGTAGAACAGTAACAATTTTGGGGAAAAACTCAGACACCCAAAAAGTGATGAATTGTCAAGAGAGTTAGACAAGTTCGCAATTCTGACTGACATACTGTAGGTATTGTGCAGCTTTCCCACCAGTGAAAAAGGGCATGTGAGCAAGGGGCTCGTATGTTTACTTACATGTAATAGGCAAGTAGCTATTTGTTGTACTTGCCACACAGTAAATATTGATTTCCTTAGGCAAGGGGACTAGTGGCTTTGTAGCACATATCAAGAATTATTCTTTATTTTTACAGCCACATGTAATAACAACCCAAAAACAAAAAACAAACAAACAACAGCAAATGCTCTGTTTATTTCGTCCGTGCATGACGTCAAAAACAGTTGTAGTCTTCTCATCAAGCAGTGGAGGCATTGAAGCATGAAAAATTCATAACTTCTCATTGGATTATCTATTATCTGATTTTATCAGTCTTCATTGATGTGTTGCTGCATTCACTCAATCCACATTTGTATCTGGATTCCATTCCCCTTTAAGTGTGCTCATCGTGGTGTAGTCAGATGTCTGTTGTTGCGATTGCTATCAACTCTTGGAGATGTTCTCATTGGCTACCCATTTACCTATGACATTTGTTTTTCTTTAAATGAAATTGGTCAAGTGCTTTATTGATTAACAAAGAAAAAAAAAGTACAGTAATACTTTGCTGCCAGCAGGCTGAATTTCCCCATCTTCCAAGAGCTGTCAACCATTATGCTGTTTTTTCTTCACAGAACATTTTTTTTTCTTCATCCAAATGAAGAATATATCAATTTGAAATGGAAAATGTTTTTCCTGAAATTTGATTTAGTAGACCATATTTATTACAGTGGACTTCCAGTATAGAGAAAGTCTATGAAACAAACTTTCATTATTGAAAAAATACAGTAATATATCATGACCCAATATTGAAAGTGCCTTTATACTCTTTGTACTTCACTTTTGCTGATATAAAAAAAAAATTTAGATATCTATAGAAAGTAACTTCACGAGTCCTGAGAAGCTGGTTGTTTTTGGAGCCCACTGTATTTTCCATATTTTGACTGAAATATGCCGTCATAGCAAGTTCTGCTTTTCTTTTTCTTTTACTCTGCACTAGTTAAGTGTTTGATTTGCAAAGATTTGCAGCTTTGCATTTTGTGTGATAGAATATTTTAGAATATTTTTATATTTTAGAATATTTTCCTTTTTTCTCTTCAATGATATTCTCCTTGTATGGATTGTAAATTGTACACTTGGAAAACATCACCAGTTATTACATTATAGCCCTGTCATTTATTATTTTTTTTTCTCTCTCTTCTCTCTCCTTCTCTTTTTATTACAGGTACAGCAGTGGTGGGGAAGACGGATACGTCCGAGTCCACACGTTTGATCCACAATACTATGATTTTGAGTTTGAATATTAGACAGTTGTAGATTCCAGAACCTTCCCTTTTCTTCTCTCTTATTGAGATATTATTATTTATAAAGTCAGATTTCTCCTTCCCAATCCCTCAATCGGGCACAAAGACGCTCCCTGTCCATCTGATTTCATGCATGTCTCTTCACTGAATGTTGACGAATACATGCTGCAGAAATTATGTCACTGAAAGAGCTTGGTACCACCATATCTCAGTCTGCTGAACGGCGCTCAGTATCACGAAGCTCTCTCTTAATTGCACACAATTGCCATTGACCCAGACTTGGAGGCTTAGTGATGTCGTGAACAAATTTATGAGTGGTATCTACCTGATGTGATGCAGGGCCATGGTACTAGAGTATTTGGTGAGACACTGTCTTTGTAACAGGAACGAAGAAGTTTGCTGGAAAAGTTGAAGGAGATGATGTGTTGTCCATGTGCCATGGAATATAGTCCAGGCAAAGTACAGTCAAAATTTGCCCCTTGTTCGAGCTGACTTTGATAAATTGGATGGAATAAAATGGAGGAGAACTGTAGAAGTTTTGTCAAGGTTGCATAAAAAAAAAACCTTTCACATTTTTTCACTTTTCCCAGATGATAGTGGAAGTTTTGCCAATATTGCTTAAAATAAAGAAAGAAAAATAACCCTTGTTTCACAGTTTTCTCTCTTTTTCCCAGATGTGAAGAATTGATTTCGGTCCTTCTGTCACATTCATAATATACATGTATATATTATGCAAATTAAACAAAAAAATGTACTGATGTCACAGTCCCAATCTTCTGTCGTTCCCTAGTTTACACACAAATCTTCACTTCATGAGTCTTGATTTGACATGAATTCAAATAGACAAAATTATTTCTTCCCAATTTGATGTTTCTACAGATGCAACAACTGTAAAAAAAAAAATGAAGATGTGATTGAACTTCCCAAGAAAAGGGATAACTGATGTTTTCATGGGCAAACCAATTAATTTTAAGAATTGTGAATGACCTCATCAACCTCTTGTCCAATTCCCATGTTTTTTGATTGTCACCAATTTTGTTTAACAAAAACTTTTGAGACTCTTTTCAGGTGTAATCAGACTTTGCCTATGTTGTTGATTTAAATGTACTCTTCTTCTGAAAGTTGACATTTTGGTGTCTACTTACATACTTTTACAATATTGTGTTTGAGCGTGGAAAACTGGGGAGGGAAGGGGGGGTGGGTTTGGGTTGGGCTGTAGGCTGATAATTGTACAGCAGCTCAAACTGACAGTGAATATGAGCTATGAAAGCATGTATATGTCTCATACTGCTACTAAAAGTGTACAATATACAGTAGAAGTATACTCCCAAAATAAATTGGATTGAAAGGTGCAGTGAGCATTGGCATTATGTAAAATGAAGCTGATTAAGGGAGTGTACATGTATACTAGTATGCCATCAGAGTCACACCTATATTCATTCTGGGATATTCTTTATGTGTAGCATACCCTTGAGTTGAAATGGATTGATTTTGAACCCAAACGGAAAGTGAACTCTAGATACTCAACATAATAACCACCTTTTTCCTTAATATGTGTTGCATTTTTTTTTTCTTTATTATAGACTCAAGTACATGTAATATATATATATATTTATGTGCATACCAGAATGTCAAAATGCCAAGAGAAAAGTAGTATGGAATACTTTCATGACAGATATCATGCGGATTACTCTTCTCTTCACAAAATAAATAAATGAAACAAAATGAAATATTATTCAAGATCCTTTGCACATTTTAGATATCCTCATCCATGCACAGGTTTGAGTGTCCAACTTCTCAACATGTGTTTCTCTATGGAGTTTTGCTCATAGAAAGACATGTTCATGTGTGAACAAAAGGTCGATATTTCAAATAAATGTCCAACTGTAGTAAATTGTATTTACTGCCTTCGTCTGCATTTGTTCTTGATTGTTCGGTGTTCTGTTGTGTATCATGTAAAATTGCCTACAGTAACAGTACTGTATTATGGTAAATATTCCACCTGTGGGGAAATTCAGACCTATATGGAAATTCAGAACTCATCTCAAGTCATCACAAGAAAGGAATATTATCCAATCAAGTTCAAACAAACAACATGCAAGCACACATTTCTGTGGTTTGATGCTTTACCATTTCATTGCAATTGTTTAGCATTCATAGATACAAGTGGGCCGGGGTTTAAATTGGAAAAAAAAAAATCAAAACAACAGCCCCATTGTAGCCAACACAGTGCTTTAAAAAATATATTTTGAGTAGCATATTCATATATATCTGTAAATGTGGGATTTTATTTATTTATTTTTGTGTGTGTGTGTGTGCATCGTGCTTTCGCATGACATGAAACTGGCATGAAAATAAATGTACACAAACTTTTTGTTGGTTGTGTGCAATACTACATTAATTATTCAATGTTTTAATTCCACAGAAATAAAAACGTGAAAATCATCTTAATAGCTGACTTAATGCAAAATAAAAAAGAAGTAAAAGTAGTAGAAGAAAAAAGAATTGTGTGAAAATATCCAACCCTCACAGTTCCAGTTCCAGAGTTCCAGAGTAATGGAGAACTAGGGTAACATGGTTGTGTGTGTGTGTGTGTGTGTGTGTGTGTGTGTGTGTGTGTGTGTGTGTGTGCATGCACTGTGCTTTGTCATTGAATATTGGTGTTTACACAAAGTTTCAGGCAAATCAATAGGCCTATTGTGTGTGCGTATATGTTTCACTGTAGAATAAAACTTGTTTAAATACTTCATTGTATAAAGTGTACAATGGAGTCGATGCGAGTCATACACACAGTTCGTGTAGCAAAATAATATAAGAAAATACAAAGAGTATCTCACCTGTGTGTACAATACAATATAACACAATTTGATACAATACAATATAATAAAATACAATATTTTGCTATAGTATGACGTGAAAGCTCTTGCCTCTATCTGAAGGGAAAGGGGATGATACCACAGTTGACATTATTTCAGAAATAATTTGAGGGAGTGTACTTTTTTTTTTCTGGAAAATTAAATTTTGTGGAATTTTTCGCAATATCATCGTATTGTGACTATTGTGACATTACATACTGCTGTATCCTTCCCATCCAGAACTGACGGTAAATGGATTTGAACAAAACTTGAAAAAAACTCATAACTTGAATTTGAACAGTTTGAGCAAATTTCATTGGAATTCATTGTGTTCTACTATTTTTCTGTATTTATTGAATTCACGTTTATGTTCAGAGGGTAGAGTCCCCTTTGCTAAGTTGCTTGAAATGTATATGCCAAGACTACAGATACTGACAGTTGTTGTGATAGCAGGCCTACTCATTTATGTGGTCAATTGTCGGCTGATTGTTGCAATGGAAGAAGAGAGGGAGAGAGAGAAAAAAAACCAACAACACATACACACATCCACAACACAACGGACAAGAAGAAGTTAAGAAGAAGAAGAAGAAGAAGAAGAAGAAGAAGAAGAAGAAGAAGAAGAAGAAGAAGAAGAAGAAGAAACGCAAACGCGAGCTTTCGCCACATGAAGTTGATGCACGCTATATTCTAAAAGCTTAATTTGCCGGAGTGATCTTTAGTGAATCAGTGTCATCAGTTTTGGTTTTTTGTTTTGTTATCGTTGTTGTTGTTTTCAATATTGGCAAAACTTGTCAGCCTTTAGTTGTTCTGATATTTGTATAAACCTTTTGAACACCAAAATTACCAGCAAATCAATTTTACTTTATTCAAGACAATGGAGGGTCAGTTTGATATCAAAGTGGAACTACAACAATATGTTGTAGTCTGCGCATTTACAATAGAGTAAGCAGATCGGTTAAAGTTTGATTTTTTAGAAAAAAGTCAACTTCTAATCATATTTTCTCCTGCACATTTTTTTTTTTTTTTAATAGAAGATGACATGACACCTATAGAGGTATAGCCTACATCATCAACTCCCATCATCAGCGAATTTAAGGTTTATCTATGAAGTGCCACAGTATTGATAATCAACTTCTTCTGAATAATCAATAGGTTTCAACATTAATCCGGCTCTAACCACGGTCGTCCATTGCTTAGGTTTGTATAAAACAGCATTGTTATTGTTGTTGGTTGTTGCTTCTTGTTGTTTTTTCTCTGTCACAGTTTCGTTATCAAAAAATGAAAATACAGTGACAACTTTCCTGGTGCAGACCAAACTAACTTAAATATAAATGCGCTATAAAGTATTTGACATCATCAATGGTTGTGCCACCATATAGGTAAAGCACATTCCAATAAGTTAATTCCCATTGGCGTTGGTCTCTCTGTTGCCTTATATAATTAAAGCATTCATTGCTCCCCTAACAGCCACGTTTTAAAACTTTGAAAATCACCCATGTAAACCATAAGGATTATAATACTGCAAACATAAAGAAAAAAAAATCTATCCGGCTGGTGTAACTTTAATTACACACACATTCTGCAGCTGTTCCGCGAAGGGTGAAATGAAAGTTCTACGTAGTTTTCTTATTTGGTCACAAAATGTTTGCGTTGTATACTCCCTGTATACTTGTTGTTGTTTTTTATGTGTGTGGATGTGTGTTTGTGTGTGTGTGTGTTTTCAAAGTCAACGTAACAGAATGGAATTCTCTTGATAAAATAGCTCATACTTATCAATTTGTATTATGTACCCAGATGCAGAAGGCGGTCCAGCCACTAAGGGGCAAACTCATCACGCTACTGCGCTCTCGGACCACAAAACCGGCAATATTTGCCTTAATTGACTACATGCCTCTTGTATTTTGGTCTAATCAAAACGGGAAAGAACTAAAACTGTCCCTCTTTTCACATCTCGGTCACTGTACCCATAATAATTATGATATCGTCCGCGGCTCCACATTACCACGCACTTCTCTTTTGTTTTGGCTTACGTCATATCCATATTTGGTTTTTGACCTATAACGAATTATTTTCGCCAAGTTTTCAAATCATATTGTGGAAAGGTCACTTTCCTTCTCCCTTGGAGAGAAAAAAAAAAGTAACCCAATAAAAATTCTGTTTAAAGGCCTATATGACGATAAAATCGATAAGAGGACTGGTATAGACCTATATACATGGTTGTTCAGTACCTCCATTACTGAAAGTTGATTCCTGTCAATGCGGCCAGGCTTGCCTGGAGTTTCAACAGAGTAACTAGACTTTATGCATCAAAATCGGGATTCCTAGCATCGAAAACTAAATTGGATTTTTAGAAATTTACACAATTTAAAAAACATCAAGTTAAAGGGATGGTATAGTATTGGTGGAGATGAGAATTGGGCTTTATCTTTTTGCGAGATACCAATTACTTATGAAAGTACAGAGCATACCGTTTTGAGAGGAATTCAAAGTTTATGTGATGAAATTCGGGTTTGGAATGACTGAAACATCCAAAAACAAAGTAAAACAAAGCGATCGTAATAAAGTGTGGGTCCCACACTTTAGTAGAATTACTCTTTTTTGGATATCTCATCCATTTCAAAACCAATTTTCATCACATAAACGTTGAATTCCTCATAGAATTACATGCTCTTTCATATTTCATAAGAGGTTTCTCATTATCTCACCAAGAAAATGTTAGAAACCTGAAAATAGGTCTCAACCAATACTATACGATCCCTTTGAGTAATTGATTATACCAACTTGTAGGCTCCTTACTAACGAACATGCTAAAACATTATCCAAGGATCGATAGGGAATATAGGCATAAACACCAGTGCTAGTCAATTTAACACGATTTTTATACAGTGTAATAATTGATTACTATTGATAATAAAGTTGACAACTGCTCCATTATGATATCATATGTGTGCCTTCACGAACGGACCAATCTATATATATATAATATATATATTAAAAAAAAAGAATATAAAGAGGTGAATAAAAATGACAGAATAACATCACTCCCAAACGCCCAAAGATTATTGAAATAAAAGTCACTCATTCTTAAATACTAATTTCGGGTATTCAATGTTTCAATAAACATTTTGGAAAGAAATAAAGGCACATTCTGTGAGAGACAGAACACACACAATACACCTACACTGGCCTATAGTTATGAATGCTTATTGTATGCGTAAAAATTCTCTTTCCAAATCAAATTCAATGTTTGTTTTCCATTTTTCGAAAAGTGCCACCATTGAGATGTGAGGGCGTGATCGTCTCTCTTCTTCCGCGGACAGCTGAAACTGCGCTGTGAATCCGACAGGGAAACCCTTGTCGGTATACGTTGTTTTCGGGATTTCAAGCACAGCACGTGTGCAAGCAGACTGATGGACAGTGGGTGGAGACAGTCGACATTCAACCGGTATAGTAACGGTACTGTACCGTTGCCACCGGTGCACCGCCGCACACAGAAGCCCTCTCACACCAATCCCGTTCCCGAACAGTGGCTACATGTATAAATCCGGCCGCGCCGCTAGGCTCTCGATTTCGATTTCGCATACTCGTATGGTTGGGTGTCCATAATATCGGACACCTAACGTTTTTCTATCAATAGAAACGTGAAAAATCTCACAATTTGCCTGAAATTTTACTCACGTGTGGAGAAAATACTCCGGATTCACAAGCGCGCACTGAAAATGCGATCTGAGGTACGCGCTCTAGATGGCGGCTTCGAACGCGTGGGGTGTCATTTTTTCCGCACTCAGTTGCCCGGCTCATATCGACCGACCACCCCGCCCTCTATTGACAATACGTATAAAGCGTACTTAAACGCGTTTTTTTCGACAAGCTGCTGTTTTTTTCTAGTCGTAATTTTTTCCCCAATAATATTTGAATATATTTTGAATCCTTCGATATTACTTTTGAAGGACTGTTTGATGAATTTGACTTGATTTTCATTAGGAAACTTTTCATCGTAATTGAAATAAATTAGATGAGTCGGTTTGTTTTTTCACGGTATTCATTTCTCGTTTCTGCATCAACTCGTACGGTCGTAGCGCAAGCGGGCGACAAAATGTTTATGTCATGTGTATGTGTAACGTACTGTGCACGATCGTACAAGCGGCGGTGACAATTTTGCGGTCAAAATCGTCAAATTTATTACGGAAGGATACTCTACATCTAACAACGAGTCAGCAAAGGTAGGCCTAGTTATATGTAGTTACACGATAAGCCTTATGCGATTTTGCTAAATTTCGGTAATTTAGAGGGAATACTTAGTTGTTTTCGCCACATTTTACTCGGTAGCGTAGCCCAGTGAAGAATCGAACACCATTGCGCGTAGTCCCATGCGTACATTTTCTTTCTGTACGCGCAATGCCATTATAATGCGCGGCCGGTCGTTATGGACCCGGTCGGTGGGTTGGACCCCTACCATACTACATTATAGGGGTAGACTCTACAGGATCTAGGACATAGGAGTCTGCCTACATAAAGCTAGGAGGAACAAACACCGTCGTACGTGATTGAATTCATTAAATCAATAAAGAGACCTTGATCAGTAATAACGTCCAACGCTGCTCTCATCATTTTGAATAGCGATGATTAAAAAGGACGATATTCCTCAGTCCCAGGGCGTTGAGAACGCAGTTGCCTGCACATAAACATGATAAAGTCGAAGTTTTTGTTCACCGATCACCACGGCTGTGAAGACTGCGATGACAATTAGACGTATTTGAGCCAGTAATTTGACTGATTGTAACAGGACTAGATAATAATCTAGACTCCGACTCAACCAAGGAGCTATTACTCACGATAACTGTAACTCCTTGATCCAAGAGAAGAGTGGTAAGTTGTTCTTTGCCAGTCCAGTAGATCTAACTAACGACTGTGTAACGTTAGAACCGCTAAATTTTGTATGCACAGCCCAATCGTTGTGCACGGCGGCGTCTGATCGGTCGGGCTACGTATTATTGCCAGTGCAATCACAGCACCCTTGGTGCTTTTCATACCAAGTTGTAAGTTAATAGTTACATAGTAGTAACAAGTCACGAGTAGAATTAGGCTTAGTTTTATAGGAAATTTGGCTTTTCATTATTTTGAATTTAATGGATGAATGACTGTGAGGAGTGAATGCTTGTTTGTTTACGTTGTTGCGTGTGCTATAATCATGATAATATAAATTGTTGATCAAATTCCTATCCTATTTAAGTATTTTTAATTTTTCCTTGAAAGTGATAAAACTATGACCTATGCAGTGGATTGACATTTAAATCTGTCATTAGATTCTAATTGTTACATCACACAAATGATTCACACAACAATTGTGAGATTCCCTTTTCAGGTTTTTCTGAAATCTGTCATTTCATTGACAAAATGGTCAACATATTTATATGTTCACATTTCATAACGAAATGACTGATTTTGTAACGAAATAGGCCATGCAACACTTGGCGCCCCATACAAAACTACGCTCTACGGTCTTTGTCCATGGTTTCAATTGTACCACCTTCGTGAATTCGGGCCCTTCTGTCTGTTATATTCTAGCAGGATGAATTGAGGTTGAAACTGCAGTAATGATGTGCTGCTGTCTCGGACAGGCATGACATTTTGTAGATTTAAATTTTGTAGATTTTTTTTTTCTCAAGTCTATAGATCTACACATTGCTCTTTTCAAACAAATGGTGTATCAAAATCACCTGAAAATTTTAATTTCCAACTTTTTTCAACAAACCTCAATATCATCCATGCTCGGAGAATCTAAAGAGTTCCCATTGCAAGAGAAGTTTCATGGTGTACATTAAAAGACAAGTTCACCTTCATAAACATAAGGATTGAGAGAAAGCAGTAATAGTAGAACACATTAGTGAAAGTTTGAGGAGAATTGGACAATCGATGCAAAAGTTTGGTAATTTTTTTAATTTTTGTGTTGGAACCGCTGGATGAGGAGACTACAGTGTACTAAGGCTTGTGATGTCATATGAGTACAACAGTATTTAAAGAAAATGTATAGAAAATTCAACATATTTTCACTTTTTTCGCATAATAGAGCACTTGACTTGCCTCTTTCTAAAGGCAATGGGAATAATATTACCCATAATATAATGTCAGTTACGAGTCAAGGGAATGTGTCCTTTTTTTAAAAGATGAAATTTTGTGAAATTCTCTTTATATTTTCCTTATATTGTTGTACGCATGTGACATCATACACTGCAGTAGTCTTCTCATCCAGCCGTGACTGCACAAAAACTTTAAAAATTCATAACTTTTGAACGGATTGTCCGATTTTCCTCAAACTTTCAATGATGTGTTCTACAAATATTGCTACATTCTCTCAATCCTTATGTTAATGAAGGTGAACTTGTCCTTTAAGGAGTGCATAAAATGGTAAACATATTTAAAGGAGATAGAGTTCACATACTGTACAATGTATGTATCACTCAGTGATCATTCTTACCGTATTGGTATCAACAAGTACTGTATATTGGGAATCCTATGTAGCTGGCTCATATCATCCATGACCCAAGTGTTTTTTACTTTAATACAAGTGCTGAAATGAGCTTCCTTGTACACAGTGCACAATAGATGCACATTCTGTATCTTGTGAAATGTAAGATATTTGTTTGCTCAAGATGTTCTCTAAAAACAAACATTCACATTCAGAGAAAGTACTGGCAGGCAGTTAGGTATGTAACTTTAGATGATTATTTTAAAACAAAAATTCTAAGAAATATGGAAATCTGACTTCTCCACAGTGTGTTTCCCTAGCTGCACTATCTACCTTGTACAGGAAAATATTAAGAATGAGAGAAAAAACAAACACACACACACACACACACACACACACAACTATTTGATATCATACATCTAAATGAACAATCAACCACAAATTTACCTGAACAATGGCAGAAGTCTTGTAGTGTTTTCATCGTAACACTATTCTGGGAAGTGAACCCTGAAACTTTCACTTCTAGCTCATAAATAGATAAGTTGCTGTAACTGGCCCAGATGGCATATTGCAATCCCTCCCACCCCCAAATGGCAATGAAGTGTGCCTGTCACACATGGCATCGTTTGCCCAGTCTCATAAAGGGATGTACGGGAAATTATCAATGATTGGGAAGGAAGGAACAGGCCCATCGTTGGTTCCACTTTGCCACTTCTCCGCCTCGGCACAATTTTGGGCGAGTTGATAAGCTGCGACAGTTGGCGTTAACATTAGGCTGCTTCTTTTCCTGCCCTTCCTCCTGGACAACTGCAGTGGAGAGTTTTGCGATGATCGGCAAATGTGTAAATTACGTCAGATCTCAGCTGTATGTCACCTGCATCACAGCTGACAGTAATTATCAAAAAATGTGTCCACACCTAGGAGCCTGGTTTGCACCTGTGACTTTGTTGTCTTGCATTGCGTTGAAATTTAGCGTAGGGCCTGTCTGTGTGAATACACTGTACGTGGTATAGAGTAAAACTGTAATTCTGTCTGGACACAAAGAGTGAATGAATGCAAACAAACCAGCAATGCACTATTTCAATTTTTCAATTTCAATTTTATTTTCGTATTTCTCGATGAAGAATACATGATATAAGAAAATATGATAATACAGAATGTCCAGCTTGGATACATACATAAAGAAATAGGAATACAAACATAATACATAGTGGTCGATGTGTCATTTTCAATCAAAGTAAAGGATGCAAAGAGAAATACGATGGAACCTACTAAAAAGCAAAGCTTGTTGAGTGTAGGTCCCAACAAAAGCCTAGTGTGGGGTACAGGATGAGGAGCACGGGAAAAATTAAAGACCAAAAGTAAGGATAAACAAAAGAGAATGACTATTGATATTCGGGGGTACAGAAGATTCTTCTCACATATATGTGTGTGATAAAATGAGAACAAGTAACCACATGCTGCACACTATAGCAGTTGCTCTAATAGCAATTTTGACATGGGAGTGATATTGTGAATACGACATAATGTTAGGGTTTAAACATTCCGGCTTCCGTAGACACGGGGAAAGATTCGAAAAATGGAAAACATGGACAATTGCAATTCCTATATGTGATATACCAGCCAGCTGCAATGCCGCATGAAAAAAAAAAAAGGAAAGAAAGAAAGAAGGGGAAACTATGGACGCTATGCGACACGACCGAAGGTCTTACTAGAAGTGGAAGGTAAAACCAAGGAGGTTTAAGAGATGGAGTTCCAACTGGCTGTAATTATTCAAACAGTTGTCACTTTTCTATTGATGTACAGCTGTACAAATGTACAAAAGAAATCCACAGGTGCATCTGTGCCTTTGGTGGCGGGGTTTGATGCCGCCGTCTTGCTGAGCAATCTAAAGATTCATTTTGAACGTTAACTTAATGTTGGCTATATTTTGCTTGTTTATCTATTAAATGAAACGAAATCTCACTTAATGATAAAGCTCATTAAACAAAGGTCAATCCCTTCAAGAAATATGTGCAAAAGTATGAATCAGAGCTGTATCATGTGAAAGTGTTTAAAACTGTACCCTCTTGGAAAGCCGGTTTTATCGCTCTTCCACTTGATTCCTCCAAATAAAACTGATATGGAATAATCTTCGAGTATAATTATAAATTGATAGATATATCAGATTAGTGGCCAGGCACGGCCAGTCGAGTAATTTTCATTTTCATTTCATCATTTTTTGCGCAATTTCTGTTCGCGCATTCCCATGTCTTTACCAGTATATACCAACTATCTTTTATAAGTAGGGATGGCGAAAAGTAATTACCATCACAAAGACATATTTTCGTTAGAAAGTGGCTGATGATTATGCAATGAGATTGTCTTGCTATCTGCGCGGCAGATCCAGTTTGCCACATGCTTCAAATACTTTCGAGTGGCGGCATCAAACGTGACTTCAGAGGAAATACGACAGTTGCACGACTCCATTCTCTTGAACCTCCTTGGTAAAACACCGATGGGCAGGAATTTGAGAGAGCATGTAACTAAATGTATATGCATAAGTCTGTTCACATGGCAACAACTGAGTAGTATAACAGAACAGCCATGAGCATAATAAAAAGGAATGTTAGTGCACTTGTGTGTTGTAGCTATTCAATACATGCTGTCTGAGTTTACGCTTTAAAAGGATGATAATGACAAACAGCTTTTAACTTCTGTTGGGAGATCATCCCAATATTTTGGACCCGTATACGTAGTCATGTTTTTAGCGAAAATTGATACGAGTACGTGGAAGGTGATAAGCGTCACTCAGGAAGATCGTTTGAGGAAAATTTATACATAAAAATACCTAAGTTATAATCAAACAAGTCTATCAATTTTAAAATCTTATTTTTCAGAAATAAGGCGTTTGTGTGAGATAAATACCCAGCATGATTAATAGTTCTGATCGCTCGCTTTTGAAGAAGAAAAAGCGAATCCAGCAAGTATTTGGATGCGTTACCCCACGCAAGAATTCCATAGTTAAGATATGGGGAAATCATGGTTGAAATCTGCAAATCTGCAAATCTGCAATTGGGCAAAAAATGTTTCAGTTTGTTTAGGATTCCTGTGTTTCGTGACAAAATTTTGCTTAAAAAATTAAAATGAGTTTTCCAGGAGAGGTCGCTATCGATGTAAAGTCCTAAAAACTTGGTACTATCTACTCGGGTTAGATTAACTTCATTAATCTTAACATCATCAGGAATAACTTGCAGAGAATTGCTAAATAACATATATCGTGTTTTATCAACATTTAATAATAACTTGTTAGCATAAATCCAGGACTGAACAGATTGAACACTATGAAGTTTAATTTAAAGTTTGCTTCATTTATGACAAAATATACACTTTTTTTAATATATATTTTATTTTTAATGCACACAGATTAGATTCCAACAGATTGGAGGATTGATTGTACAATATGTACATGGATGATTTGATTTGAATTGATCATTATCATTTACAATTTTTTTTTTTCCGCAATATGATCAATGATGACTCTTTGAAAAGGAACAGGTGGTTGGATAGCCTGTTAGAAGGTTGGGAAGGGAGGGGGGGATGGATGTTCTTGTAAAATTGCACAGTTCATACAGTATGCTTGACATGATTTTTGGTGCATTCACATACTGTACATTGTAATTTGAGACATGATTGTAATGATGTAAATCATTAGAATCATTATTCAAAATGCATTGTGAATACAAACTGGATTCAAGGAGGGTGATTTGAATTGTGATCCCAATCTCGTTTTTCATTGATGGTTCTGGAGGTACTATTTTCCAATCCCAGTTTACCAGAATACAGAACGAAACAGATTATGAAACGATTGACTTCCAAGTTGAGATTTGGGCTGTGCAACTTATGGTGACCTTTCAACCACTTCGGCAGAAAAGCCACACTCCCCAAATGCTTGCATTGCAGTCAAAAGCATGTCGTCGCTGGGGCAACAAGACCTCGTATACTACAAAATGTCAAATGTTCAGGAGAGCAACAAAACATAGCAGCCAAAGCACTGTATCCAATGGGATAGATGTTCCATTGACATGCTGTGGTGGCTTCATTTTTTGGGTATCTAGGATTTGGACAGGACATCACTTAACTGATTAACTGACCATTAATCCAAAAAAAAGTCATTTTCACCAAAATTGCAGATACAAGGTCTTGTCACCCCAGCGACGATGTGTACATGTACATTCCAGTGACTGAGGGGAATTTTAGAAGAAGCCACACTTTCCCCCTCCTTGCTCTGAAATTCAAAACGACAGGATCCGCAAAGCCTTCTTCGATCATGTGACCAGACAGTTACATGTATTTGAATAATCTTTCAAATGTGAAATTTGTAATTCAGCATTAAAATTACATTTCTTGACCGGTGTGAAAGCAATCCTAGGCTCTTGCCATACTGCCAGCATCGCCTTCATACAAAGAGCATGATAGGTGAAAGAAAGTGAACACACACATATTGGATGTTTTACAAAGGACTCATGCAACATTACAGACTTTCTCTCCAAAAAACAATCGCCTGTATTGATGAAATGACAACAAACTAGGGGAGATGGAAGGAATCACAGATAAATATTCACATTATAAATACTTATATGCAAGTTACATAATTAATTGATAATAATTTTATTTAAATGATATATTTTCATAGTAGATTATCATCATAAATAATATTATCCTGACTTTTTTGCTTTGAATAAGAAAGCAAATTTATATTGCAATATTATCTTTTCTCCTTCAGAAATCCCACATTAATTGGATCTTTTTTTTTTCTTTTCGTTTTTATCTTGAGACTGAACTTTCTACCAGTATGTTTGTTTGATTTCTCCTATCGATATGTGATATTGGAGGTATATGTTGTACCTTCAAAATACTCATGGATTGCCCAATGGGTTGTTCCATGTACCTTGTTTGGGGGTAAATTGAATGACAGTACATTGCATAGTAGGAGTCTACTTGTTTTGTTGTGTTTTTGAATCTCACGCAAGGTATACACACTGTAGGCCTATGTACAGGGTGTTCACTGTGTATTATGAACTATCAAGTGTATACCTTGTAGGCCTATATTCTCGGGTAAAATCCATAATCCGAGTTGGTATTGTATCCGTTTTAAAGCATGTTGTTTTATGTGCATTGCCCGCCAAGAACTTGGTGTACAATGTCATGACTGTACAGTTTAATATTACATTCATGAGTATCAGTACCTACTGATTGTAACACAAACATTCAGTGTAGCTTTCTTGTGAAAGTTTGTGACATGGTGTCAGTAGGTTGTCGTTTTCCACACTGTTTCAGTTATGAGATACAATACAAATGTACACGTAGCATATCGGTACCAGTAATGAAAAGCAGAGCTGTGCACATACTATATTTGGGAAGGCAGTGTGTGAATTCGGTTCAAATTCTACATCCTGTACAAATTTGTACGTGACTGCGGACATCACCCTCATCAGTCATGTGTGTCCTTTCTTTTTCAGTGGCTGAGGACGACAAGCTGAAAACTTCAGTTCTGGATGGACGTACAGTAATATTGTGGGATCCAAACTAGGCATGCATTCGATTTTTAATGTAGTGCTTAATACTACAATATAGGACAGCTACTAAACTAATAATGAATGGAATACTGTATTGTCCAAAAAAACAAAACAAAACAAAACAAACAAAACAAATATCACCTAATTTTTCCCGTTGCTACATCTCTGTATGTTTATTGACCATGAAAGCATTGTTTGTACCTGCTGTTGTAGGTTGTGAGAAGTAAAGATCACTGAGCTGTTAAATGCAATTTTTGGTCAAAGGTCACAGGCCATTCTCATTATTCTCTTTGTGTTCTGCATGTTGCACAAGGCTCATGTGCAATTGATGGTCTGTAAAAACCTGCTCGTACATCAATGTAATTACGTAAGATTCCATCACCAGGATGCAATTTAAAGGAGGTCATGTAAGAAAAAGAATTGTTAATGCAAGGATTGTTACTAGTGAAACAGAAACTTGTCATTTTGAACACTCCCTTCCTGAGATTTGTTCATTTGCTGTGTTGTTTTCTCCATACTAGAAAGGTAGAAGTACACGAGTACCAGTACAAGGTGTAGGCCTACACGTACATCACAGATACTGTACTCTCGTCTGGGAGGTGGGCACCTCCCTGCTGTAGTACACATCGTACAGCTATTTGATATGTTGAACTTGCTTCTCCATTAAAACATACATTGTAGATCAGAGTGAGAGTACAGATTGTACAGTTGTACCAGGGAGGTACCTCCCTGGCCCTCTGGTTGACATTACCAGTAGTACAGAACCAGGAATTCAGCAATCTCAGCTGATATACAGCACCTGTTGTCCAGTACATGTACACTATTGTATACGTTTTATACAAACAACAAAAAAGTTTACCTGTTCCCCCCCCCCCCCAACAAAAAGATACAACCAAACAACAACAAACAAACAAACAAAAAATTATTTGCCGGGGGTAGTCCGACACTTTCTGACTATTTATATAGTACAAACTTCTCGTGTTCTGTGTGAAGGTGAGAACAATCTGTTCAGTCACGCGTGAGTGGGCACACATTATTAAAAGATAAAAATTAATGGTCGCTTTTCAAAAGTAATAATAATAAGCTTCTTTATTTCACCAAAGCAATTAACATATTAAAAAACAATACATACATCAATATTCAGATACGATTACAAACATATCATTAATACAGTGAAAAGGGGAAAAAAATACAACAGAAATAGATTGACAATTACACATACATAGGTTTAATAGATATGCTATGGTAGGTAGCAGCCAGAAAGGAAATGTCCCAAGTCACAAAAGACCAGAGCTACCAAGTCTCATGCATTCTGCGTGAGACTTTCGAATTTAGGGTCCGTCTCACCATCTCACGCATGGCACCCATTTTTTCCAACATATTGGGACCATAGCTCAAAGGATTAAAGTGATATTTGGTCAGTTTCACAGTAAAGGGTGTAACTTTGATGTGGCAAGGGTCAAAAATTAAAGTTGTGTTTCCATTTCTATCTTTGCCTTTATTTTATATAGGAATGTCTATATTTTCAATATTTTGTCATTCCAGAGCTTAATTCTGAGGCTAAATATGAAAAATGAAGTGACTATTAGTATTATGGAATTTTAGATAAATTTAGGTAAAAACAACAAGAATGTTTTGGTCAATCACAGCAACCAAATGAAGATAAATGGTGGATGTAATGCAACTTTTCATTTGCTGTGAACATATATTTGAAATATCAAAACACTTTTCCCCCAACAGATATTCACTCTTGCAATTATTTGGATGTGAACTTCAAATTCCAAGGTAAAAATGGTACCGGACAAACTATTTTTAAGTTAAAAGAATGTTCTAGAAGCAAGAGCCACTCTAAACATAGCCCTAAATTATCTCTTGGTAAGAAACATTTATCAACCCAAATCCCAAAGAAATTGGATTATTTATGACAAAGTTGAAATTTTCAGACGTGTGAGTTTCGGAGGCTTCAGTTAACAAACTAGTGTGTTTCGGAGGCTTCAAAACTGCTAACACAAAGTTCTAGTCCTGTATTCACTTAAAATAATAAAACTACAGTAAGCAACTATCACTACATGCTAGAATAACAACAGGGCATCAATAAAATGTGAATAACAGTATACAGATGTACATTTTATGGCAGTGCATAATGTTTACCCTTCATACAAATTGTACTTACGTGACACTGTATTATTATAAGGAAATTGGCCTCCACAAAAGTGAATAACATACTTTGTACGCTTTGAGCAATGCTCAGTTTGAATTTATGACATTACATGAGGCAATATGATTCTAAAGGAAACTGCAACAGTAGCAATAGAAGTACACTGATGAGGAACATCTTTTTTTGTGGCTTAAAGTTAACAGCAACGCATGTTTCGGAGGCTTCATCATGACTGTTAACGTGCAAAAATGGTCCATTTTAAGGTGATATGAAGTACAATAATGCAGCTGATTGTTTCCAAATAACTAACAATGTTGTAACACATAAAATAGTATTTATTTGTACGCAGAAAAAAGACTTTCCAACATATATTAAGAGACAAAGAAAATATTTAAATCTTTATGCTCAGTTGTATACATACACTGTATTTGCATATATCCATGACTTTGGCAATGCAGAACATGATTAGGCTACACACATGTACAGCTGTATGCATTTGTCAAACTTTTCATCATAATGCAGTAAGAATTACTTTCAATGAGTTAGAACTGTAGCTATAGACTTAATGCAAAGATTATGTTTGCTTGCTTTATAAGTGCAGTTTGTGGGATGTATATTGACATAAACCACCCATCATAATTGTTTTATATACATGTGAAATCAATTTCAACTGTTGATGAGAAAGGGATAGAAAATGGACTATGTGATGTCATGACGGCTAGATTACAACATAGCATTGTAAAATATAGAAAGGGGAAAAAAGGCTTATAAACATTCTTTTGCATATGGACCATGCCTGATATCCCCTACTATAGCTATCAAATGCAGTGATCATGGTCATTGAACAACAATCTTAAACACTGATCGGCCATTCCATGTAAGGGTCATCATCAAACTGTCATCATCAATAGGAGTTGGAATAATCAATATATTGGTGATATTATCATGGAGCTCAATAGAAATTGAAATGGTCAAGATCCCATTCATCTTTTTGAATCGCCTGTTGAAAAGATAAATGTACCGTATACCCTACCCATGACTGTGTATGAATTTGAATAAAAAAAAAAAAATGTTCACCAAATGTATAGTTCCCTATACTATATGATAGTTAGAATTTGACTTTCTTTTTCTGTGGTATACAAGTCACCCCTGTTTCATATCATTTTATTCTTTATTTTTTTTTCTAATTCTTCAAAGGCTTCTTTTTTTATGCCTCCGCCACGAAGTGGTGCCGGAGGCATTATGTTTTCGGGTTGTCCGTCCGTCCGTCCGTCCGTCCGTCCGTCCTTCCGTCCGTCCGTCCTTCCGTCCGTCCGTAATGAATTTTGTGGACAAGGTAACTATCGAAACCTGTTGAGGTATCCTAATGAAACTTGGCATGTATGTGTATTAGGGGGTGAAGTTGTGCCTATCAACTTTTTGGGTGCACATGCTCAAGGTCAAAGGTCAAAAGGTCAAGGTCAAATACATAAAATTTCACTATTTCCACCATATCTATTGAATGCCTGAAGAGATTTTCTTGAAACTTAGTGTATACATGTTTTACCCAATTAAGATTCTCTGGTGAAAGTTTGGGTCATGAGGTCAAAGGTCAAAGGTCAAAAGGTCAGGGTCAAATACATAAAATTTCACTATTTCCACCATATCTATTGAATGCCTGAAGAGATTTTCTTGAAACTTAGTGTATACATGTATTACCCAATTAAGATTCTCTGGTGACAGTTTGGGTCATGAGGTCAAAGGTCAAAGGTCAAAAGGTCAAGTAAAAATATTAAAACTTCTTTTTTTTCTCCGTACCTTTGAAAATTGTTCAAGGTATCTTCATGGAACACAGTGATGTACTGACTGGAAGTGATTATCTAGAGAATGTAGGGTTCATGGGGTCAAAGGTCAGGGGTCAAAGGTCAAGTGCAAGACTTCAAAATGTTACTATTACCCTCATATTTATGCAATGCCAGCAGGGTTATTTTTTTACACTTGGTGTATGCGTGTGTAACCTAATAGAAATTCTCTGGAAAGTTTTTTTTTCTCTTTTTGCCTCAAAGGTCAAAAGGTCAAAGATCAAGTGAAAGTGCTGAACTAACTTTTTCCTCCATATCTCGGAAGTGGCTAAAGTTACCTTGAAACTTAGTACATATTATGCATGTTCTACCTGAAAGTAATTATCTTATGAATTTTAGGGTCAAGGGCCAGATGAAAATGGTAACAATTTACTATTCAATTCAGAAATTGCACTTTTTCTCCACACCTGTACCTTGAAAATTACTCAATGCCTAAATGTATGAATGGGTCAAAGTCAAGTTAAAGTCCTTAAATCCCTAGATACATGCTCTCCTATTCATCCAGTTAAACCTACATCAAGGAAGGTGAACATTCAACACATTTGTGACAAACTTGTCATTCCAATATTTTGCCAATTTTGTGAAAATGTAATCACACAGTGTCCACATGTACTATCTAGACCTATTGGGAAAATCATGCATTATGGCGGAGGCATACCAGTCGCCAAAGCGACATTTCTAGTTTACAGTTATTTTATAAAATTCCAGTTTGTGTGACTCCTGTGACAGCTAGGAGGCCTGTTTTTGAAGGTACGCATTGGGAAATTGGTAACAGAACTTTTACTGTTTCTAATAATGACAACCTTTTTAGCAAAAAATTAAAAAGCAGCAAATGTGTTTAAATATTCGAAGTTTGTTAGAAACCCACAAGTTTATTCTAAATAGTATATAAACCCACAGACTAGTTTTAACCCTTTGAATTTCAAAATAGTTAGGGGCTTGTAACTTTTTCCAGAAAAGCCAGGACTAAACAGATCATAAAGATTTCAATCATTTCAATATTGTTCTTCACGAACATAACTTCTCCAGTCACCCACCCATGTAAACTACATGTACCCCATGGCAACAGGCTATCTATAAGTAAAAGTCTATATATGTCATTTATAAACAATCCTAACCCAACCATTACTGTCCCTTTACTGCACTGAGAACTACATCCGCAAACATGTCATAGAGTCTCACAAATGTTTGCGAAGAGATGTTTTGTAACACAAGTTACATTTTGTTTAATCAAAAATAGTCAAGTGGTCACTGCCAGCATAATAAAGTATGGAAAATAGGGTATAGTATCAAGATTGTGTTGCACCTAGCATGCATCAAATCTTACATACAGATTGACATGAAAACCTGTCTGAATGAAGTAATCAAATGTCGAAATTCCAAAACAGTACCCTGTGATCCAAGTCACACCACAGAAATGATAATCTGCAAGATGTTAGCTATTTTCAAATCCAATCACAAATTTATTGATGAATTTCTTTCCTCCAATAAGTATTGGAAATGAAAGCCAAAGAACTTGTTAAGAAATGGAAAGCTGAAAAAGTCAAGATTTTAGTATGGTAAAAACAATATGCCATGTGAGTAACAATGGAATGGATTTGTCAATGGATTATAAATGGACATGTAAATGATTGTGTTTCGAAACTACAATGTATTACACTCAGATGATAGTGAGTCGAAAGTGTAAAAATCCAAAAAGTATATTCCACCATTTGCTCTTGATCATGCATAAAAGATACAACCTTAAATTCAAAAGTAATATATTTCTTAGTTAAGTGTTTGCTTCCCTCTTGAATAACCATCTATTAAAGATTTAAAGTCCTGGAATCTTCAGGACAGGAATAGTGTTCAGTTCTTTAAAAAAAAGTGTATTTAACACTAAATAATCAAGTAATTGTTTGGTCTTCATTAACAAAGTCTAACCAGTCAAAAGAGTGATACAAATATGGTCACAACACTTCAACTTCTCTCAAGAGTAAAAATGAGTTATCCAACTTAAGAACATTGATGTACTACTTGCTTTGTTGCACTACTGTTGCATGATGTGGGCATGCACGCAAGCTGGAAGTCATTTTCATTACTTACAATATCTAGCCTGTTCCATTGTTTCAAAAGGAAACCTACAAAATAAATGTTTTTCATACATTTAAACAACTATCTACACCTTGCTTGGGGAATCATTAAGTCTCATTCAGTCCAAACAGTTATTTGATAGACTTAGAATTACAAAATTGTAATCAAATCATTCCATTTACATGCTGTTAACATAAAATGAAGCCTCCGAAACATCTGGAAAATTAATTTGGTATGCCGTATGTTTTTATGAAAATCATGTATGTTATGTAGAAAGTGATGGGTAAATTGTGTCTTTTTTGGTTGATATACACTGTTTAAACATATTTGTGGGGCAACATCCTCATCTGCCAATATTTTATTGCTGAATGAAAAAGTGAGTTATGTGTGACACGTCTGCACTGTTTAAGAAAAATAGGTAAATCGTATAGTAAATCTATATTGGTGAGTAAACAAAGCCGCCAGAAAACTGAATGTGATTGAATATCTTTAGATATGTCATAAGCGATCATTGGGTGGGTGAACAATAAATCTGATTTGATTTTGTCCAGAGAAAATAAAAAAAATGCAGTGTTAACATCCTTTTGAAGCCTCCGAAACCACTTTTTCTCTATAAAGTGTATTAGCTAAAAAAATTACTGCAGTATCATAATGTTTTTATTATTTTTGTTGTCTGTTCATGTCTCTTGATGATTTCATGGCATAATTTGGGGCAGACACTCAAAGAATTTATCAGAAATGTCAAATTAGATGTTTTTGCTGTTTCGGAGGCTTCAATGCGTCTCGGAGGCTTCACGTGTTAACGGAAAATTTGTATTGTCTCCTATTTTCAGAGCGTTTGGCGGATCTTAACTATTTTTGGTCTGTTAGGTTAGGGCCCCATATCCTACATTTTGACATATAGATTAGGTCGCTTCTCTTATCTATATTCATTTTATTTGACTAAACACTTTGTTTCGGAGGCTTCAAAACTGCTAACGGAAATTTCACTTGATGGAATAAAATTATCACAAAATTTCAAATAGCCTTAGAATCAAGTAAACTTTGATGTAAGTCTAAAGTTTAGCTGTACCTTACTATTTTCAGCATAAAAGAAAGTAACCAAAACACATCCACTGATCATTACTGTCCATCAAAGTTTGTAAACAATTGTTAACGGAAAATGAAGCCTCCGAAACCTCAAATTTGAAGTCATAGTATTCTAAAACAAAGGGCCAGATACAAACCAAACTAATTTGGTGATTTCAATTGACCATACAACTATGCTTTTAACATAAAAAATTAGATCTCTGCAGTTGCTGTAGAAAATTATTAACATTTCAAAAATGTTATATAAATTTCAATGCAACAAAATAGTCATTTTTAGGGTACATATGTGACTGTCAAAACAAAACGCATCAATACCTGGACCTGATTATGCTACCCAAGGTGGCTACTCATAAGGTGACTCACATGGGAAAAAATCTTTGAGATCTGTAAATCTATGTGTTCAGGGTGGGCCAAAAGGCTAAAAATTGAAAGTTACACCCTTTACCGTGAAACTGACCATTTGCAATTGAAGGTATATTTCCCTTTTGTCTTTCAAAAATAAGTAAAAGATAGTCATTTAAGTATGCACCAGATCGCACCATTAACAGCTAAAAATTGGAAAGCTCCCTACTGTGGGAGAGGGGGACGAAGCACTGTTCAAGTTGTTGGAGGGAACAAGGTTTAATAGGAAAGTAGAAGTTTCCATAAAGGTCACAAGTGCTATTCTCAGCAAAATGTACCTCCTGAAAGTATCATTTATGACAGAGCTTCAGCATAGCAAGTATTTCCAGAGGACAGTTCACTCACACTGCATATTCCATAATATGTAGGCCTACAAGTGTAACACATTGGTGATGCCGCTTTGTATGCAAGAGTGGACCTTAAAGGACAAGTTCACCGTCATAGACGTGTGGATTGAGTGAATTCAGTAGTATTAGTAGAACACTTCAGTGAGAGTTTGAGGAAAATCAGACAGTTATGAATTTTTGAAGTGTACCACTCTGCTCAGTCACTGCTGGATGAGAAGACTACTACAGCTGATGATGTCACATGCGTACAACGATATAAAGAAAATATAAAGAAAAAATCAACATATTTTCAGTTTTCTTGCATAATAACAGTATGCTTGACTTCCCTCTTTCAGAAGGCAGGGGGAATAATATTACCCTTAACATATGTCAGTGACAAGTCGAAGAAATGTGCACTTTTTTCAAAAAGTAACATTTTGTGAAATTCTCTTTATATTTTCCTTCAATGTACGCATGTGACATCATCAGCTGTAGTAGTCTTCTCATCCAGCAGTGACTGAGCAGACACTTCAAAAATTCATAACTTTTCAACGGATTGTCCGATTTTCCTCAAACTCTCACTGATTGCTGCATTCACTCAATCCACATGTATATGAAGGTGGACTTGTCCTTTAAAACTTGGAATTCTTCAGCAGCTGTCTAGCCTATACATGTGCAAGTTATAGCCCTTGCTTCTGAATTTGCTGTATTTACTAGTACCGGTACTCACAGACTTTCAAACAGCAGCTTGCAGCTTGAATGAAAATGTGTACCATTACCTACTACATGTTCGTTTGTGAATCATTTGGTGATATCCAATGGCCATGCCTGTCTGAATTATGCAATGTGAATTCAAAGCTTCATGACAATGTAGCGTATTAAAAGTCAACGTGACTCAGGCGCTACATTGTGCTTCTGTATATTCAAAGAATTTGTGTTGTATTAAAGGACACCCCAAATTTTGTAAACATGTGATGTTTATTTTGTAAAATCTGTGATACATTTGTCTGCAGCCTCGTACTGTACCAGTTCCTTTTGAGTGTCGGTCAAATTGTTCTATCAAAACTTGAGAATGTACATTGTACACAGGTTTACGACGCAATGAAACTGTCACATCGTTTACGCAGTAAAAGTATGCTGTGCCTGCAATAAAACCTCTATTGCCCCATTTATACAGGGCATTATAGAGTGCTCCGAGTGCTCTTGAAGAGAAACTCTGTATGAACAGACAATCATGAGGACCTGAAACACTAAAACTTCATATGCCCCTTTCAAGACGACACGTTGGTTCGGAGTTTTCCTGGAGTGCTGTCAACTCTCTTCAACAAACAGTCACCAAGTTTAGAGCGCTCTGAAAGTGGAATGCCGCATTCGCCATGCATACATTTCACATTAGAAGTTCCCCATGCACGTGAAGGTCACCATGACATTTGGGATTCACATTGATGCAAAATATACATGTACAAATCTCATAATTTGCATCGCGATCCAAATCTCAAGATCCACTAAATAGTACGGTCAGCATTGCAATCATTTTGGAATTATTTTGATGATTTGAGAAATAGTGTGATAATTCAGACTCAAGCATGCATGCGTGTGAATACTGTAGGAAAATATCTAGAAACTCTTGAGCCTGTCATACAAAACATTCATGATTGAACAGTGTGTGAACCCGTAGAGGGCAAGGGTCACCATTTTGGTAGAATTCGGGCATGCGCAGTTTGGCCGACAAAAATTGTGTCCGGCAATTAAATGTACATTGTAGCAATGTTTCTGTAGATCTGAACTGGCACAAAAAATTGAGAGATTTGGATCGCAATCATCTTGCTGTTATGTCTTTGTGAATGCAACTATTCTCTCTATTAACAAGCTCAGAGAGGTGTACATGGTTGTGTAGGAACACATAATTATAATGGAAACTGTGCTTCAGGAACACTCCTACAGTGTGTGCCCAACATAATTTAATATAGATGATGACTGGCGGGGGAGGGAACATACCGAATGTTCGTCGAGGGACTTTACATACAGCCTCCCGAAATAGCATTTCAAACCCTTTAATAGGGTGGAACGTTTGGTACATGTTCCCGACCACAAAAGTCATCATCTGTTATATTACACTGTATATTCGATATGGGTTAGTCAAATACGTCGGATGTCAACCACCAGCACAACGCACTTGATCGCTTGCGCAGAGCCAAATTCACTGTGCGCGGGTCCTTTAAATTACACTTTCATTCGCATTACAATAATCGGTCATCTGCTTTTTCACATTGTATGGAATTATAGGCAAATTTATCCTATCGATTGCATGAAAAATATGATCGTTCAATTGTTTGGGATCGTTTGTCATTTGTAACGTGAAAATGTTTTCCCATGGGAGAACATTACAAAAATGTTCTCCCCGTGGGCGAACATAACCAATGTTCCTCCATCACATGACTGTGTTTAGCCAATCACTAACCGCTATTTGACTAACCCATATAATATTGTGTTATAAATGGGGTATTGTATAATACCTAACTGCATTTATTACAGCACTGGTGAGATGATGATCCAGTTCCTTCTGTAACTATTGAAGGTCGTTAAAAATTTACAAAACTACAGTGCTCGAGAAGAAATAAAAGCTTTGTCTTAAAATAGATATTATCATAAAATGTCACACGAGACAAAGTGTCATTGAGGTTGAAAACCCGAGAGTCACATGACTGGCTAGTGAAAGCTAGCAACGAGTCGGCCCAGGTCAGAATAGATGATGCATCATTTCAAGGCGAGGTTTAAATTTTTTAAGTGTGATAAGATGATAATACATCATGATATGCAACCACATATTAAATGTACATTGCAGTTTCCTTTCCAGATCCATCTAGTGTGTGTGTGTGTGTGTGTGTGTGTGTGTGTGTGTGTGTGTGTGTGTGAGTGAGTCACAACGCTTGGATTGCATTGTGTTTGTGTTGTATGGCAGGGTCAGTGAAAAAGACCAGAAAACTGGAACAACGTATTGCAAGATAACTTTTCAAAAGACCAAATCCATGTCCTGATTTTACATTGAAGATCCATAGTGAAGAGCTGAACCTAAGCTCTGTTTATATGTCAAAAGCAACAACAACAACAACAACAACAAAAGAATGAAAAATGGCAGTCATCATTGGACAGGCCCTCACAGTTTATAGGGCCTACATACTGTAGGCCTATATATTGATGAACCTGCTATTTTTTTTTTTTGTGGCAAATTTATTGTGCTTTGTATTTGAATGCATTGTTCATGCAAAATTAAGTACCGTTTTTATAGCTGTACATATAAAAGTAGTGTGTAATAGCTGCATGTATCTAATGCTTTAAAACATCAATCAATCAATGAGTGCCTTTGATGAATCATTTTATTTTATTTTTTGTTTGTCAAATTCATGAAATTATTCAGTCGAGATGTTTTCATTGCAACTGATTAGCAAATTGCCCTACATCATTAAATATGGCTACTACTATTCTTTTTTTTTTTTTTGTATTTTACAATGTAGCTCAGAGAGTGGGCGAGGGGGGGGGGAGATTGGAGTTGCTGTGAATGAAACCAACGACTGGCACTGCATTGAAGAATACCCTCCTCCCCCTCTCTACCTCTCTCGATGCCCTCCATGTCGGACACGATGTGATTGTCAAGTAGCTGGAGAAACCAGCGTTGTTTGCTCATGTTCTCAGCCCCAGTCTCGTCTTCCCCCCTTGGTCGATCCTCTCTCCATGACTCACACCCCACAGATCTTGACGCACCTGTAAATGAGAACTTGTTGAAGTCGGCGGTCAGACCTCGGAATAGGACTTCTCAATTGGTACAAACTGTCGTACGATGTTGGTACACTCTGTGTGTGCATAGGTATGATGTGTGTACATGTATGCTACCAGGGAAAAAGGTGGCCATACAAGGGAGAACAGATAATCTGTAGAAGGAATGCATTGATTTTTCCTAGCTAGATTGGCCGACAGTTTCAGGGATGATTAATGGGATGTATCCTTGGATGCAGTATTAAAAGAGATGCTGCAGTACTCACTGTGTGTAATCTGCTTTGTAATTCCTGTCTTGGCATTGGTAGTACCCGTTGAATGTATGTATTGCTGTCTAGCATTGCAGGCACACAATCTTCATATACCTTTGTTGTTATAGCTGAAAGAAAAGAAATAGAGAAAAGGCATAGAAGAGAGAAGGGGGGGGGGGGGAGGGGCAAGAGAAAGAGAGAAAGAAAGAAAGACATCCATGGAAAAAATAAGAATTTTGATAGAATCAGAGCACTTACATAGATGTGTGCCTGTGTTTGAGAGTTCATCAATCAGTTGGATAGCACTGCAATCATCATGTACAATGTACATGATGTATATATGATTAATGTGAATAATGTGCTGGTCGGAACTCCTGCACATTTGTATGGCTGCATCAGTACTGGAAAGAGCTACATGACTGTACACTGATGTACTGTGGTGTATATCTTTCAACATGCTCAGTACTGCAGTGTATGCAGACCCTTTCGCATCCACTACATCATGTACAAGTATGACATATTATCTTATCAATATGAAATGCTGCTGCATGAAATTAATGATCTAGGTAGAAGTGATTTTCAAGAGAATTTATTCAACACTGTAGGCCCAGTACACATGCAGTGGTCAGAATGCAAAGGCTGATAATGCATAAAATTTGGCCAGTGTCTGCAGCTGTATACTTTGAATGTGTTTTCTCATTGTGAGTCACAAGTCCAGTGCTCAGTCTCCAGAGGATCATGAGTGGCATTTTTATTGGTTTGGAAGTCAGGAATGGGTGATGTCACCAGAAATCATTGTTTAATAGTTAAACTAAATCAGTCTTATATATGCCTCAATCACTCTGTGCCTATTGGTGATGTAAAGGTCAAGAGTTTATAGGCCTACCAGTTGTACATTTGCAAATGTGGAAACGATGTGAATTTTGCGCAGTATTACTACTAACTAGAGGGAAGCATTTCAGTAGTTTGAAGGAAAACAGTAACTCTAATCTCCTGAAATGTGTTGCCAATAATAATTTTCTACAAATTTAGCAATATAGAGGCTTTTCTTTTCCAAAGTTCTGCAACTGAAACAAACAAAATGTACAATTGTAGTGAAACCACCGAAGAGCTCATATACAATGTAAAAGCAATCTTTATCATCATTTTGACTCTACACCACAAAACACTGACAAAGATTATTGATGGGAAACATTCACCAAACCAGAGAAATGAAGTTTCTCGGTTTCGAATCATGGAAGATGATCTGATTGATGTCAGTTTTAATTGACTGCATTGTTCTTCTACAACTAATTGTTTCAAATGAGGAGGGTACTATTAAAGCCATTTTTATACATTCGTGATTGTCGTGACATTTATAGTGACGAGTTTCAGTTTCAGAGCTTCCGTGCCATCCAGAGTATTAAAAGAAAGTCACATGAAAATGGGCAAGATGGCACAAGAAGAGGTTTCAGACTTGTCAATAATCATGCTTTTTTTTTTTTTTGTAAGTTGAAAACATTGCACAGAGAGAAAGAGTTGAATAGGGTACTTAAACAAGTCTCCTTGTGAGTCTTTTTGCTGAATAGCTATTTGAACTATTGAACATTCTGTTCAGTAGCTGTGTCAAAAAACTTTAATACAGCTTTAACAGCATCAACTCGTTGAGGACGGTTTTATTTTGCTACAACACATATTTCCCATAGATGCCTGCCCGAGTATACTCGGGACTCGTCCTCAAAGGGTCAATAGAAAGAAATTCATTGAATGTGTCCAGTATAGGCATCTCAAAATGATTATTTAGGCCACCTGATTGCAGTACTAGAAGGTCTTATGTACTGTATGAAAAGAGTTTTTGGTGTCACTGTGTGATAGTCCTGAGAAGGTCTGTTTGCATTCTTTCCGAGTAGCTTTTAACAAGAGCGGAGCAAGATCGACCAAAGTTCTAGGAACTGAGAAGCCGCACAGAGAGTCAACCTTTCAGGGCAGATTGGCTGTCCGCCATCACGATCACATAGTGACGGCACAAATTCTTTTCACCTGAACACACAGGTATACATTGTAACCACACAAACTACACTGTAAATTGCTGCATTCACTCAATCCACATAACAATATATTTGGCTTTCATTTCCCTGATGTGTCTGCACTCATATCTCAAAGTTTGTATGCTTAATGTTCTGTTCATGTTGATGGTATCATAGATTAACAAGGTATTGATGACATTATGAGGTTTGCATTCTGATGTTGTTGTTGTTTTCATACCGTGAAGGGCAGAGAATGGTTGCGTGTTAAAGTCTGAAAATATTACAGAATTTTTCTGGTGCGTACAGGAGATGTTCCCAAAAGTGCCCGAGTTCAGGCAAAGGAAACATGCTCCTCTACACGTGTACATGTATGTCCAGCTCTTCAGCAATAAGTGAATGAACAAGATAATAGTCTTTCTTCAAGACTGGATGTATTGTATATACCATTAGAGTTGTATGGAACAAGACCTACAGGGTATGGTAGCCAGGAGTAAGCATTGTAAAATTTACAATTAATGGTTTTATACTGTGTGAACTGTTTACATGACTTGAATCTTCCGCTACTACACATCTTGTATGCTGTAATCAGGGCTCAACATCTGCAGTGGCCTAATGGCCAAAGGCCACTAGGAATATAGATATTGGGCCAACAAATTTTCAAAAGGGTTATGAATTTTAAATTCAAAAGCCTAGAATTCAAAATGGATTTCCATGTCCACTTTGATTTTGGTATTTTGGGCCACAAAAATTTCAGATTAGATTTCAGTGGCCCGAACGTGTTGCCAGAGAAAAAAAGAAAAATGTATACTATAGTGTGGAGTCGTGCTATAACGATTCGGATACCAATAAGGTATTGATGACCCGATAACATGAGGAAACGTGAGTGGTCCGATTGGATCAATGTTCATCTGTTGCTCACTGGGCCGGGTACATTCGAAAACCACAAACAGGGCCCCGTCTTGGTGGTCACCGAATGCATCGAAGCATGCAGTCATCGGTAATGGTCGACTCCAGTGGAGATTCTTTGGCTGGGCTGTGTGAGTATTTCCAAAGAAATCAGTGATAAAGCCACACAGGTGTACACAATTTGCTACGGGGATCCTCTAATATTATATCAATCCTTCCCACTATGGTATCCCCATGCTACTGCGTCTTTAAAGGTCCAGTTTACCTTTGGGAGCAGTGATTTTAAAAATGTTCGAATCAAGATATCACATTTGATGCATATGTGTAGTTCTGTTGTATCACAAAATATCCTACCATATTAATTTTTCGCAATAAAGCCCAAAATACATGTATAAGGAGATATCAGTATTTTTCTCAATAAACCATAACTGTAGACGGTTTAGTCTGGAAGCATTCTTATTGTAACTATTGTTCACATTTTGTGTATTTAACAATACTTAACATCGATTAAACGGATTCAAATTTTTACAGTGGCTGTTTCTATCCCCAACTCACATCTTAGAACTATTTTAAAGCACTAATGCTGGGTTTTTGTTTCATCTGCAAATGGTAAATTATGCCTTTAAAAGCTCTGTGATAGGGTTTCAATGTTTTGTCCCCCTACTCCCTGCCCAGGGAACATGCGCGCAGAATTAGTCTCGGCTCAAAGATCACAGCCTGGATTTCCCAGGTCTCTCTTCTGGTTTGCAGTGAGGTCTCGGAGATTGCCTCGTGGGACGTGGAGGCTGTGAGTGATTACGCCAAACCCTGATCGGATGGCAGCCACACTACCCGAGATGTCAAAGAAGTGGCCCGTGGCGTGACACTGAGTCAGATCGTGTGAAAAAATTAGGCTACCGTTATCTCAGATGGGTTAGGCCCTGCTCTGGGGTAGGCTGGTGTTGAAAAAAGACGGTCTTCTTTGATGAAAACAATCTGTAACCCCATTCACACAACTTATATGTTTCCATGCTGATCAAAAATATGTTGTTTTGTTTTTGACATAGCGACTGCGTGATTGATAATTGAAAAGATGATAATTAAGCTGATATATTTCAAGACAGGTCTAGCAAAGGAACCATACCTACACTCTGAGAAGGTTGTGAAATTTACAGCCCTCAATTTACAGATAAAGAGACAATTTCAATAGCAATTATCCCAAGTAGGTCAAAGATATTTTATGCCGCTGTGCTTCCAATCTGAGTTGTTACGTTTCCTCGTGCATTGTACCTAGCTGTCCCTGGATGGAAATAGAAACATTAATCATTCTCGCCAGTGGCGTAGTTAGGACAAGAGAAAGACACTGTTTACAATTTGCACTGCGACTGTATTGCAGTATCATTTTTTACCTTGACTGACTGGTGTGATTAGCTACTGCCACTGAAATGGTACAGTACATGGTAGAATTGAATCACAGCTGAGTGCACAGTGTAGTACACATTTTACATTGAAAGCCTGGAATTGTTACCGTAGTTTTATTGTCAATGCCACCAAAGTACTCGGAGAAGCCAATAGTGTCCAAACTCTTTCATGTTACTGCCATTTTTCATCTCACTCTCAGAAGATGGTTGCCAATTAATCATGAAATAAAATCTATAGTGCAAATACGGTGTAAAAGGTGTTCATCTGGTAATACCAGATAAGCACCTTTACGCCATATCTTTTACATTTTGTACATGAAAATATGGATGTACATGAAAATATTAATTTTTCTAGCATGATAAAAAAAACACTCGACTTTAATGCTTTCACTAAACAGGGAAAGTTGAATTACCCTTCAAACATACAAGTGTGTCAGTATCAAGAGGAGGGAAAGTGCAGTTGTCACGAAATACAACATTTTGTGGAATTCTCTTTGTATGTTCTTTAAAATGTTGTTGGTCCTGCCTGACATCACAAACTGTTGTAGTCTTCTCATCTAGATCATGGCAGCACTGAACTTTAAAAATTTATAACTTTTGAACAATCAAACTTCACTGATGTGTTCTACTGATACTGCCATATGATCAATCCATTTGGATTAAGATTGTTCTCCTTTAAAGGCCCTGTTTACCTTTGGGAGCAGTGATTTTAAAAATGTTCAAGATATCACATTTGATCCATATGTGCAGGTCTGTTGTGTCACAAAACATCCTGCCAAATAAAATTTTCGCAATAAAGCCTAAAATAAAGGAGATACCAGTGTTTTTCTCAATAAACCGTAACTGTAGACAGTTTAGTCTTATTATAACTATTGTTTACATTTTGTGTATTTAACAACACTTAACATTGATTATACGGATTCAAATTTTTGCAGTGGTTGTTTCTATCCCTGACTCAATTTTAGAACTAATAAAGCACTAATGCTGGGTTTTTGTTTCATCTGCAATTGGTAAATTATGCCTTTAAGCAACTTCAGATTTCTGAGAATGAGGAACCCTTCTTTGTACTGTGCATGCAATAACCATCCCCTATCCCCTCCCTTTCCTTGGTTTATCTGCAGTATTTTCAGACAAGATGCACATGGGGTGTGCAGTAAGTTCCTGAAATAGACGATTAAAAGGTGTCGGCTCATTATCAGGGTACATATTTTTAGATTGCCTTGCCTGCTCTACATCCCTGGTGTATGCCAACCATGATTGGTTTAGCAGAAGTTAAACTCGATGTTGTATGAGGGGACAGATGAACCAGACGTCCTTTCATCTTGTCTTCGCGTCCGCGAGGCGTCATCGATAGGCTATATGCGCAGTCACATGGTACTGAACTCATTTTGGTATGTTTCCCCAAGCCTGTGCCAAATTTAGCAAAAGAAAATGCACTAACTTGTGCAAGAGCAAGCATGACACTGGGACCAAAGGCAAATTTGATTGTGGCAGTACGATGGACTATGGCATTTGATATAACCAAGGAGGGTTCTCTCATACCTCCTTGATATAACTTGGTAATTTGTATGGGCCATTCCCGTATGCAAAATACCACAGTACAATGAATACCGTGATACATGTAGTTCGTTTTGTAGAGTTCTCATTCATGATGTTTCTGATCAGCAGTGCACATGTGCATACAATGTATCTCCTTAGGTACTAGGAAAAGACAAGAAGTGTGTCAGGTCATGTGATACTATCACATGACCTGAGACATTAGATGGTCGCATTTCAAGACGCGATTCGCACTTGGTATTAAATTGAGAACATTCATTTGAAGTACCATTGCAGTACACATATTTCGTGGATTTATGGTGTTTTTTTGTGTGATGTAAATTTGCGTGGTCACATACAATAACAAATCACCATGCCAAATGCTGTATGCGCCAAGAATTTCACAAGGTTTTTATATTTCATGAATTTCGCGACGTTTTTATTTTCGTGAATTTTGCGAGTCGGATGCTATTCGCGAAATTAAAAACATGCAAAAATATTGACTCTGTGCACGTCTACATTTCTCTGTTCAGCGCAGGACTCCATGATCGTGAATTTAACCACTCGCGAAATCGTCGGGAATTCCAGAATCACGAAAATTTAGACTTGCGAAATATATGGCATATACAGTACCACGGTATTTCACTGTTAACAACGACTGAAATGTTTATGTTACCCTGCTACTGAAGGCTATAACAGCATTCACAGTGTACAGCCAAACAAACCTTGTGCTTCTGTCAACCATTTTCATGGGTACATTTGTAGTGCTACATTTAATGTAGTACGGTTCTGCAGAGTTTGAGGCTGCGTTTATGTATCTCAAGAGAGGGAATCATGTTTCAAACGCGCTTTGAATGGTGTTTACAAAAGTAGTTTTGAAACGCAATTCTAGGGGTGCCGCATTTATCAAACCATCACACAATCGCGATTCAAGTGTTGTCACTGTGCAGCTGATATGAACTGTTCGACCCGGGAAGTAAATGTCAACTGCATACATGTACCACCAAACATGCTCTTATCATCATTCACACACAAATGATGAGTAGAAAACACAAATGGCGTGTGCTTTGCTCTGCAACCGGAAACAGCTGGGAGCTACGATTGTAACCTTGGCATTTATATCAAAATGCGTTTCAAAATGGCATTGCGTTTTTCTACTCTCAGAAAGGCGATCATTGTCTCAAACGTGTTTCAAAATTCCCTTTGAATGGCGTTTCAAATTGGCTTTTCTAAATGCGTTTGAAAGCATGGACCTTGCATGTTTATCTATCACCCGAAAATGCCTCAAATACGTTTAGGATCGTGATTCTACCTCAGAAATTTAAAAAAATAAACGCACCATTAATGGTATGAACGTAACCTGTACCATGCAGTTACAAGCTAATTTAGCTCTGCAATGATTTCATTTGTTTCAAAACCTTGTTGAATGGACCCTCCAACTGATGAAAATTGTAGTTTGCATACATATATGTACATCTTTCTGTAAATTTAGCTCAATTTTTCATCAAAGTTGGAGAATTTGAGTGTCAGAGGGATATAGTGCAAGCACTCGTTAGGTTCTCATGGAGCTGTTAACTTGTAGTTTAATAGTTACCGTATACGCCATATCGTTTGCGAGTCTAAATTTTCATGAATCAGGACTTCCAGACGATTTCGCGAGTGGTTAGATTCGCAGTTGTGGAGTACTGTACTGAACGGAGAAATACAGGCTGTATGTGTACGTCACATCGGGATGAGAGTCATTATTTTTACGTGTCTTTAATAATTCGCGAATAGCACCCAACCTACAAAATTTGCGAAAATAAAAACCTGAGTCATTCGGTGGTAACGGCAACTCGAGGGCCTGTAACGGTAAGTTAGGGGTTGTGTGAATGGAACATTGTAGTTACATTGTAGCTAACTTTCAAAGTCAGGTCACCGCTTTGATCATAACCACACAAAATCTTGTGGTTAGCACGCGGGGGATGATCGCCGATGAGGGCACCTCCTGCAAAGCGCTGTAGCTACATGTAGTGGGCCCCTGTGAACACAGTTTAACAGCAAGTTTGTGGTCAGGTGTGACCCCTGTTGAAATTCTGCATTACTTCCCGTAAAATGATTTGAGCACCTGTGCGCAAATTTCTCAGTACACCTGACATTGGTTTCATTGCATGTGGCACACTGCACTTCTTGATTTTATGTCGTGTTGGGAATAGGTTTTTTTGTTTTGTTTTTATATATTTAAGCATGTCAGCTCTGTGTTTTTGAAGTTCCTTTGAATATGAAAAGACAGTTTAGTTTCAAACAATGTTTCTGGGAAAATTTGCCCTTTCAGTACTAAACCCAAAACATGACAATTAAAATCAACATAGTGTGTACAGCATAGTCCAGTGGAGAAGAAGAGTAAATGATTAAAACAATCTGAATTCCAGTTACACAATGGTAGGTAATTGTAGAAAGCTGCATGTTTCTTGTTTGTATTTAAAAAACATGTGACACTGAACCTGACATTGACCTTTTGCCTGACAGTGATGGAAATTGGGATTGAATTTTGATGATTGTTATTGAGCAAAGAAAGAGAGAGAGAGAGAGAGAGTGTGTGTGTGTGTGTGTGTGTGTTTGTGTGTTTTGTGTGTGCCTACTTTGAGGAGCAGAGATGGTAAATTGAATTATGCGATGAAGTTATCAAGTTTCTGTTACTAATATCCTCCACCTCTGATTGCTCCTCGATGGTTGAAATGAACTCCGCGTGGGCCCACCTCCATTACGCATGTTACGATTATGTCACTCCCACTTTTCCTTTGCCACCGCAGGCCCTGGTGATCATAAAGAAGAGCGCTACACTCATGCCTCCTATCGAGCAACAGTTAACAGACAGACCACTCATAGATTTAGAAGATGCAGCTTATATTCCCCCTGTGTATCAATTTAGCAGCCATTTTGAGCACTATCTGTTTCCATTGCAATAAAGTGCTGCTAATTATGATATGTGCATCAAGGGGTTGGGGGAGGGGAACATGTAGTCAGAAAAGATAAATGTTTAGATGGGTAGGAGGTTGTCACCCAAAATACAAACATGATGCTTTGACTGAAAAAACAAAACAAAGAAAAAAACTTCCTTGGCTTGTGATATAAATCATTAAATGTGATTTTCAACTCTGTCTCTCTCTCTTCATCTCTTCACAGATTGCACCCCCTTGTATGTAGTGTCATTCAAAGAGGAACCTGTCTGCTGGAGAGAAAAAAAAAAAAACACACCACGATACGACTCTTCCTGATCTTCCCATGGGATATACACACCGACGCAAATACACAGACACGCAGTTTTGTGCGCACACATGCACAAACACACTGTCAGATCTGCTGTTTGAAATCTAGACTATTACCCGAGTGGGCCGCCACCACAGCCGAGGCATGATAACGGATCTCTGGTAAACATCGCTGCGGGTGACTCATAGATGATGTGATGTAGCCGGAGATAGGAGGGAATGCCTCGCCTTGCCTTGTCAAGTGTCAGAGAGAGAGGGAGCCTCGCCGCGAGCCTGACGTGATACCGAGAGAGCTCCCGACTTCCGTGTCGGTTCGCTTAGCGGGGAGGGACAGCAATCCTTTGCGTACACTCTGCCCGACGTCTTGCATTCCCGGAGCGGGGGCAGAGGGAGAGGAAGAGAGAAAGGAAGCACAGCGAGAACTAAAATGGATTACCCGCGATGGGGGAAATAATACGAGGAGTTAACCATTGGAGGGTGTGAAACATTTAATGGTAGGTTGACTCATTATTTTTCATTCCACTCTCATGATTCTGAACGTGTTCTATTAATGATACTGTGTGGACCAGTGAGTTATTTTGGTTTTGCTTTTGCCTTTATTTTATTTGTATTATGATCTGTTCTTTGTTTATTAAAAATGTTATTCATTCCTGCAGTTTATATTTATTGATTCATAGCTGATTATTGTGAATTAGGTCATGGGATTTGAATTCCAATAACACAAAGCTTGTGGATTTGAGTGTGAATGTAGCATATTCAGTCCTGGGGAACATTAAAAAAAAGGAAAACCAGACTGACCTACACACATATACAGATGTACATACTGCACTCTGTGGTATACCTTGGGCAATGTGTAGGCTTGTGCAGATTCCAGACAAATCAAGAATGCTGTTGTCAGTATGACATAAAATTTCCATATACTGTATACACCATATATTTAGTGAGTCTAAATTTTCGCGAATTGGAACTTCCTGACAATTTCATGAGAGGTTATATTTGCGATCGGGACTTCTCGACAATTTCACGAGTGGTTAAATTCGTGATCGTGGAGTACTGAACTGAATGGAGATATACGTGTACGTGACATTCATATCGGGATCAGAATCAATATTTTTGTGTGTCTTTAATTTCGCCAATAGCACCTGACTCGTGAAATTCTCACAAAAAAAAAGCCTCGCAAAATATTCGGTGTATACAGTAATCAAGATGCCAGTTGCTAGGTACAATGTATCTTCATGTATGGGATGTGCATTGGCATTGAGTGCAGTCAATTTTAATAATGTATGCTGATACATATTGTATCATAGGTTAGTTTGCATTCTTGGTATAAAAATAGAAAAATACCATTGTCACTTTATTAACATACAATTTTTGTGATTATTAAAGATGCCAATATCTTGGTATCTGGTAGTTAATATTAGGCAGTTTTTTATAATCATGACATTGAGCACACTCAGTCAATCTGCCATGCAATTCTGATGAAATACACAGTATCAAACCAGTACTGTACATTCATAAAATTTCGATTACCTCCATTTGTGATGAATGCCAAATAAATCATCTTGTTTGGAAAAATCCTTCCTCCGCTTTCCAGGAACACTGACTATTTGTGACAATATATGTGATGGAAAAGTCACACATGTTCCTACGGTCATGATGCATACAAGTACAAAAACTGTGACAAGGCTTTTGTTCTCTCGTTCTGTCTGTCCATCTGTCCATCTATCTATCCATCTATCCATCCATCCCACAATCAAGAACTGAGTCATCTCAGAGGTGCTAATTTAAAACCTCCTATGAACAAAGTGTTCATTTTATAGCCAGTGGATCGAACAACATTAGATTATTTATGTCTGAGCGATTGAGAATAGCACAAACTTCTTGCCAAATCACTGCCACTTTCGGCCTGCAAGTTAATTTGCTTGTGTCAGACACATCAGTGCTGTCTTTATAATCTGAAAGTACAAGGTTAATGCTGCAAATGACACATACACTTGTATTATCTATGGAGTTCATGCTTACAACAGACTTTAAAGGGTTCTTAATTCTTTTGCTGAAGCAATGAATGCAACTTTAGTATTGGTGTCAAAATCAAACAAATTCTAAAGAAGATTCCATTTATGTTAATTTTTCTTTTGCTTTTTCTCGTGCTTACAGGTTTGTTGCAGTGTACCTTTATCAAATTTTTGATAATCGTCATGATAGCCAAAATATTATAAAATAATTGTCAGAGTGAATCATTAATTGTGTGGTGACTAATAATTCAAACTTCTATCGTAAAAGCGGTTTATTTTTGCATACATATAGTTCTAGTGAATGAGGTCACAGACATTTCACGAGATATATTGTTTTTGTGATGACATTGGGGCTATTGTACAAATGGTAGATTCACTAATGCCCGTCCCTTCGCAATAGTTTCGCATGTTGTTAAATTCACGGCCTAACAGCGATTCGCAGAATTGGCAAAGAATTCAATCCTCGCAAAAATAACCGCTTTTACAGTACTATTTGAATAGTTTGGAGTTGTTGCCCCTTCAAATCCTGTTCTAAACTGTCTTATTCATGTGTAAAGTCCTATCAGTCATAATGTTTGTGCAATGTTTAAAAAAAGTGTTTGCTGTGTAACACAAGGGCATTAGGACTGCTCAAAGTCTACTTTGTTTAAAGGCGTTTACTAAAGACGTATTTCCCATTTCATCTTGTGAAATTGAAGATGTTTGAAAGGCACTCAGATTTCACTTCTTACTCGCGTGCCAATGAGTTCAGAGTTTTGGACCATGATCCACATTTAAAATGTCACTTCCTCCTGTAAGACACTCAGCTGATCTTACAGGAATCGGGGGCTAGACCCGAGCACAACACGCCCTCCGCCTCTCTTGTTCGCTGAATGCGTTTTCTCCTGCGACAAAAGCCCTTTAAAGCCTGTGATGATGTAACAGTCTCGGAGTGATGCCTCTGAATTCTCCAGTTGCATTTGGCAGAAGATGCCTCGAATAATCCGACTCCCTGCCTGCTCCCTATACAGCAAGTTCCTCCATTACCCCTCCCCCTCCCTTTTCCCCACCCCTCCTCCTCCCTGGATTTCTCCCCCACCCATTCTTTAATAGCCCTTCCCACTCTCTTTCCCTCTCCTCCTCTCTCTCCCATCCCCTCCCCTTCTCCCTTCTTTTCTATCCCCCCCTACCTTTCTCTAGATGCTTCCCCTCCCTTCTCCCCCTCCCTCTTTCTTCCCCTCTTCTTCCCCCTCTCTTTCCCTATCCCATCTCTTTCATATGGTGTAGGATCCCCTTCCCCTTCCCCCCCCCCCTTTCTCCACCCCTCCCTTCCCTTTTGCTCCCCTATAATACCCTCCTCCCCCTCCCATCCCCTCCCTTCTCCCTCCCTTACCCCCTCCTTCCCCTCCCTCCCTTCTCCTCCTCCCCCCACCCAGCCACTCCCTCCCTTCCCCTATAAATCATAATCATGTCATGCATGTTTTTTCTATCAGCTTCACATGATGCTAATTATGCTTTCATATCGAGGGAGTTCAGGAGGTCTGCAACACGTTGATCATCTTGTAAATATTTGAAGATGGTTATCCCACTTGCGTCATGCCGATACTCATATCATGCCAGTACTTGTGTCATGCCAAAAGCCAAGAGGTGGAAGGTGGTGGGTGTTTTCATGTACTGATTTGATACTATAAAGGGTAACAATGCAGTATTAATATTCACTTGGTTCAATATTATTTTCCTTTTGCATATTTTATTTTGTTTGAATAAATCATATATAACCGGTTGCAGTTGCTTTTATCTAGCTGCAGCCTGCCCATGAGTGGTTACTGGTTTAGTCCATACGTGTGCTTCTTTGCGATACCCAATGTCGGATCTATTGAGAAATGTAAAAGAGCATGATTACAGTGTATGAACCGTCACCATGAGAGCCTGGTATGAAAATTGCTGCATGCATTATGACCGTTCTCCTTTTGGTTTTATTATTTGATTTTCCTGTCTCCTAAAAGTTATTTAAATTTCATACAGTGTTTAAAAAAAAAATGGGGGGGGGGGAGTCTTCAACTGATGGAGGCATGAAAGGCAGCCACCAGATCGACGCAGCATTGAGAAAATGTCCCTTGATAAAAGTAAGAGCCTGGATGCAGTTTAGTATGTAGCCATAGGGGATAACTCACTCAAAACACTAAAATACAAGTTGTAGGTTTACTCAAGACATGGTACAATGTAGGAGCACTATGCTTCAGAAGAGGTCAAAAGTTTTGTACTTGAAAACACTCATTATCTTCAGCGGTAGATGTAAGACCGGGGAGATGGGACTTTAGAAAGATCCAGTCCCATCTCCCTTGTGTAAGACAGCAAACTTTGCTTTCGAAAGGATGTAAATTTGATTCAACTTGTCATCAATATTGCCTAATTTGACATTTTTGTGTTCTTGGCTCGTGGGTTTTGCTAAATTAAATAGAACTTTATCTTGTAATACTGTGATTGGTCGCAGATGAGGATGTCGCAAATTCAGACAATCTTTTGCCTAGCAGACAGAAGTCAACATGACCTAATAGATTTGTCCTCGAGTAAAGGAAGAAGTATAATTGTTGTGAGAGTCTCATATCGGCAAATATTTCATGTTACATACACCTACGTGAATACTTTGCTAGGGCAATGATTTAATTAGCTTGTCTGGTTTTTATAGCATGAAAGGGAGCAGTCTCAGTGGAAATCAGTATTTTACTGAATAGTGGCTTTGATGGCATTATCTTTCAAATGTGGTCAAATTTTCCACACTTGTATGATGTACAAACAATGTAGGTGACATGATAACATACAATTGTAGCATTCAGTACCGACTGCTATCTGCATGCAGTGCAACCAATCAACTACACTGTGTACTTTGATCAAACTGTCAAGTGTACAGTTTATACTTTGACTAGTGATTTCCTCAGTTGATTTGACAGTTAGTGTTGACTTGATGTTTCTTTTATGGCTTTCATGGATAACATTTTGTGTGCTATCTAGTCTATACCTGACTTGGTGGCAGCATACTGATGCATTCAAAGGTACAGTGTACAATGTACATTGTAAGTGATCCATTACATGCAATTTTCACGTACACTACCAGGTATGTCTTCTGAGTGGTATACAACATTGTACAAACTATTAACCTCATGATAATATTGTTCCGTTGTCTCCTTCATTATCCTCTTGTAAAGCATTGTGGTCTGTTTTTTTCAAGATGACACATGTACAAAGATTAAACTGAAAAAATTGCCCTCATTTGTGTATTTTAAAATGTGAATTAAAGTGGCTGTTGGGAAGAAAGATACAAAATGAGGCCCATTGCAAAATGCAAAAAACTGTGACAAAATCCCACAAGGTAACTTTCAATTTATGTTTGTGTCTGGGTGATAAAGAGGAATTCCAGTCCAGTTGTAAGTTAGTCTTAGGTATTTATAAAGAAAGAGTAAAATCCAACAAATTTATATGCAGTGAAAATTTCATCAAAATCAGATTACAATTAGGGATGTTATGAAATTGTGAAGTTTCACTAATTTCTGCAGAACAGTTCTTTTACAATTGATGTGAATATGGGAATGAGTGAGCTGATGATGTCGCTACTTCACAATTTTCCATCAGTCATACATGTACACTGTACAAAAAAAAAGACAAAAATCAAGGGTACTAATTATTGGATTGTTAACACGATGTACTTCCTGGTTAATGGATAACTTTAATATAATAATCAGATACTCTCAGGATATGAGACTGGGGCATAGTGTAATTGCATTTGAGAACGTGGAAATGAAAACAATTTATGTACACACTACTTTGAATAAATGGCAAGTTGTGAGGGGATGACATCATCACTTCACTACTTGAATATTTTACATTCATTGTTCAAGAACTATTTCCTGAAAACGTAAAACTTCAAAATGTCATAACTTCCATATTTTTAATCTGATTTTAATCAAATTTTCATTCTTGTGTTAGGCAAATACTCCTTCTTTTCAGACTAGCTTTCAGCTGCACTGGAATTTGTCTTAAAAAAGGGAATGTACATTTTGTACTCTTTTGTGAACAACTGGAAAGTTTTTCTCAAACTGTCTCTGATTTTTTTTTTTCGCATTTTCACATATTTTTTTTTTTTCACATTTTCACATCATTTTTTTTTTTTTTCTACATCAGCTCTACTAATAATTCATGTCATGTCTTGGGAAGATCCCCTTTAGGGGGGAAAGTCTGAGAGCATTTAGTGCAGCTACTAGGAATCAGTAGAGAAAGCTCAAACTTTGCAAAGATAGAAAGTTGGCTGCCAAACAGACAGTCAGACTCTACCCCTATTTAGCCCCTGACTGATTGCCTGCTGTTCACCTCTTTTCACCTTCTTCGGTGTCCTCTGTGATACATAATAGGCCCGTTCACACACAAGGGAAAAAGTGCGATTTAAAAATTGATTTTCTTATCGCGATCAAAATTTTGAAATTTTTTCCAGTGTGGACAGAAAAATCTCACTAATTACCATGATCCTTATTGCGATCCAACTCGCACTATTAGTGCGATTTTTCAGAATAATCGCGATTATTTTGCCAAGCGTCGTGTGTGTGAGCGCGATCGAGATTCGGAAATCGGTATTTTTAATCCCATCGTTCGTAGCGCGTGCGAAACTCTATTGGGACTGCGGGGTCAGTCTTCGGTCATGCACGTTTCGCGCATGCGCAGTTTGGCCACTGATCGTTCTTTCCTTGATGCTAAGTGTGATTTTCCCTGTGTATGAACGGTCGGAAAAAAAAAAAATCGAAATTCGTTGTTTGTGAACGGGCCTAATGTAGGCCTATTAAATGTCTCTTTGTTTCCCCTCCATCCTTTGAGCAGTGAGTGGTCAGTACTGTAATATGTCTATTTTTGTGATTCTTTCTATTTTAGGACACCCCGTCCCTCACCCCATCACTCTTTAAGCTGTGAGAGCCATGTAATAGGAAATGCCTCATCCTTTTGGCAATAAGAATGGCAGATGGGGGGATAGGGGTGAAATAGAAAGGAACAGAAATATCCATAAATGGAGATGCGAGCATTCATTTGAAATCGTAACATGTGCAGGCGTGTCAAATTTATGTTACTGTGGTTGGAAGTTAAACAGCCAATTAGCGGGCTTTCGAAAGTGTCTTGGAGCTCTGTGTGATTTGAAGTAAAAGTTTATTGCAGTGTTAAGGATATCAGGAAGTTGTCAAGTTAGTCCTGAAGCATTTATGGGAAGGAAACCTATTTCTGACTCTTCCTGTTTGCGCAGCACATTGACATGGTTATATCATTGCCTCAAATATCAGATGAAAACTGCCTGTGGTCATATATTGGAAGGGAAACCATACATTGTACTGTTTCACTTGTGAGTGTTTAAAAGGGAATTCACCCCAAAAGGGACTTTAGTAAATGCAAAAAATAATAATAATAAAAAAATGATATATTACACATTGTAGTAGTAGAGATTGTTTTTGGAAAACTGGACAGTCCTTTCAAAAGGTATGACTGCTATTCAGGTTTTAGTCGACTCAATAAGCACAGAGCTGGCTGAGAAGAAGATCAAAAATGTGTGAAGCCACAGTACAATGTACAATGTAGGATAATGATATTTAGAAAATAAAAGGAGAAATCAAGATGTCTTCATTTTTGAAGCATAATGAAAGAGCACTTGACTACAATACTTGTATTGCTTTCAGAAAATAGGGGAAATTAATTACCCTTAACCTATAAGTAATGTCACAAGTCTATTAAAGGAATGTGAGCTTTTCATTAAAAAAAGAGTGGAATTCTTGTTATGTATTTTCTATGTAATTCAGTCCTTCTGTGGCATTGCAAATTTGTATACGGTATGTAATCTTTTAATCTAGCGATGGTAGCACCAATTTGTTTGTTTGTTTGTTTGTTTGTTTTTGGTTGAATTGATAATGGTTTATTATAAAAACAAACATGCAAAGTTTAAACTGTTCATGACTTTTGGATGGGTTGTGCAATTTTCTTCAAACTTTGCTGATGTATTCTAGAAACTAATCTGGCCTGCTGCTAATATTGCCGCATTCACTCAATGCACAAGAATACTTCGGGTGAATTCCCCTAAAATGTGACTCAAACTTTCCTTCGTTTCCCTCATGAGTGATTATGTCCAGGGTACCAAAGCACATGTTGCTGTAATGATGACATGGACTTTTGAATAGCTCCATGGAAATGGGTAGACACCCCAGTATGATGAGGCTGTTGCTATGGTAATTTTATTTCTCAAATTGTTAGCTACACGATTAACATACAATCATTATGTGACAAGGACATTTGCCCCCCCCCCCCCCCCCCCCCCCCCCATGTTGACATTGTACAGTGATCATTGTGAGTATAAAGTGACTGGAAAATGGTGTTCAGATGCAAAAAATTTATACTGAAATGGTATAGCTGTACCAAAATGGTATAGCTGCGATACGATGAATTTATACGTCTGAACTCTGACTGACAAAATGACATAATGAAAGGAAGGTCAGAGCATCATTTCAAACTAGAGAGCTCAATAACGAATCGGTATTCCATAGGTGTCTGGATGTATGGCGACCATAGAACGGTATAACTGGGCGGAGCTTAATTTGAGCGTGCACAAAAGGTGACCTTTTTCTTCCCACAGGCAGCAACGTCATGACCATTTTAACAACATGCGCAGTGGGAAACTGCACATATATATACGAAGTTTTCCAGAAGAGTGGAGATTAGCATCTGAATGGTCTGTTGACGATTATATATGTCGTTTCTTTATCGAGTTTTGGTATAAACTGGCTTGCATCTGGGGGCAAGACTATTGGCTGTGATCACCTTAGAACCAGGGGAAAAACAAACAGTTACAAAACCTTGTTTCATTCCATCATCTTGGGGCAGGAAAGGGCCGAGATTGGTAAATCGGAAATGGTCACTCTTTGTGATGGTCCCCAATCCTTTGCTCCCTCTCATCTCCCCCCTTTCCCCCGAGCCATTGACCCTCCAGTCGGGGGAGTCTCTTTGCAGTGGTGGGCTCGCGAATACCTGAGGAGGGAGGACAGAGGGATAATTAGATCTGGAGGCTTGCCGAAGTGAGTAAGATACCATCTGCTGTAATTCATTTTGACAGGATAATGAACATTAATTCCACTTAGTCTGGTCTTAGTAATCACTTGAGAAAAGAGGAGAGAGGTCATTCCTCTGGCAGTTCAGTTTGCCACAGAATGGAGTTTTACCCCCTGTTCAGACGCAGGCCAGTTAATACCAACACTTGATAAAGAAACGACGTACATGTACAAAGAATCATTGTATAGCCCACAGACCGTTCAGACGCTAATTTCGACCATTCCGAAAACACATCATATAGATACTGTTATGGATACATGTGCATTGTACTATCATTTCTGGGCACTTTATTGTTCCGCGAAGAAATATGTAAATAAAGAGTTCGACAAGATGACCGAGATCGACCAAACACCTTGTTTGAGAGTCTGGGTATTTTTGGTGGTTATGATGGTTTGTTAGGCCAAGTTAACCTCCGTAGTAATACAAATGTGCAGTTTCTCACTGTGCAGGTTGTTATGGTCATGAGTGACAGGTACAAGGTCACCTTTTGTGCTTGCTCCCATTAGGCCCCACCCAGTTATACCATTCTGTGGTCGCCATACGTTCAGACGCACAATGGACACGATGAAAAGCTGATTTGTTATCGAGTTCAAGTGCGAAACGATGCTCTGACCGTTGTTTCACTGTACTTACGTTGTTTCTTTATACATCGTTTCATTTAGTAATTTTGTCAGACGTAAATTCATTTGATACATGTTAGTACATAATGTAGCTATACCGTTTTGGATATGACCCAACAGTAGAACCCTGTGTAACATGAACTAATAGAAAATTAATACCAAGATACTCAAGCATTCTAAATGATTTGCAATTTTAAAGAAATAATGATTTTTAGATTAAATAGTCATTCTGTACTACCAACACAATGTACATCATAAACAGAAAATAAAATTACCACTTTTCTTTTTGTGAACAAACCACTGTAATATGATTTACATGTACTGACATCATTGATCAGTTGTTTGTTTGTTTGTTTTTTTTTGTTTTTTTTTTACAGACTTACAAATGTATTGTACAAACCATAAAAAGTGAATGTGCAACATGATACAATTTTGTAATTGAGCAACAATCAGAGCTGGAACACAACTCTTTTTATGTTATTGGTAATACACAACTCTTTTTATGTTATTGGTAATATGTCATTTGGTATTTACTGTCCATGTTTACTCTGAATAAATGAGCAAATAATTGGGAAAAATTACATTTTAAATCACAACCAATGTAACAAAATATTTGCTTTCTTTTGCATAGTTTGGGATTGGATATTTCGCAAACGAAATTGCTTGAGCGATGATTTCCAATGAAACATGACAACTGCACATGGTATGCATATTTTCTTGATTTTTTAATAGAGAGAAATGTACTGCGCATGTGGTTTTGGATTTTTTTTTTTTCAAAATGCTGTCGTTTTTATCCATTCTGACTGTTGGTGGTATTAATGATGACATCAAAGCAGGAAAGCATGTTTATAATATTGCAATGCTTTTGACAGAAACAGGATCATGAATTAAGTAACTATAAGCAATATTAAATCATCCATATGTAGTAGGTCCATGATTTCACTATTTTGTTTTCAAGACCTGTGCACGTGCACTGTAGTACAGACTGCTGTTGTGTATAAAAGTATGAGCGTTAATGCAGTTGCATTTACAACTGTAGAAGGTGAGTTTAATAGCAGTGCTGAGGACCAGAACACATGTTCAATGTGAGTTGCTTATTTTTGTCCGCCCTTCCCACCCCCAGAACTCCAACTTACACAAGGAGGATTGGAGCGATGTGAGTGTAAAGTAGTACCCGTGACTAATTTCCCATTTTTAGACTGGACCAAAATCGGGGACAGTCACGTAAATTAAATCTGACATCAGCCACACAAGCCTCAGGTGGCTTTATCTTTTGAGTGAAGTAGTTTTGCCTTGACAGCGGCCAAAGCACAAAGTTGCACCTCATAAAAAGTTTCAAAGAAATTTCAAAAAAAAATCTGTACAAACAGAGTCTCTGTGAATCATTGCTACACATATACTGAGTTTGCTCTAATAAGGTAAAAAGCAGTAACTTCCTTTCAGTATTGTGCATAAATATTCTATAAAAAGATGTCGCTCCATACCCCACAATGGCAAAAAAAAAAGATACAAAGAAAATAATTTACAGCAGCAGTACATGCATGTCGATATGAAAACCAACAGCGCAGTTAAAATTTTAGAGAGCCCAAAAATGTTCGGTTTTATTAAGAATATCACTGACCCTAGGCCCATTTACACTTGCTTGGAAAAATCGCGACATTTGGGTGCAAGTTGCTAAGCAACTACACCCAAACACCCTCGAAACATCGCCAGAAAAATTGCCAGCCGGAGTGCGATTCTTTGAAACATCGCGATGTTTGAGGCGAAGTTTGGCGAGTGTAAACCCAAGCTGCAGAAATATCGCGATTTTTCATCACGTGACTTTCGGTATCGGATTGCACCGAGAGTTTACGCGTGCTCCCGATCCCTCGATCAATCTGTGGAACATGTTGAGAGTACGACGGCCGCTGGCATGGCCAGAGTACAGGGCACATGCTGTACAGGTAAATGGCCGATCCTCGGCTCGTGGTCTTTCACCTCCCTGATGAAACTATATTGTATATGAAAACTAGTAACAAACCTGAAGTTCTCCAACCACGTATCATCGCCACATAATGACTTAACAACAAAAAAATGTTCTCCCAGAAATGCGTTGATTTGGGGAGTGCCCATACTGCTCGCGGTTTACATTGACTTTGTGGAATATAGGAGTACGTAACAAGTGTCGGTAAAACAATGGTGAGTTCTTGCTGTCGCCTGATGAAATACCAGTCCTAACTTCAAGTCCTACTTCTCACTTTTGTCATATCGGCAAAATTTCATGATCCTCCTGAATGCTACTTTCATCAGCTTTCCCATACTAAGCTGAAGTTTTACACACCTGCTACGTATGTGATCTAATATAGCAAGCTATAATACATGTAGTTTTACCGTATTAAGTTTACACTCTCGAGAAACACAAATTTATGTGTGCATTGGACTGATAAAAAGCCCTGGCTCAAAGTTCCAACCAGCTAGCTACCTTTGAGCAAAAGAGACTGCACTGCAGTGAACACGAATAGCTCGCGCTTTCACTCGTCTACTGTGTTGAAGAGAGGTAAATTACACATGTGCACTACCGACCAAAAAGTCGCGATGTTTCACGAAGCTCAAACTTCGCATGCTTTTCCGCAAGTGTAAACGGTGGAACCAAAATATCTTGATTTTAAAAATCGCGCTGTTAGTAGGTGTAAATGCGGCTACTATAAATGCCCACAAGTTTATAATGGGAGGCCCTGTTATTTTGCACTAAAGTACAAATGATTGTAAATATGGTAAGTATTGCAACCTACAATATACTCCACAACTTGTGGGTAAGTGAGGGGTCTACTATGGTAGGCCTATGCCAGATGGGAGGGGCACCATCAAGCTTTTCGGTTTGTACATGTAGTAAATTGAGGGTCAGCTTATATTTCATAAGCACTTGCTAAAATTGTAACATCCAGATGGTGAGAAAATCTGTTCAAATGCATTCAATGTTGCTCAAATTTTCATCCTTTGTTGCATTGAGGAATTAACTTTTACAGGCAAAAGTATGAATACTCTATTGAGAATGTCACTGTTAAAAAATAAAATCATTGGCACCATACAAAACTGCAGTTTTAAATCGAAATTACATTGTACAAGTAGCCATTCAAGCTTGTATTGGGGTGCTAGACATGCTATTTTATTTCTTGAATTAAATAGCGTCAGTCTTGATTTCACCAATTTTCATACGTTCAAGAGTTAAAAAATTGAAACAAATAACACTTGAATAGAAACTACTGTAAGGGGTTTACATGGTTCTGGGAGCCGCAGAGTGCCAAGAATGGGTTGATGTGAAAATGTTTGTTTGTTTGTTTTCAAACTTATTGATGATACATGAGAACCTGTTCAAACACTGGACACATTAATCAAGTTTGAAAAGGGAAAGTATAGTGAATCTCCTAATGACCTTTCAAAACTACAAATGGCTATTAATGGTTAATGACAGGCATGCCGCAAGTGATACTTAGTAAACACTCATTAAAATGTTTGCTGTTTATAATCTTGAGAAATTTTGAGGAGAAGAGGTAGGATGTTTCCACTGAAGTCTCACTGCTGTTTGCTGCAGTCTGTATGAGTATGGCACAAACAGCTCAGACATTTTCCTGGTTTCACTTCTGGAGTGTAACCAAAGATATTCTTACACTTTTGTTTCTCAATTTCATTGACCCTGCACTGCATGTTTTATAAAAAGTTGCAGTTGCATCATGGTGGGACATTTAAATCTAGATAAAATGTAGTTGGTACTGATTTCATTCGTTATTAAACCTCTGGCTTTTGAAAAGATACTGTATACGCCATATATTTCGTGAGTCTAAATTTTCGTGAATCAGGAATTCCCGACGATTTCGCGAGTGGTTAAATTCGCGATCGTGGAGTCCTGTACTGAACAGAGAAATGCATGCACATTACATTCATGTCGGGATCAGAGTCAATATTTTTGCGTGTCTTTAAATTTGTAAATAGCACCTGACTCGCAAAGAAGGAAGATTAGTGACATACTCTGTGATAGTTTGAGATTTTTTCAGATGATCTGTTCAAATGTTTTGAATTACCATCATCTTTATAGTCGTATTCCATTCCAGTATTAAATTGCCCTTGCTGGCTGGTGGTTCGGCAACATTTTGTGATGTTATGATTATGAAATGATAGCAAATACAGAATCTATAAGCCTTCATATAATGACAATTCCCATCACTTGTTACTGGGATATCTGTGGGCTGATATTATTTTCATGCTTTCTGCAAGGAGCTTGATCAAGTACTCTTTCGATAGATGACCTCGAAAACAAACAGACAAAACAAAACAAAACAAACAAACAAAAAACAAAAGAGATTTTTGAAATGTCAATGATTATGTTTTGTTGGTACCATTCTACGACAGTGACATCAAGAATCGTTGTAAAGATTCATGTAATGTACATGTTTCTGTGAATCTTTCTTTAAGTGTTTGCACATAAAAGTTCAGGAAAATATTCCCTTAAAAAGTCAAGTATAAGTTATGTGCAGAACCTGTCTTAAATATCAGCTTCTGTCATGGCATCGCAACATTGCTTGATTATCGTTCCTCATTTGCTCTAATGAGAGCTTTTGAAGCTTGCAATTTTTCAGAAGAAGAAGTTAAAAAGTACAGTTCCCCCCCCCCCCCCCGAATACCTCATGTCTGGTTATGACTTACAAACAGTGTCCTTTTGAAATGAATTGGAAATCCTGATATATCTGTTTGTAATTAATAAATTGCCACTCAAGCGTGATTCCTCAATCACTACAGAGAATCACCTAAAAGAAAGAAAAAGGCAAACATTGCTTTTGAGATGAAAAGATTGCATGTGAGAACTAGAGAGATATTTTGAAAGCCTTTTCACACCTTTTGAAGTATAGTATGACTTGATAAAGCTGAAAGGAAAGAATTACTAATGATGGGAAAGCTGTCAGTTGCCCTATACATGAACCTAAATTCATTTTTGCTGTTCACATGGAATATAAATGCTTCACTTCACCGTGAACCCTCTTTATTGCTTTTATTTGGATTGATGTGTTTGTCTCTAGATGTTACCCTTCTTTGTTTGTTTGTTTTTATGCCTCCGCCACGAAGTTGTGCCGGAGGCATTAGTGTTTTCGGGTTGTCCGTCCATCCGTCCGTCCGTCCGTCCGTACGTACGTCCGTCCGCTTTCGTTTACGCGATAACTCGAGTAATATTGACTGGAATTTTACCAAACTTGGTCCAAGTATAAAGTGTGATGGGGCAATTACTTGATTAGATTTTGGATGAAATAAAGACTGGATCAAGCAAATTTCACCAAACTTTGTCCGAGGATGATGTATGGTGGGACAATTACTTGATTAATTTTTGAGTGAAATCGGACAGAGGTCAAAGGTCAAAGATCAAGGTCAAATCCTGAAATTTATCTGTTTATGTGATAACTCAAAACTGGATGAAGCAGCTTTCACCAAACTTGGTCCAAGGATGATGTATGATGGGGCAAGTAGTTGAGTAGAGTTTAGTGACATTGGCAAGAGGTCAAAGGTCAAAAGGTCAAGGTCAAATGTTAAAAATGTTGCTATTTCCCCCATATCCATGCAATGCCCAAAGGTATTTTCTTGAAACTTAGTGTAGACATGTACTACTGCATAAAGATTCTCCAGAGAGAGTTTCATGTCATAAGGTCAAAGGTCAAAAGGTCAAAGGTTAGGTGAAAATGTTACAATTTTACTTTTCTCGCAAATGGTTCAATGTATCTTCATGGAACTTGAATAGTGCAACTTGTGCATGTACTGACTGACAGGGATTATCTAGGGAATTTAGGGGTCATGGGTCAATAGTCAGGGGTCAGAGGTCAAGGTCAACTCTTCAAAATGTTACTATTTACCTCATTTACTAGTATATGCAATGCTTGCATTATTATTTTTAAGACTTTATATGCATGTATTACCTATTGGAGATTCTCTTGGAAATTTCCTGCCAGAAGGTCAAAGGTCAAAGGTTAAGGGTCAAGGCTAGGTTTAAATGCAAAAAAAAAAATTCTATTTTATACTCTAATTACACTCTTTCTTCATACCTTGAAAATTACTCAATGCATAAACTTATAAAAGGGTCAGTCAGAAGTCAAGTAAAAATCCTCAATTCCCCAAATAGTACATTACTCTTTACAAACCTAGTTCAAACATTCAAGATATTTCTGACAAACCTGTCATTTCAATGCTTTGCCAGTTATGTGACACTGTCATCACACATTGTGAAGACATTGCACTATACACCTATTGGGCGAATCATGCATTATGGCGGAGGCATCAGTCACCATAGCGACATTTCTAGTTTTCTTTGTGTTTTGTTTTGATTTTGTCACTCTTTGTTTTTTCTTTGTGTTTTGTTTTGCTTTTGTCACTTTTTTTTTGGGGGGGGGGGGAAATTAGCAGTATTTCATCTCATCTCGTTCATAAGTCCTTTTACTTTAAAGGACAGGTTCACCTTCATAAACATAAGGATTGAGAGAATGTAGCAATATTAGTAGAACACATTATTGAAAGTTTGAGGAAAATCGGACAATCCGTTCAAAAGTTATGAATTTTGAAGTTTTTGTGCAGTAACCGCTGGATGAGAAGATTACTGCAGTGCATGAATAACTTAGATGTCACATGCGTACAATAAGGAAAACATAAAGAGAATTTCAAAAAATTTCTTCTTTTGAAAAAAGTACACATTCCCCTGACTCTTTACCGACATATATTATGGGTAATATTATTCCCCCTGCCTTTAGAAAGAGGCAAGTCAAGTGCTCTTTTATTATGCAAAAAAAAAAGTGAAAATATGTTGAATTTTCTTTACATTTTCTTTATACTGTTGTTCGCATATGACTCACAAGCTGTAGTACTCTCCTCATCCAGCGGTTCCAACACAAAAATTTTAAAAAAATTCATAACTTTTGCATCGATTGTCCAATTTTCCTCAAACTTTCACTGATGTGTTCTACTAGTATTGTTGCATTCTCTCAACCCTTATGTTTATGAAGGTGAACTTGTCCTTTAAAGGGTACATACTGCACAATTGAGGTTTTTTTCTTTTCTGTAATTTGGTGGATGCCGCAGATCTGCCAAGAATTCCAGCCAGGTTTTAATCTGTGAAAAGTAGCTCTTGGCCAGGAGTAGGCCTCACCTGTTGTTGATATTCGAATATAAAGATTCCCTGTTAATCATAATTGGTACATTTCTGAAATAGTTCACACAATACACAGTCTGCAATGTTGTGGTAAATTGTGTGTCATGGATCATCCTGACCGTAGCATGCTGTAATATGTGGGTATTTTGTGCTTTGACATTTATGGGACAGTTCATACTCAATGAGCCATAACCCTCTGAGAAACAGGTACACAGTGTATTGAGAGCACACTTGGTTGTGAGCAGATCATGTTAACTGTACTCTGTAGGAGACAATCCATCCTGTCAGCAATATGTTAAAGCTACACTGTACTGTGACACATCTCCTGCTCACACATACAATGCACGATTGGAATGGTGTACTTACAAAAACACCTGTTCTTTGCACACTAGTATGTATCAGCATAGTGTGCATCATACACATTGTACAACTTGTCAATTACACTGTCCAGCTGTCTGTGGTGAACTGTGTGTTTTCGCCCTCTTCTTTAGCATACGGGGATTACCCTTAACAGCAAATATGTGATGGTCCCAACTAGAATTTCTGCTTATTTCAAAGCTTTGGTATGTATGTAACTTGATAAAATTTAAAGTAAAGAGTTTCCACAGCTTTGAATATTTGTTGTTATAACCACACACGAATTAAATAGGTCATCATGAAATCATATTTGTGTAGGTGTGTAGGCCTACATGTATACAGATGAAAAAAAAACAACCCTGCTGCAATGTAAAAAAAAAAAAAAAAAAAAAAAAAGAAGTAGGCCTACATTCTAATATCAGTTGGAACCATTTCAAACATTCTCAAACTAGAATTAAATTTTGGAATGTAGTTTCAAAAAATTGCATCAGAGTTAATAATTTGAGATGATGCACATGCTGTATTCTTTGCCAAGATACTTGAAGTACAATGGTATGTAACATGCCATGCATATCAAATGTGTGGTCTGCAGTTGTCTACACTTTAAGACACAGATAATTATTATTTAAATGAAAGGGCCTTGTGGGATTCCCCACAGCATATTGTGCTGAGGATTTTTTTTTTTTTTTTAAACTTGCCATGTAATGGAAATTCTTGAAAATATACACGCAATGTAGAAAATATTGGATTTGACTGAAATATGCGATGAATCACCTGTTGTCTTTTACAGGCATTCAGAGAGTAGCTCCTCCAATTGTGCTTTAAAGGTCAAACATGATTTTTGCAGTTCATCATCCTGATGTGAGCCCTGCCAACAGAGTACTTCGAAAGCCAAACTGGCACACATGCACAACAAACATTTGCTTGACAAGGCGCTGCAGGAAGTGCAATTGTGTATATTTGGAAATGCGTTATCACAGCTGTGCTGGCAACTTCTAATACAGGTCATCAGTTGCTAGAATGTGTAATTTTTGATGCTTCTAAAAGCCTGTTGAACCGTACAGTGAGGGGAAGATTTTTTTCTTCTTCTTTTTTAAGGTAATATGTGCAGCAGATCTCAGCTTTGATAATTAGAGCTAACTAAGCCTAGTATGACTCAATATTAAAGAATGATTAATATCTTTGAAATGCTTTGATAAAAAAAGCCAAAATTTTCAAAAGATATTGAATGAGTTTTTATTCTATTCAGACATCACTGATGTATACCGTATGATATTTCTGCATGCACTGAACTGACATATTTTGAGGTAATTTCCCTCTAATGGGAAATAAAATATGTGCAGTAAATGTCAAGCTGTCAGTTTCAAACTTGCTTGCTTGTCACTTCCCTCTGCTTCCTGTAGTAGAGTGATTAGTTTTGTCCCACTTCAACGGTCGTGCTCCCACCAAAATTCTTCCCGTCAAATTAGATATCAAGCAATTATTATCCTGCTTATTACTTATGAGGCTTCCCTTTGTGCATCAAATGTATTGCTTCCGTCGCTGTCTGCACATAACGAATTTCATCTGTACTAGAGCCATTAGAGACCGGGAGCTGGCCAAAACACACACATGACTGAAATGCCACAGCACTTTGAAGAAAGTCAAAACCAGTGGGAGAGGGCGGGGGCCCCTGGAGCTCATGCCTGCCAAGTGCCATTGCTATGCACCCCACCTAATAGCACTATTTACTCCCGACTCATAGCCAATTGCTTTCACAGTTGGCATCCTGTGCAGCTGAGTACATTGGCTACACATTACAAGTACAGATGTAACTTCCATCTTTATACTTCCTCTATGATACACAATGTATGACCTAAACAGTCCTAGAGACATGTGATACTGTTTGAATAGAGCCCATACCGGTACTATCACTTCTAAGCACCCTATTTCTAAAGGTCAGTATCAGCCTTGTTATATCTGTATCTGTATCAGAGGGAAAAATCTACATGTGAGGATTTTATATGACCTGACAGTATGCAGGACTATACATTTCTGGCTTCATGTCAACAGCTCTTCAACATTGTAGATGTTTTTTCATTCTCAACAATCAGGCAGTGTCCTTTCTATAGAAGATGAGCTGCACATGCTTGTCTCATGTGGATGAAAGAAGCGGAAAAGCCAACCCATGTGATGTGATTGCTTTTGAAATGGCTTTCAGGTGGTGTGGAATAGAAAATGGTATATCAGCATATATTGCACTATAATATGAAGGGTTTGTTTGCAAAAACCGATAAGTCCATTTTTGAAGATTTTGAAGTCCGATCTCTGTCAAAAAGTACAAAATAATACCTTTTAAATGATATATTGGTCGCTACATATAAAGGTATATTTTTGAAGTTATGGTCAAAAGAAGCAAGAATTTTCCTATTATTCTCTTTATTTTTCTTGAACTTTAATCGCAAATATCTCCATTTGGCAAATATGGACTTATCGGTTTTTGCAAACAAACTCTTCTTATATTAAAGATACTGTGGAGATTCTGGCAGGTCGTGAGCTCTGGCCCACTTCTACTCACAAGGGTGCTTTGTGAATCCTGCTTCAGCAACCCTTGATGTGCCCCCTGAGTTGTCGGTTAGTGCCAATTGGCAAAGACTCCACTGCCAAATCTGTTTGGAGACTTCCTTATAAGATAGATGATGTGCAGTACTGAGGTACTTGACCACAATATTTCTATAAGACATTTAGAAAGAGGCAGAGAATTAAGTAAAACTGGGATCTTTGGAGTGCAGTTGAAAAAAAAAGGGGACTTTACATTGATTATAGTGCCTGATTGACAATCTGCCACAATATGGGCACAAACGATGACCATGTGCCAAATCCAAGAAAACAATGAATATCACACTCTATGATGTGCTCATAAACAGACCATCCAGCAGTTTAGGGGTTGAGACTCAACTATGAATTATTGATGACAGAAAGTTAGTTGAGGGTAATTAATCAGATGCAAATGTTGATATGCTATGTTCAGTTAGATAAAGTAGGCTCTGGTAAAGACAAGGTCTGCAGTTCTTAAGTGGTGATGTTCTACTGGCATTCTGAAACCAGTGAATCTGAGGCCTTGATATAAGAGAAGAAAGTATGTATTCAAAAGGCAGCATATTTTGCTGATCGCAGATGAAGAAAGAGAAAGAATACATCATTGCAGGATTGATTTGTTTTGTATGCCTCTGCATCAAGGTTCCTGGATGTACAATGTATGTAGAAGCACTCTAGTGCAGTGGCTTTTGTTCTTAGTGTTGATCAGATGGTAGTTTCTTAGTTTTGGATCCTGCTTTATGTGTCCATTGTGGACAAAATTCATGGCGTCCTTCTTGACTAATGAGTATATGGGGTTACTAGCAGTGTGTGGGTAGGTGAAAATTGCAGGGTCTTTAGCAGAGTAGAGCAATTACTGGCAGGCTTCTCCAGGGACATGAGAATGATTCTATCATCATTCTTATCATCAATGATATTCTTGCAATATCATCACTATCAGTGTCAGACTAACTGCTTTGAGTTTGGACCATCCTTTCATTCTGTGTTCAGGGGCATATAGTTTGACATCGTGTGGAATTTTGTGATGAGGTACATGTATTTTACCATTCCCTGCTTTTTATATCCCATACCAGTGATCATTCATTTTCGGACATGGTAATTGCTTAAGGATTCTTTTCTCTTTTCTGCTTTCACAGTGATCTATGCAAATCAGTCTGAGGCGGTACCCACCACCATGCCTATCATTGAGGTAACCAAGCACCATGACACCAGCCGGAGTGTTCCCCTCCAGATTCTGAACAAGGGCCCAGAGTACTTCCGGCAGCAGGCACTGAGGAACCAGCGCCGGCAGGGAAAGAGTGCGGCCGAGCAGCTTGCCGAGTCCCGCTCCCAGTACCTCAAGCGGGACCTGTCGCCGCCGGCTCAGCTGCTCAACGACAACAGCAACAATCATGTCACGGACAATAGACTGATCCACAGCAGGCAGTATGCCACTGATAGAAGTGCTGCGCTAGTGACAGATAATGCTTCAAAGCACGAGAGGATTGAAGTCATTGAATTTGAACAACAAGAAAGCAAGAGAGGGCGTGATAGACACAGAGACAGTAAAAGGGGGCGTAGAAAGGGAAAAGGTCAGACAAATGACCTGAATGGAAATAAAGACACACTGGATGTTTGTGAGAAGGCATCTTTGGATTCACCTGAGTATGATGGCAAGGTTAAGGAAACAGAATTGTTGGTGGGTATTGGACATCGTGACACGAGTGGACCCACTGATAATGCTGATTCCCCAACCCGAAGCCATGGTTATAGATCACCAAGGCCCTCTGTGAGGGAAATCGTTTCTAAGCTAGGTGGACATGCAGCACTAGAAAACCAGGATCGGCCTGGTTATGCCCAGAAAACAGTTCAAAGTGGTAGACAGAGGTCAAAGAAGGCCATTCACTTGGCATCGAGCGAGTCAAGTGAAACGAGCCCAATTCTACCGCGGAAGACGAGTTATGCCACAAGATCATCCAGACCTTCCGCTGTCAGGAGTCGGGAACGGTCAAAACCCTCCCTGCCAGCCAAACCCAGTAGCAAGATCTTTGAGAAGAAGTCTCCCAGAGGCTCCCATGTTCAAAACATACTCAATGTCCTGCACCAACAGACAAGTACTTCATCATCTTCCTATGATGACACGCCCCGAAGGAGCAGTAGAAGCAGTGGCGCACGAATCAGGGGAAAGTCCTGTCCTCCAACAAGTCGTACTAAACCCTCTTTGGCTGATTTATTAGCGAAGGATGCAGAAGATGGCCGACCACGCAGCAAAGATTTAAATGACTTGGAAAACTTTGTAAGTACTGACAGTGAGGGATCAAACTTTGTTGCTGTGAAAGCGAGGATAAGGACACTTCAATCCCCAAGGGGGACATCGGCTCAACTTTCTCTACCAAAGCCTATATCAAAAACTCTTTCAAATGTCATGAAAGCGCTAGATGAGCAGGCATGCTCTGCAAAAGACACACAGGGTGAGACCAAAATGGAAGAGGAACTGACTCAGAGGCAATCTACTTCAACAACTCCCAAAACCCACTTCTCAAAAACAGACTCTAGCAACTCAAAGCTGAATGATGGCAGGAGCACGGGCAGGAGTGAACCTGTTCTTGCCAAGCAGACCAACATTATGCTTGATTCATCAAATATGTATGCTCTTCCATTGAAAGACCCAGTTAAATCCAAAGAGCAGGTGCAAGAACATGCGCTGTCCGAAAATAGCCAAAGTTCTGGATCAAGTGTCAAACAAAAAGTAAACCTTATTGCCAAAGGAGAATTTGGGAGCATAAAGAATGTAGCAAGTGATAGTGGTATGGCTGTTGCGAAGAAACCAGTGCTTCAAACAAGGTCAGCAGATGCAGCAGTTCAGGAGAAGCAAGAAGTGTCAAAGAGTGCCCTGCGACCAGTTCATCTCAACAAACCTGAACTCCCAAGGAAACCAGACATATCAGTGTTTGCCAAAGCTTCACGGCTCTCGTATCACATCTACGAAGTGGTTCCCGAGGACATCAGCAGGGCCAGGCAAGGGGAAGCACCAGCTGCTGCTGGAGACAATGTCTTTGAAAACCCTGCCCATTTCAGTGATCCGGAGGACTCCTTTGAAGTAGTGACTAGTAGTACATTCACAGAGGCGCCAACTGCCAGTAGCATTGGGCCAGCTGCTGGCAACACTGGGCCTGACAATGTTGCTGTGATTAGTGAAGAGCAGCACACAGGAAAGGAAGGACCAAAGCAAGGCTCAATGTTGTCCTCTTTAAGCAGTCACATGAAGCGACTAAAAGGCATTCTGTTGAGGGACAAAGATCCGCAGAACGTGACTAAAGAACAAGGAAAGGCATGTGATGATGTCTTAAAGAGTGGCACAGGTAAAAGTGAGAATAAGAGATTGAAGTATGACAGCCCAACGCAAAGAAAACTTGCAGCCCAGTTGGGAATAGAAAGTGATGAAGAGCGGGAGGGAAGTAGGCACAATAAATATTCTGTGGTGGAAGATATCCAGGATGAGCACATTTACACCGAGAATTCCACATCTGTTGAGCAGCACTGTAGTAATTTGAATGAGGAAGATGAGACCATCAGGGTAGGAGACACAACCACTGATCAAAATTTAAAACTCATGCTGCCCATCCATGCGAAATCTCTTAGCTTGGATGACATTAGCAAAAAAGCAGAGAAGCCACCATTATCAGAGAGTGTGTCTTTGCCATCAGCCAATGATGACCAAGTCAAGAAAGGGTCATCAACAGATCAGGACCCGTCTTCCGGTGAACCGTTTGCCATGCCCCGTGACAAACAGAAGAAGGAGCTTAGCAAGAAACTTGAAATGTTTCTCAAGCAGAGCAAAGCATATGAAAGTGGTGGAGAATCTCCAAGCAAGGAATCATGCGACTCGGGAAAACTGAAGAAGAAAGTGAGTTTCGATGATACGAGCATTTCTGCAGACACGACAGATAAACAGAGTGAGAGGAACACACGAAAGGTCTCCATCACTCCACTGTGCTTGAATTATGATGTGGTTGAGTACAATACAGACTGGCATAAAGATCAAGTTGAGGAGACAATAGTTATCGATCGCAATAATACTATCCGATTGGCCACTCCAAGGACACATGCGATACCTCAAACTGTTGACAGTGCCCCTGCAGAGAAGAAAATTCCAAGAGTTAGGGAAGATGCAGCTGTGCCAAAGGAAAGTGAAAAGAAGGAAGATATTCCCAAGGATGAAAAAGAATCAACTGATGGCAAACAAATGGAAGGTGTGTACGATGATATTGATATGTCTAATATGTACAGTAATGAATCCTCTCTGCAACCAAAACACACAAGTGGCTCTAAAAGAGAACCAGCTTCCGAGGATATCCAAGGTGCTCGTTCTGGTGATGCGCTGAAAAGTTCTAAGCTTCTTGACTTCAGAAAAGCATCAGTCAGCACAGACTTTGACACATCTCCAACACACGACTACAGAACCGCTACCCGCGAAGGACTGTCGGATGTAAAGCAACGTTGTGGGACCTCATCTTCTGGAAATGCTGTGGCTAAGGGAGAGTATGACACTTCCTCAAGGTCTGATGACTGTGGGCTGGGTGTGTCACGTGGCAAGGTAAAACACTTGAAACCCTACAATGCCCGTCCCTTCAGGAATAAAAACTTCAGCAGTGACGAAGACATCATACCTGAGGAGCATACAAGGAAATCGTTCTGGCAGACCAAGGCTCAGCTGGACCTACCCAGCAATCAGCAGAAGACTGTTGGTTCTGACCTGAATGCCGCAACTGATGGTGACAGTGAATCTGCCGACACACAGTCAGCCATGGGTCGCTCAAAGTCGGAACCCAGCAACGCCACTCTGGCTAGCGAGCTCAATAGCTTCTTCGACCAAATGGGTCTGGAGGACGCCATCTTAGAGCTCGTTGGCAAGCCCCACATCTATGATGAGGAGGAAGTGTTCCACGACATGCACGTGTGGCGAACAAGAACCCTGCAGAGCTCTGAGAGCGACGACTCCAACACCTCCTATGCCATGTCGGAAACGAGCAACGTCAGCGAGGATGGCGTGATGAACCTGAGGAAATTCACCAAGCAGCTCCCGGACCAATCTATGTCGATCGTGACCAAGAACGCCCGTGTCATCAAGTGGCTCTGCCAGTGCACCAAAGCCAAGAAGCAGAGTGTCTCATGATGTTTGGTGCTGCCCTAAGTCATACCTCTTTGTGAGTATCATTCAGGTACTAACTTGCACATAGTCCGCTAATGCATTAGAGGTAATTTTCTGAATATTGCAATCTTACAGTAGGCTAACCCAACAAAGATAACTCACGTAATGTAAAAAGGGATATAAAGTTTTGCTCTTGTAATTTTTTCGTGCTTGGTTGGGTAAGATGAATTTCACATGTTTTCAATTCCACAGAACCAAAATGTGAAATAGTACTACATACAACGAGCAATGAAATTAACATGTTTTATTATCTTGGTAGATTCATGTTGTTGGGAATGCATGACAGTGTCCAGTATTACAGTATGTGAATATCAAATTTGAGTAAGATAAAAAGCCATAATTGGTTCATTTGCATACTGTGCAAGAAATGCATGATTGATCAAGATATAGATTTTCATAATCTAAAGTAGTTTGCTGCTTGGCATTTGTGATGCTGAAGCTTTGGAAGGTGAGTGACCGAGAGCAGAGAGAGCAGGTGTACGAACATTCATCATTATTAAACATGATACCAGCATTTGATGACAGAATGATCCAGGTCTTTGGCCGAAGGTTTCCACTGACTCACAGGATGACTAATACTATCATAGCTAACTGACCATAAAGATGATATCCCTTTTAATAAGATTAAATCCTAGAGTCATCTTTTGCAATGTCAAAGAACAAAGGAAAAGGCTTCTTGGTTGAGCAGACATATCACAACATTTGCTATGTGGTCATGGGTTGTATGATACATTTGTACCAGGGCCACCAGCATACAGGATGCCTCTAGCAGTCATCTTTAGAGCTCACTCATGAAGCTTTACAAGGTGTAGGGTGATATTTAAACAGAAATATTTGCATTGATTTTTCATGTGTATGCTTTACTGAATGCTGACTGTAAGGTGCAAAGTGAGCCATTCATCACCAATGCCAAAACAGTATGCAAGAGGAGAAACAGTTAAGAATCCCAAACAAGCACAAGACTAAAAAGAAAAAAAAAAATATAAAATTCCTTCATTTCAGCTCATGTATTGATATCTTTTCTGTTCTTTGGTGTATAGGACATTTTTAGGCAACTAATTTGCTGGAAAAGTACTAATCATATATTAGTGGATTTCTGGTGAAAGGTACTGGCACATTTTGTAGAAGCAAATTTTTGGCTGATGACTGCACAGGTGTATGTAAAACCCGTAAAAATCAGAAGTTCAGCTGAAATCTCCATGATAACCAATTTCTCTTGAGCTTTATTTCAAATTATATGCTATGACTCAGGCTTCATCTTCCTCAAATCCCCAAATAGTTCAACTGTCAGAAGTTTTACTTGGATTGCTTTTTCCAGTGTGGACATGGAATTGCGATGGAAAACTTAATATCAACAGCTAGTTGTCTTGCTATTTTTCAGAAATCTCCAGTTCTTAGTCACCAGTCTTCTAAAATATGACTCCTGGAACGGGATATGTTTCCACATATGCTAATACCCTGCTTGTGTGAGTTCTTGTGAAGGACTATTTATAATGTTCACTCCCATCTGTGCCATTTGAGACACATCACTGTAAGTGTTTGAAATAGCTGCAGGTTTTGAAAGATATCGTGGTTTGTGAGTGAGTGTAGACAGAAGCATAGAATCATGTGAGTTAAAATCTCACATATTTACATTTACAGACTGTGTGGATGGCCCCTGGGACCTGTACGAATGTAGATCGTCTCCCATACCAGGCATATTCCACCATTGTGAATAAGTCCTAGTAGTGTTGTAAGCAGCCATCTTGAATTGACATTTTGACATTCATGTTTGAACAAAAATTGCAAAAATGTCTGTTGGAGGCTGTCATTTAATTTCCTGCAGACTGGCTGGTTCATCCATTTTGTTTTGTTTTGACTCGAGAAACCAGATGGGAATGTACTTTAAATAAATGACAAAAATAAGTGAAGAACTCATTTTGCATGCAAAGGCCTAAAGCATGGCAGGGGGCCTGTGTTTTTTGCGCTGTTAATATAGAAGAATAGATGTCAAAGTGTGGAATGCATGGAACTTGGTCCCTGTCTGACCCCAGAAGTATCAATAACCAGCAGCAGACAGAGGGCAATCCAAAAAAAGCTTGTCAATGTCAGCTTTAGGCCTATCTCTCTCCCCCCCCCCCCCTGGACTGTCAGTCTGTACGTTTTTACAGCACAATTTCGGACAAAAACATCAAAACTGGAGCCTGTTTGACGATTTTACTCAAAGCATACTGGGTTTTGATTTACTGGAAAATAGATGATACATGTATGTCTATATTTTCATGTAGGTTTAGACGCAGGTGATTTTTATTCCATTGCCAGTTGAGTAGGGTAGGACTACACTTGTTGCATGTATGTTCTGGCTATTTTCAAGGAAAATGTAAGGCATTCTGGTAGGGCAAGCTCGTAATTTCATATGGGCATGGATCAATTTATATTTTCAAAAAAAGAATACATGCCTGCATTTGTCTTGTGGAATATTGATTGCCTTCAGTCCTTCTGATTCTAATGATGGCAGCATTACAGGGTAAAGTACTGCCTACAAACATACAATGAGAATATAAAGCAAATACAATGTATTAGGTTCTGAGATGAGTGTTTGTCCTTCACTGTCTAGAGAATAACTTGAATTTTCCTATTGGAGTTGAAATAAGTACCGTAATAGTCCATCATGAGGAAAATATAAAATATTCCTTAAGTGGTCATTGTGAGGAACTCTCTATAAACAGACATTACCAAAAGTAGCTGTTTGTCTGTGTAATCCCCTTGAATATGAGTAGTCCAGTCTGACCAGACGCCTTGAGAATGGTGTCTAATAGCTAAAATGTTCCTTGGAAGAAGGACTGGAACGAATAAGACTATAAAATTAACCCGTTCCTTCCGCAATTCTGTAAATACCTTTAATGTCCCCAAACGAGATTGTTTTTGCCCATCGACAGAGAACGGACAGGTTGGTAATCCACCTGTGCGAAAGCAGTCAAGCGGTGAATGCATCCTCTCCTGGTCAACTACATGTGCCCTTGAACAATAGAAATGAAAAAAATGTATGAATAGAGTGTGTGCTGATGGGCTCACAGACTCTTTTGTTCTGCACAAAATCAGGCACCAGAATGCAATAACTGGGGTCAGCGAACACAGAAATCTACTGTGATCAGCTTTGATCGCTAATGTACACGTTCATACGAGTTTTGTAGCAGAGCAAGGGCAAATTAAATCGGAACAAAGGTAAAAAATGCTGTGATATACGAATTTTTCCAACAGAAAAAGAACAAGCGATGATAGAATAAACTCTAACCTTTTTATCAAACCCATTTTGGGGGACTTTATAAACACAAAGAAACATGAATTTAGGCCTCAAAAGCAGGCACTCTTGTCTTCATCTTGGGAACCTGGTATACCAGGGCCCCGTTGCTAGAAACTTTGCGTTTAAACGCAACTTGCAACTGATTGTCACTGGCCAATCAAAATCATGGTTGCATGCATGTCTTCTTAATAGGGCAGACCCTGAGCCAATCAGAATGGTTGTTTCAAAATTAGCAATTATTTGCAATTGATTGCAACTTTCTTGCAACGGGGCCCAGGTTCCCAATATCAGTTGCTCCCACGGGAACCTGGTATACCAGGTTCCCAATATCAGTTGCTCCCACGGGAACCTGGTATACCAGGTTCCCGTAAGGAACGGGTAAGGAGGGAAAACAAAAAGCAGAATATCTCTCCTACCCACAGCGCACTATGTCTTGGGCAAACGGGGCTGCTGTGGCCGCCGGGAACATGGTGTAAACGTAACATAATGTTTACAGGTTATCAAGTTTGTAACACAATTATTGTGTGTAATGTTGTCTCGAGTTAACAGTTGGTAAGGACACTTGATTTTGGTGTCTGAAAAGCATTCTGTAACTCTAAATATGCATGTTTTGAATTATGTATCGAACTCGCATATTACAAACAAATTTTTCCTGTTGGCGTAATGCCCTTGTTATTGCTACAATCAATGTTGAGGAAATGAGAGTTATCTTTGCACTTTTTCATGGGACGAATTCTTCAGGGGTTTAATGCCTGTCATTTGTAACTCTTCCATCACCTTTGTATTTAGAATCAAAGGGATAGTATTGTTCAAGTGTCTGTAATTTTGTCATCTTAAAGAATGACTTTCAGTTTCTCTTGCTAGTTTCTCCTTTGTTGCTCCACTGTGCTGTTGTTGTCTCTAGTGTCATGTTTTTCTTGTTTGCGATGTTTTCTCTTTTGCAGTAAGATTCTTTCATCTCTCCTTTGTCATGCTCTCTTGTTCTTTTTGAAACTCTTCTCTCATAATGCTGTATTTTGTTTTGTTTTGTTTTTTTATAGATTGATTGAATGGGAGAAGGGCCATGTCTATCATTGTGGGGTTTTTGTGTGTGTGTGTATGTTTTTTGTGTTATGTTTTGGTTTTAAGAGCTGCTTGTTCCACAATTCCTTTCATCAGTAGCTTCCCTGGACACTCTTAACATAATAACTTTTATGTGAAATACATGCATATTTTCCTATTTGAAGAGGAGTACTTCACTGAAGGTTTAGATATCCTCTTATGCTTGAATAACACTTCTTTCTTTAAGTTTTGTACTGTCAATGAATTTGACACAGTGAACTGTTGATATTGAATAACTGTTATAGCTCGACGATTTTAGCATCGTGAGAAAGTGACTGTGAAATTGTCAGAGTGGAATTTTGTATGAAAACTTCGGAAATTAAAAAGCCCCTAAACATAAGATAACAATATGTAAAACAAGATCCAAAAAAAGGTGCTTAAAGCTGAAGCTCTACAGTCCAAGAGAAATGTTCCTGAAGCAGAAATTTGGATGAACTGACATAATTTGATGAGCCAAACCTCGGGAAAGGGTAAAGGATGTGAAATGGTAACATACATTTTTGAAGGAGTTAACCACTATGAGTTCTCAGTTAGAAATTCCATAACAATATCTGTTATAGTCTTGTTTTCATGAACAAAAATAGAAAATCAGTTGTACAGATTCTGTGTTGTCATTCCTTTTTTTTACACAAAATCATCAAAGCATAATATTTGATTTTGATGAAGGGACATTTTAAAATTGGATATTCTTATTAGATCTTCTAAAAAAGATAGATAACATAATATGCTTCTTTGTGTAAAGTGAAATTCATACAGATCCAAACAAAATAGATTATAGATATTTAGTGGGATCATGAAGGAAGTAATATATCAGTTGAGAAAGTTATGAATTCTGTGAAATTTTAAATGTGCGATGTGTTTAATATAAAGCAACAATGTAGTTGAGTAATTTTCTTGGTGAGAATTTAACAGGGACCACAGATAATTTTCCAGACACTCATCAAATAGTTAATATCTTGTCATTTATATAGACACCCAAAGGCAAAAAACACAATACAATTTTACATTTTTGTTGAGTGAGTCAGAGGGGCTTGCTCCCTCCATTCCTGGTCGTTATAGAGGGTGGGTTCCTCCTCTGTCAGCGATCAGCGGGGCTTAGGGCTCCGTTTTATTTTCGTTCGCTGACAGTTTGCTGCGATTTCCTGACGGCGCAATTTTCAGGAGATTATGGGCTTCCTTGTTTACAAGCCCGGAGTCATGTTTCCTTGTGGTGTGAGAATTATTATTTTTTTTTTTTTTTATTGAGAAATTGTGTGATTAATAGTTTTGATATTTCTATTTTAGTAATGGTGTAAATGAGCGTGACTGGATGTTAGACGGAAAAGGATAAAGAAGTCGGTTTAATCAAGAGATTCGTATGAAAGTTGAGCTCAGTGTGGGAGGCTGATGTACTTTGTTTTTAGAGGGAAGGACAAATCATTGAGAAGGATTGCGATGTGAACCAGCACCAAAGAAACACAGAAAGCAAAATATTTGTGAAAATCAACGCGGAATGTCCGTATAAAAAGGAGCAAAGAAAATATTTAGATTAAGCTCATCATGAGCTGCTCACAACCTTTATATGAAATGTATGACGCAACACATTGACTCATCTGCTTTTTTTATGACCAGTATATAGTTTGTGTAATACTGCAGATTGAGGTATATTTTTTTTTTTGGGGGGGGGGGGAGGAGATGAGTGTGTAATAAGTTTTGTTGTTGTTTCGTTAATTGAGAACAAGATTACATTCCATATATGGTGATAATGAATGTTCGAAACTTGATTATATTGCAAAACATGTTTGCCGTTGCAAAACACGTTTGCATCCCAACACCATTTTGAAACCCCAAATCAAAACACACAAAAAAGGTGAGTTTGCAATGGGCAATTCTCTCAAATCACTTTTACTGGGGAAGCATAAACACAGATCACGTTTATGATCAATGATTCTCTCAAGCCATATCTACTTGGAAAGCATAAATGCAACATCACATATATGCTGAACAGCTTGCAACTATAGGGATTTATAATTTTTCAACAATGCGTAGGGCACGTTCTCAAAAATGGCTCTTTATCGAGCTTAAAAAAAATTGAGCATAACACCATCCCCGTGAACTGCATTTTGGATCAGCGTTTCCAACTCCGATTCTGCCTATTGAAATTAAACATAATCAAAGACATTATTTACTACTTGCAGATGAAACAAAAGCCCAGCTTAAATGCTGCAAAATAGTTCTAAAATGTGAAAATGTAAATTAGGGATAGAAACAACCACTGTAAAAATGTTGATCAGTATAATCAATAATAAGTAATTGTTAAATTATACAAAATGTGAACAATAGTCATGATAACATTTGTAGACTAAACCGTCTACAGTCATATGGTTTACTCAGAAAAATAGTGATATCTCCTTATATTTTTGGCTTTATTGCAAAATTCTTATATGGTAGGATGTTTTGTAATACAAAGTGTGCAACTAATCTACACGTATGCAGCAAATGTTATAACTCAAACATTCTTTTAGATCACTGCTCCCAATGGTAGACAATATCTTTAAATAATCAAGGGCGAATCCCAATCCATGGTATGGCTGGTAGTTGAAAATGAGTACTGTAAAACACAATATTTTTGTGGCATGAAATTTTTGCAAATTGGAGCCAGTGGCCTTTTTTTGCGGCATGAAATTTTCATGGGTTGCCTCTAACATTCAGTGCATATTTCTAGTGTAAATAAGAACTTTCGTGTGCATTTTAATTTTGCGAATCTTGGCTCTCGTGAAATTCTAAATGCTCATGAGCATTCTCGTTTTACAGTACCCTGGTAGACAGGGACAAAGAATGGCAAGGGCTTGAGAAGAACTCAACATTGTAATTATACTTCTAGATCAAGTTTCTAAACATGTTAAGAGTTTCATGAATCTCCTTCATGGCTACTGCAGACTGCTCAAATGTCATTCTACACAATAGCTTAGAGTCAGAAACATCTTCCTAAGTATCAATTAACCAGACTAATTCTCTCTGTCTTGAAGTGTATCATGCATTTATGCATGCACCAAGATGAAAGTGATAATCCAATCTCCTCAATTATATGTTGGGGGGGGGGGGGGGGACCATGATAAAGATAACAAGAATGCACTGAGAATTGAGCAATACTTCACTGGAAACTCCCCCCCCCCCCCTTTGATATAACTGACCAATCAGCATATTTAAAGGGACTGTACAGTACTGGTTGAGGTGGGGATTCATGTTTTGAACATTTCTAAGTGAGATAATGAGAAACCTCTTATGAAATATGAAAGAGCATGTAATTTTAGGAGGATTCAACGTTTATTTCATGAAAATTGGTTTTCAAATGGCCGAGATATCCAAAAAAGTGATAATGATAAAAGGTGACAGGCCAGCTCTTTTATTAGGATGTCTTTGTTTCACCTTGTTTGTGGATATCTCAGCCATTTCAAAACCGATTTTCATCAAATAAACTTTTGATACCCCTTAGAATTGCATGCTCTTTGACATCTCATAGAGTGGTTTCTGAATCTCGCAAAACATTATAAGCTAAATCCTCACCTCAACTAGAACTGTACACACCCTTTAAAATGTGTTCTATAAGAGAAACATGTGTAAGTTTGCATTCAGCTCATAGAGAAAAATCACAGCAATTTAGAGTATGAACGGGCATAGAAACATGTTTACCAACGAGTTCCTGGTAAGTGTTAAAATGCCCTTCACCGCACTATTAGCAGGCGCTTCCTTGTTAATTAATTCCCACAGAGAGAAGTGTCTGATGCAAGCAGGAAGTAAACTGTTCTACCTGGGGAGTAATCTAATCCAGTGATTCAAATTAAATTATCCCACAGGGTGCCCAGTGGGGCAAGTAAACTTCCAAGCTTGTTCAACTTTTGGGTTGTCCAGAATTGAAATGAGGTGGACATGTTTGCTATTCTGTTTGATGTTGGTTTTGTTTTCTTGCCTTTTCATTTGTTTGCTTTGTTTTAGAATATTGAGATAATTGTTGAGGGGAGGTGGGGCTTTTATTTTGTTGTTCTTGCAAATTTGAAAACTCCAAGTGACACAGAAATTAGCATAGTAGAATGCCATATGCATACTCTGATATTTACATACAAACAACTGTAAATGCAGAAATATTTGCATCACATTAATATTTACTTGCTTGAATTCTATAACTTACAAAAGTATCTTCACATTTTTCTCTGCACATTTTGAACAGGATTAATCATGTGCTTCATCAGTGATACCTCTGTGATACGGTCGAGTGTGTGTGTGTGTGTGTGTGTGTGTGTGGGTGGGTGTGCACGTGCATGACGTGCCCTAGTACAATACGTAATAGGTCTACAAGTATGCATTTGAGCGCATGTGTGTATGCATTTAGTTTCTGTATATGCAAGGAAGTAATTATTGCACATCGCTGAGTACTAGTAAAAAAAAAAATTAATCATGTAAATATATATCAATGTTTACAGCAATACGTGTATATCTGTGCTGTGATCGTCGGCTCTGATTTTCATTTTTTACCTGATGTTTTTTGGACAAAAACGAGCAAGATAGCAATTGAGGGAAAGGGATTGATTGATAGATAGGTAGAAAGGTTACGTAGAAGATTGACAAATCAGAGAGAACAGATGGATACACAATATTAAACATACAAATATAAGGTTCATTTTTCTTGGTCTTGTTAATGTGGATGGATAAACCTAATCAGATTCTTGATTTTCTATTCAAGGGGGAGGGGGGTGAGGGGCTGGGGATTGATGAAAACCAGGCTGTGTCAAAAGAGCTAACTTTGACCCCGTTTACAGTGCGGGGCCGAGTCCGGCCTCAATTGCGCGGCCGAGCCTCGCAATTTTGTCCGTTTACACTGCTGGGCTCGGCCGCACTTTTGATTCAAACCTTTCAATATTTTGTCGTAGTGGCGCTCTGCTTGTAAACAAACGCAATTTGGTATTGTCTGGTTTTAAGACCCTTTGCCAAATGAATTCCGTGGCGACGAAGTCGCCGTTCGGGCAAAGGCCTTTGCCGAAGGAAAAAATCCTTTGCAGGACAAAACCACCTTAAACTATACTAGTTTTCCACGTTGAGGGGGTTAATATCCTGAATAGCGAAAGATGCAGGCAGAGGGTTTGGAAGCCAGACTAAAATTGGCCGCGCAATTGGCCGCGCATTTGGCCCAGTTTGCGTTTACACCAAGAAGAGGCCGGGCTCAGCCGCGGCCGAGCCGCGGCCGAGACCACCTCCAGAGCGAGGCCAAATGCGAGGCCAATTTTGGCCTCGCATTTGGCCTTTTGCGCGTTTACACTGAAGCGGGGCTGGGCTCGGCCACGGCTCGGCCACGGCCGAGCCTCGCACTGTAAACGGGGTCCACGTGACCAAATATTGATGATGGTGATGATGCCATGGACTTAATTTGACATCATGTGATTGTAATTTGGCATTACTCGAAGGAAAGTGTGCATTTGTGCATCATAATTTAATATGGTAAGTGTAGAAAGTGGGTGAACTTTTGCTAAAATTTGTTCCACTCCCACAAATAACGCCATTTTCTCAATAGACTTCATAGGCTATTCACACCCACGGCTGCTTTGCGGTTCTGATTGTGTTCCATTGAATTATACTGTGCTGAGACACGTTATAAATTTCTTCCCGCTCATGCAAAACCGCCATCAGAGAATTTGCCACAATTCGACCACTTCTTTTGAATGTGTCACCCTACACAGAAGGTGTGGCTGCATTACTCTGAAAGGAAGTGTGCCAGTAAAATGCTGAAATACGTCACACTTGAGACAGAGGTCTGGGAACATCCGTTTTTGTTTTATTAAGACAAGCAAATTTCCTGGCTTGCATTCAATGTGTCGTCATTGGAAATTGATTGATTGGCGGGCTCGATGGCTGCCGCAACGTCAACGATGAGGCCTAGCTCTACGTCACGGGGCATCTTGCCTCAAATCGGGGGTTGACATTTGGCTTGCCAAGGGCCTTCTGGTCACAGAGCGTAATGAGAACATACTCCAGGGGAGCATAATAGAAAGTTAACTGGCTGCCATCCCCCCCCCCCCACGGTTTTTATTCTCTTATCAGGATGACTCGTAGTAATCATTGTAGGAGTAATCATACCCATCTTTGCCCGTCACGTCTTCAAGCAAAAATAATTGTGAATATTATCATTCACTTCATCTTTATTCTATGCCATTTGATTTTTCTGTAATAAACTTTATTCTGCTCAATTAATCTTGATTCTGAGCCTTATAAATCGCACTGTATACCAATATATCACAATATCATGCTGAATGTATTTAAGATTTGTATTTTCTATGGACTTCTCAAGAAGATGTTGACCTTTCAGATTTGGCCTGCAGATCAATATACTGATATTCTAGTGTGGTAAAATACGTTTTTGGGAAATGTCATGTGTGTACCCTTTGAATTCCATGATGTTTTGCATTCAGTTACTGTAGGAAGTAAAGTCAATCTCAAATATTTCACATCAAATTTTCATTGTCAATCTTATTTCATTTTATATTTTGTAAAGGATTTTACGTCTAAAATTTTGTGTTGTAAATGGTATATACAAAATGTACGTCTGGTATTAAATTGATCTATTTTCTCAAAACACCGGAGACACAGCCTCACCTCTCCCAGCTGGCTCCGAGCTTCACATCCCAGTCAATGGCGACAGAGTCCCCGTCAAAGCCCTGCCTTAGCCACATCAATGACTTGTGCTCTGAACACATCCTTAGGTCACACTTCCCAAAGACAATGATCCTGGTCTTACTGGTGGCCTGTGGTTTGTAGTTCACCTGTTCACTGACCGCACCAGAGAGGAAGGGAGCACTCACCTTCTTTTTTTTTTTTTGGGGGGGGGGGGGGAGGGTTGATGTCGCAGGAGAGATTTGGGCAAGTTAATCCTCACTTTCCCCACAGTGACTTTTTGCCCCACCAAGCTTCTGACAGGACCAACAATGCATGCAGTGACGTGGATCTTCAAAATCTCTTCTTTTTAATAGATGATCCGACTCCTATCAGATCAACCTTGAACCTTGTAGTAATGATCCATTTCGAGTGCAGCTCCTTGGAGCTATGGTATTCATACGTGTACCGTGATATTGCTGATCTTCAGAATCTTCCTTTATTTTCTTTATTTTTGCAACATTTTTATAAGTGCAGAGCGTGTCTCAAGTATTATCTCATCTCTTGACCTAAAACTTGTGTCCCTTCTATCTTGTGACTTGTAGATCACTGCTTCTCAGCGTTCTCTATTAAATCGAGGCCCATGTAATAAGCTTCTGCAATTCTTTTTTTCAAGACTCAGATAGATCAAATGTGATTTTTTTTTTTTGTTCACTTTTGGCCCACCGGTTGAGAAGCACTGTTCTAAATGACATTATACAATTTCAGTGAGGTCGCTGCTACGTGACATCCATTCATTGCAGAATGTGTAAATCACATCTAGATCATGTGTACATTTTGTATGTGAGTTTTTCTCTCACTCAACATTTTTTTATTTCTCATGCTCATATTCTTAGTCCTACTCCTACTCATTGCAGGTGAAATACTCTAGAGCCACGTGCCTGTTTGTCTTTGGCAATCCTAACTTGTTGTGAGCAAGTATTGCATACAGCCTGTACCCTGCCCCTTGCCCATTGACACAGACAAGACACTTCTATCCCTGCCAGCCAAACTGTGCATTTTGTCAAAGCGGACGAGTGTCTGTCTTTACTCCAGTCTGCAATGTGTCTGAAAGATTTCAGTCAGCTCCATGCAAGGTCAAATGTTTAATGCAGTGCTTATTTCAATTTGTTATCACTTTGGGATGGATAGTTTGAAGATGTCTATGAGATTAGGACTATAATGGCAAAGTTTATGATATCCAAAGCTGATGAAAATATGGTTTTCTTCAATATACATTGTAGCTTGAAATGATCGAAGAGAAATGGCATTTTGACTGACTAATGAAGATTTCTCGGTAGGCATGAAATGAAAATGTAAAGTCATTTTTTAACCTGCCTTTCACTTTTTCCATATCCCCCTCTTTCTTTTGCTCAGTGGAAGTCTCAGATCTATGCAAACGGTTGCCTTCGGTGCAAGAATGCAGCAGCAGCTAGCTCAGCGTTGGATCTTTGCTGGCCCCCTGATCTGCCCCGCCTGTTCTCCTGTTTTGGGAGTGGACTTGGGACGACCTGTGGACAGCCTGTAGTGGACACTCGTTGCCGTCCTCGTGAGTGAACAAGGATCGGTTGGGGGGAAGTGAGTCAAGACCATGGGATGCACACCTGGGCTGAACTGACCGGCTCTTGAGTGGAGTGGATGAACAGACCGCCAAAAAGTTATGGCCACAATGGTCATCCAGCTGACCATACTGGGCAATGCTGGGAGTTCTTTTTGTTAATTCTTTTTTTGTTTGATGTATTAAGAAAGCATTGGGTAAATGTAACTATTCTCGACTATCTTCTCTTGACCTGTGGCGTTTGGCTGAAAGCAATCATTTCCAATACCCTTTGCATGCTGTGATGTTGAGTGGAAGAAAGAAAAAAAGAACATTATGTCAGACATAATTAACATATTCCATCTCATTTTGCATTGCTTGATTTTATTAGGCGATAACTGTAGCTATACGATGATAGTTCATGAATTTGCTCGTAAACTTTTTTTACATGTTCAATTCTCTTACGCTGTAAAATGTGTGTGATGAGGAAATCCGCTTGTAGAGTACTTCCAAGCAATCATAACATTGTCATCTAATGGCATATATGCATTCATGGTTCATTCAAAATTTGATTGCACTTTCATAGAAGAAGAAAAGAATGTTTGTAGGAATTAAGACTTCCTTGCATACCTTTTGCACTAAGGATTTTACGTTACGGAATGATTAGTGCCACTGTCAATTAAGTTATGGCATGGAATGTGGCATCGATTTGTGTGAATAACACAGGGCCTTTTGCTGCTATGACAGTATTTACACTTCATTAGGTCAAGGTTACTCCAAAAACTCAATGCAAGACCACACATTGGACATCAACAGGTGTTTGTCACTTTCACAGCCGTAGTCTTGTTATCACCTGTAGCCAGCATTTCTAGGAGCTGATTTGTGGCGCCATAAGTGAATTAAATCAATGCTCGCCACAAGCTGGCTTTTATATCCCTCACTGAATCAGTCTTCTAAGAGAATTCGCTGGTCAAGTAAAGATGGCGACAAAGTCATGACTATCAGATACGACACGTCAGCAGCGGATGATTTCATGGTCAAAGCAAAGAAGTTGATTTTTTTTTTTTTTTGTCTAACCTCAAATTTTCCTTGCATATCAGAAGCTGGTGCTCATCGCTGAAATTGAGACCTATATGTGAAGTGCACGTAAAACACTGACAAAATATTACACACTAATAAAAAGATAAGGGTCATTATATAAACCTGTGTGTGTTCTTTGCATGCACAGTTTTTCAAAAGGAACAGAAAAAATTTAGCTCTGCAAAGTTGATTTATTATGCAAACACATGAATAGTTTGGATCTTATTTTCCTTCGAGTGTAAAATAAAGATGACAAACTTTTTCCAGAAACAAGGTAAGCTGAAAACTTCCAAAGTTAGTGTAGCAAGCATGCATGGAGTGAAGATGTGCCCAGTCTGGCCAGATTCTTAAAACTTACACTTATACATGTGCCCTCATTTTACGGAGCCATCCTAAATTAATTTGGTGATTTGGAGCTTGAACATTTTCTTAGGAACTATCTGCTATGAAAGGAATTCTCAAATCCGTCAAATTAGAAACCACCTTAACCCTAATTTACCTGGGCCGTTGATCGCGCGATCCCCGCAAAATTTTGCATGAACATAAAGCCGGATTTAATCTACAAGATTGTTCAGTTGAATTTTCAAAAAATTTGCATTTTCTATTTTAAATTAATTAATTATGAAAATATATGCAAAAAACCTCATTTTCGTCTGTTATTGGCTTATAAAAGCTTATGGAATACTGATTTTTGGTGTAAATATTCCTAGTGACATTCTGAACATTTGTGCGCAAAAAAAAAAAAATCAGTATCAAAATTAATTTCTAATGTTTTTTATTGTTTTATCATTTTTTATGTATTTCTTTGTTTTTTTAACTTTTGTTTTTGTTGTTTTTTCAGCAGAATTTGTCATACACATCTTTACAAGCATAATTATACTAAAATAAATTTATTTCAGCCATCAAAATTAAGAATATGAATCTTTATATGAATTAATTGAAAAAATAAAACACAATTTGTATTGACTTTGTACACAAAATCACGTTTTTGAGCAATTTTGGAGTTGACAAAAATTTTTTGAAGGGGCGTGGCTTCGGAACGGTATGCCCGGGCGCGACAAATTTGGTCTCAAAAGTTGCGCGAGACTTGAAAGTAAAAAGTCAGTGAGCGGCGTGGTCAAAAAAATTTGCGCGGCGGAATGGTCGCGGAATTCGTCGGGGGGGGGGCCATTATGCCCCTCCCCCAGGTAAGTTAGGGTTAAGTTTATATATATGAGGAGAGGACTAGGAAAATACATTTCACCCATCTTCTTTGTTTAAAAAAAAAAAAAAAAAAAATATGCTCTAAATTTTACCCAGACTTGCATTATAAATCTCGAGGAAAAGTCTTCCACTGTTTGAATGCAGGAAATGTCTGTGGCGGTTGGACCTGCCGAAAGTGAAAGTGACATATTACGCAGGCAGGCAAGCATTACACCCAGTGTGGGTCCCTTGTCTGTATCAAGGCCCATCTCCTCAAGAGACTGTCACAGCTAACGAGCACATCACCGTAGCTACAGGTACTTAACGTAACCTTCAGCGTATGTTAATATTTAGACCCGGATGGCCATGATATCGATGGATATAGACGGTCACGTGTGACGAAAAATCAGCCGTGTAATGAAAACATCCTTCTTTCATCCTTGTAATAACCCAGTATTATTATATCATTTTTTATTCTTTCCTGGCTTAAAGAAACATGACATAAAGACCTCATTAATGACAAGAGGAGCCTCAAACATATCAAGGAAGGCAGACATGTTCATGTAAGTAGGAGAAAAATGCCCAACGGATGTAATCTACTACTAACAGACTGAGCTAAACTAGGCTTGGCCTGTCCTTCTCATTCACGAACAACCTGATGCTCACATGTAACTCTGCTCTTTTTCTTTTGCACTTTGTTTTTCTCTAAAACCTTGTCAGTGTTTGACACTCATGACATGAGAAAAGCATTTTGGTGTATTTACTTCCTTCAGAGTCACAGAAAGAAGAAGAGTGAGTTGTTGGAAACTTTAATGATGGCTTAATGTGTGATTCTAGGGAATGATAACAGGGCATGTTCAGATATTTGACATTAAGTTTTCTGATTCAACTGAGATAATTCACTGGAGTATTGATATAATTGCCTGATAACGTTGTTCATGCCATTTCAACTTTAAATATAAGTGGCACACTGCACGCATCGTTGTCAACCACCAATCTCCCCCTTCAGGAGTAATTGGTTTTGCATTCTGCATTTTTCAGGTATAAGTTTATTGACTCTTTAATTTCTGGAGGGAGTTTATCTAATGCCACTTTGCTGCAAAGCAGTTGATGCATTTACTGTGTTATATGGGTGATGTATTCCAACGGCACTTATTTTTTAGTCTCATATTGTGTATACATCCAAATTACAGGGTATTATTTTTCAACTTATCCTCTTATCTGGTAAGTTGGGGGTTGAGTGGGAGGGGGAGGAGGGCAGGGTTAGGGAGTTTCCCTACTGCAATGCCCCAAGCCATAATGCAGTCAAACGAGAATGTACATCATTTGTTAAGCAATAAAGATGAGAGTTGCCACTGGGTCCTGATTGCATCTTAAAAGTGTAGATACCACTTTGTGATTGAATGAAGAATAGTATCTGAAACCAGCTTTGATACTCTGGGCATCATACACAGATGTCTTCACTTAAAGTGAAGCAAAGCAAGACCAGACCATTATGATTGTAAGTGGAAGGTTGGAATGCCAATATTTTTGTCTGTGATCTCCACAAACATGCATTTTCCATAATTTACATTCAGTTTACCTATCTATCTATCTATCTATCTATCTATCTATCTATCTGTCTGTCTGTCTATCTATCTATCCATCTATCTATCTATCTATCTATCCATCTATCTATCTATCTATCTATCTATCTATCTATCTGTCTATCTATCTATCTATCTACCTATCATTTCTCTCTCTCACGCAGTCTAGGTCTGTTAAATCTTTTTGTGTGCCTGCCAATGCTTTCCACCAATCTAAGTCTCTAGTTGCGTGAGAAATACAATCATGTATCACTCTCGTATCTCTTTTTAACTTCAGAAACTTTTCGGAGTTCTTTCGAGAGTTTGTAAGAGCATGTAATCGATACATGGGCATCCTCTCAAAGGCTCATTGTGTGCAGACAATGAAAGTTTACTGATGCTGCAACCAGAGATGATCTGTCTCTTGCACTTTATGTTTCAAAGTATCTAGAAACTCAAGAGGAGTGCCATCGTTTAGGCTACTGGTAGAGAGCAGCTACTTGACAAAATGAAAGCCAATAGCTCGTCCTGTCTTGCAGATAGCTGATGCACTTGGGGGGGGGGGGGGGGATGAAGAAGTTTAGTTGATATATCTATTCAAGTTATGTGGGGTTTTGTTCTTGACGTTGATCAAAACTGCAAACAACTGGAATCAGAGAGCAAAACAGCAATGAAGTCTTAGGAAATCTCCCACTGTCTTTAGCTGTGTTGTTTTGCCTGTTCGGCACACTCACACATTCGCATTTGTTGTTCCATCTTTTACTCTGAAATAGTTCCCCTAAGAAATACTTTGGGGTTGTTGTCTTTTGTTTTCATTGTGACCACTGTATTCATGCTTTTAGATACTCCTGCTCATGTGGAGATATCTGTAATTCTTTTTTTATGCCCAAAACTTTATGGATATGCGAAAGCTTGTTGTATTGCTTTGAAATTATTGAGCCTTGTTTATAAAACAATAGTACAACAAAACTGGTTATAGCTTATTCTGTAATGTTGCCACTTGGATGCCAAATATGCAATTTTTTTTTTCAAGCTACTTGATACATATTTTTTGTGGCAGACATCACACCTGGATTTAGTTGTTTATTTCAGCGAAGGAGATTTTGTGTGTGTGTGTGTGTGTGTGTGTGTGTGTGGCATTTCATTCCGAAATGAAATGGCAAAATAACAGCAGTACCAGTTCAGAGTGTGGCATGTAATTGCATGCTAACTGTAATGAAACATTGAGCTATTGCATCAACTGTTACCTACAAGCTCTTGATTGTAGGTACATGTAGTACCTGTATACCCTCCCATGAAGTTTTGTTGCATGTTGATTTCACCCAGTCTGTATTCCTCCAGCAGTTTAAAGGGATGGTACAGTATTGGTGGAGATGAGAATTGGGCTTTTAACTTTTTGCGAGATACCAAGAAAACACTTATGATATAGTACAGAGCATTTTAAGCGGAATTCAACGTTTATTTGATAAAAATCAGGTTTGGAATGACTGAAACATCCAAAAACAAAGTAAAACAAAGCGATGGCAATAAAGTGTGTCCCCCACACTTTATTAGAATCGCTCTTTTTTGGATATCTCAGTCATTTCAAAACCAATTTTCATCAAATAAACGTTGAATTCCTCATATAATTACATGCTCTTTCATATTTCATAAGAGGTTTCTCATTATCTCACCAAAAAAAAAAATGTTAGAAACCTGAAATTAGGTCTCAACCAAAACTATACGATCCCTTTAAAGGGACTGTACAGTACTGGTTGAGGTAGGGATTCATGTTTTGAACATTCGTAAGTGAGATAATGAAAAGCCTCCTATGAAATATGAAAGAGCATGTAATTTTAAGAAGGATTCAATGTTTATTTGATGAAAATTGGTTTTCAAATGGCTGAGATATCCAAAAAAGTGCTAATAATAAAAGGCGACATGCCCCAACTTTATTAGTATCTCTTTGTTTCACCTTGTTTTTGGATATCTCAGCCATTTCAAAACCCATTTTCATCGAATAAACTTTTGATACCCCTTAGAACTGCATGCTCTTTGACATCACATAGAGTGGTTTTTGAATATCTCAAAAAATGTTAAAAGCTAAATCTTCACCTCGACCAGAACTGTACACACCCTTTAACATCATGCTGTTCTCTTCCCTTCTTTCACTTCACACCATTCCTTCACCGTTAGTTGGTTGATTTGTGTGTGTGTGTGTGTGTTGTGTGTATCCATCATTCTTTCCGCAGAACCTTGTTTCCACAAATTGTGCAATCACGTTTAAAACGCTTTCACCATGATGCATAAAAATGCACTTTAGCTGTGTATTGGTTAACTTATTGTCGTATGTTTGACACGTTAGCATTCACCGTAAAGACCAAATTCCCCCTTGCATGTTTTCACTTTGCAGTGATGTAGGAATTGCATTCAGAATTATAAGTTATTGTACGTAAAACATTAAATTATGCCAAAGACATAAATCTGTCAAGTTTTCAGCCTGTTTTCTTTCTATAACTCACCTTCTCCCTCCCCCTATTAACCCCTACAACATGTCGTAATTACTGCACCGTTCATTTCACATTAGAAGTGCGATGGAAGATCGAGTTTCCAGGGTAGGAAGAGTTAAAGGGATGGTACGGTATTGGTGGAGATGAGAATTGGGCTTTTAACTTTTTGCAAGATACCAAGAAAACACTTATGAATTAGTACAGAGCATACCATTTTAAGAGGAATTCAAAATTTATTTGATGAAAATTGGGTTTAGAATGACTGAAACATCCAAAAACAAAGTAAAACAAAGCGATCATAATAAAATGTGGGTCTCACACTTTATTAGAATCACTCTGTTTTGGATATCTCAGCCATTTCAAAACCAATTTTTCTCAGATGCACTAATGTTGAATTCCTCTTGGAATTACATGCTCTTTCATATTTCATAAGAGGTTTCTCATTATCTCACCAAAAAATGTTAGAAACCTGAAATTAGGTCTCAACCAAAACTATACGATCCCTTTAATGCACAGAAGGAAAAGATGTCACAGTCGGCAATGTAGAATCTATTGTTAATCATCATGAGGGTTCACGAAATAGGGCGGTCCAGTCTTGTGAATTCAGGTTCATTGTATGTATGGACTTTCCTTTTCCTGTGGATCTAGAAATATTCTTGCCAGTGATTCTATACGAATGCATCCTCAACACTTTGAATCCATTTTGCATCCATGATGTATAACGCAGTATCATTCACACCTCAGGCGAGCTCATTTATTGTCAATGGCAACTGTTATTATTAAGGTGTGCATAAAATTTATCAAGCTAGTCATTAGCAAGTAACTTCCCTCTGAATGTTGACCTTGTATGTTAATAATGCATGTGCAGGAATATGGGAAATATGTTATGATGCCATAATTTCCATAGAAACAATATCAACAATTTGATTGCCAGTTTGTATTTATAGTCTAAACGGTACCAGGATTATTTTTACATATATATTCTGTGCATATGGTTTGTTAAAAGGGAAGTACAAAAATTGTGCAGATATTTTCAACCCGTTCCATACTAAATACTGAAATCCCCATAGACATAATACACAGGCCACCAGGTTCCCGTATAGAATGGGTGAAATGATTTTGTCCAGTGTAGTAGCATTGGTGAACAATGATCTTCCTTGGGAAATGGGACCCCCCCCCCCAAAAAAAAAAAAAAAAAAAAAAACCAAAAACAAAAAAAACAAACAAACAAAAAACAAACAAAACAAAAACAAACAAACAAACAATGGTAATCATTGGCAGGTGCTCTTCGGAGATTATAGTTCATCAACATTACAAATGCTCGAAAGGGAACAAATTCAGTGGTCCTTTTGGACATGGTCTTTGTGCAGGTGGCTGTACATTAAAACAGATTTGACCACTACATTTCTACATCCCCGACCAGTCCTAATATGATAAAATAAAGTGGCGTACTGTGCACAGATAGTATGCTGTGAGTGATGAAATCTTTGTAGCTGAATGAAATTTGTGTGCACCCTTCAAGGTAAAAATTGTGAAAACTTCAAATGCTTGGTTCCTTTGCCTTATCATTTTCACCTACACACGTAGTTACAGTGCAGCCAAGTAAGCACTGGCAATGTGAGAGTTAAGTCGTTTCTATGACAACTGCTTTCATACATGCAAAGGAACATGCACATGATGTGTTTATGCAAACTGTAATGACTGTATTGTTCGTGTTTGTGCATTCTTACGTACGACAAAGCACGTTGCTTTGTTCACCTTTGTTTCATCGGATTGACGCAACCCATGTTCGGTAGCGAGTATCATCAATACAGGAATAGCATCTCTTGTAATTTCTTCTGTGATTCATCGATAGTTAAAAAAAATGGGCCATTTCCCCTTGCTTGAGTAAATCTTGAGTAAATAGGGCTCCCACTAAAATTATTCTACCAACCCGCGTGGCGATGAACCCAAACGGGAAGTTGTTGTGGATATTGCGTGCACACAGCAACAAGTGCCAAGCAACAACTGCGCAATGGTGGTTTGTGCTATTAGGGGCCCCAACTTGGGTGCTCTGAAGACATAAGGAAAGAGTGTGGATGAATCCACTATCTACAAGGAGGGGTGGGCAAATTTACAGCAATAAAAAATGTACTTGGTTTGTCCTGTGTTGCAATTCTACCCACATTAGTATTTTTGAAGACTTTCCGTTTATGCCCTTTATTTAGGGTTGGAGTTCTAATGGGCAATTCAAAATGAGGGGAAGGGGGTGATTTCATGATAATCTTCGTAACAACAGCAAAAAGATGAACAAATGAACAACAAGCTGTTTGCTCCTTCTAAAAGATGTAGGCCTATCCAACCTCCACATATTATATCCAAATAACCATTAGCACTACCACTGCTTGCATGCTTTATTGCATCCAGATGTCCTGCAAGGTATGAAATGATAAGTGGACCTCTACCCCTTCCCCCTCCCAGAAGGTGCAGAAAAATGATAAGATTTCATTGGTCAGGGAATAAAAAAAGATTGTCATTTTTGGTGCCATTTCTTTCCTTCATACAATGTGTATGAATTTTGTCTTGTGTGTCTCGAGTGATTCTCTAGTGTCTTCTGTGTGTCTCTATGTTTGATTGATTACCAGACTTTAGTGATGATGTCATCAGATCATAATTATAATGAAAATGCTGGGATGTCTGTGGAAGATAATGACCAAAATAATCAGACTTGTCTCAGATGTTTTTTATGTCAAGACCAAAATGCGCTCTAGCTGGAGTCTCTCAAGAGATAGGAACTCTGCAAAATTTGGTCATCTTGAACAGGGATTTACTCTTTGTAAGGGATGCATTAAGGATTTCTGGGGATATGTGAAAAAAAGAGGTTTGTCGAGGTAGGTAATTTATCCATTCAGTGATTTTTGTCATAGGAATGGGGCTGATATTTTGTCATATTTATTGTAGAATGATAGTGTGAGCACTTGTAGCATAATGTGTACTTTTTCAAAGCAATTATTCAGAGTTTATACGCTGGAAATGTGTAATTTTGAATTTACAATGTAGATACATGTACAAGAGTTTAGTGTCTGCAAATCATGTGTAAATATAGCTACTGCTTTTCTGCTTTCACGTTCATATTGCACATACAGTGTATGATATCAGCAATGTCAATCTTAAAACACAGGTCCGGAAAGAGTATTGTTTTAACCATGCTGAAAGTTGTGTATTTGTAGCTGAGCTACTTTGGTAGAGTTTAACGTGTCGTGTGTGTGAGGTGCTCAAAAAGAGTGGCACTGCGTTGTAAATGTCCTGGTGCGTGTAGACCCAGAAATATGGATGGTAACAGTGTTGATAATCCTAGTCCTGTGTTTATATCAGTCATGCTGTCAATTCAGATTATTATATGTCTGTTGCTCTCTGTATATGGGTGGGGTATGTCTCCATTCGAACATTATCTTCTTTGTACTTCAACTTGCATCTTTCCATCACTGGTAGGGGGTGTGGTATACCTGTATGTGTTGTACATTGTCATGTTACTGGTAGAAGGGCAGTAATTGATTTTACAGGCTAATAGCATGATGTGATTAATGCCCTTCTGTCAATACACACAATGCAACCAATATACAAGTACGTTACAAATTTGTGCTCATGCTTTAAAGGTAAAAATGTCACCAGAACTAAAATACATTGTATGTAGTGCACATAGTATAAAACAAAACCAAAAACTAAGAGCACAAACACATATTAATAAACATTGTACTGTAAAACGAGGAATGTTTGCTTGCATTTTAATTTCGTGGCAATTCACAAAAATTTAATGCTGCAATTATATCATGTTTTACAGGATATGCAGCTGCTGTGTAGTTAGTTGTATCCATTGGTTAAAAAAAAAAAAAAAATGTTGCTCATCATCCAACAAATGGGAGTTGGTTATGGTACTTAATCTGTTTTCAGTGGATTGATCCATCTCGTAACTGCACCAGAAATGTCTGAATCCTTTAACCCATTGTGGTGCCAAGTTATCCAGTCATGAATCTCCTGCATACCGCCCTCTGTTGGTTTGATTTTAAACTGACCAAACTTCTTATGCATCCAACCCATGAATTTAGATGGTAGAGCTAATAATGAAGGTCCAGATGAAATATGAATGTCTTCTTGCTCTCACAGTATCTGACAAAAGATGTCACAATCTTACAATTGTATTTTTAGTTAAATTTACTTTTTTTTTCTATACCATCTGGAATTGTCATTTTTAAGGGATATTATAATCTTTTGATAATTTACAACTGTAGATATGAATTGCATTCATAAGGTGATGGGTTTTGTACATTATAACATGCCAGTGGAAAGAAATAGATTATGGTGCATGTTCACAGTGACATCCAGCTTTTGAATTTATCTGCATCATTTTGACATGAAATTGTAAATAATCTGGAATAATCTACTGAAGCACTGCACTGTATTGCAAAGTTCTGATGTTTAACCAGAAGTTGAAAGAAAAATTTTCTGACAAGCAGGGCCTACGGATGGGATTTCACAATGATGAAATTTGTTATGTGTGAGTTTCATGAATCATTACCGTACAGAATGAAATTGTGTCAATGTGTGACGATGGGAAAGTTGGTTGCACCGTTGTGTACCTTTCCGAAGATGAAATGTTTGCTTCAGAGCTTTCTATCTATCTATATATGTATATATAAGCCTATGTCTTGCACAATCTCTCAGTACTTTTGTACAATCTTTATTATATAATCTGGCTCCCATGTATGGCCGCAGTGGCCAAACACAGAAGTAATAAAAATGCTGGCAACGTTCCATTGAGAGCGACAGATCCGTTGAAGAAATTGTGAGGATACTCATATTTTTCTATCTAATGTCATGTTGTGAGTGTGGTGTGGCCTGATGAATATTCTAAAACAAAAGCTGCAAGTACAAAATCAATGTCACATCTATATTATTTTCATTTTTGCTTTCACCAAAGCTAAAGCCACGGAAGACCTAAGACCCTGATGCAATGACATTGTGGTGCACTGTATCAACATGCACCCTGAAGTAATATTGGGCAATATCTTTGCAAGGAAATGCAGCAGTATTTTGGTACTTTTATATATGCTGTTGTTGCAGGGTACACTTAAAATGGGACGGCTATGGCAAAATGGCCGTCTCTGGTCGTGGAAGGGTCATGTCAGTGTGACCTCTGTAGACCTGGGGCAACTCCACTATGCTGTCACAAATTACAGGGGAACCTCTTTATGACAAGGACCTAAAGACTAAAAAAATTACTTTGTTACGTCAGGTTTCTCACCATACAGTGTCAACTTACAAAAACATAGAAATATAAAAGAGTTGGAACCTGCAAAGTCACCTTGGTGTATAAGAGGGATTTGTAATATCCAACTTCCTTGTCAATGCCTTCCATTTATGAACACCCCACTTCATGTGAAACTGATTGAAGAGATAACTTGCTAAAGCTGAACAGGCTTGTCAAACACAAACTCAAATAATTATCAATAATGGTACATGTAGTACTCCTCCAGCTAGTTGTACTGAATAATGTGCATTCTTGACATTTTTATTGCAACTGATTGATGAATTCCTCTACATCGATGTAGATCATAAGCACCAAATTAATCAGTGTTAAGTAGTAGCCATGATAAGAAACCATGGGCAACATACAATATGATTTGTACTTGGGCATAAGACGTTGTCCAGTGATCAGGGGAGGTTGTAGGTTTGAGTATGTTGCCCATGATTTTTTTATCATGGCTACTACAAATACTGATTAAATTGATGCTTATTTACGTTGAGGTAGGGCAATTTGTCAATCAGTTTCAGTAAAAAAGCAAAACAAAACAACAACAAAAACCTTGTCTCAAGAATCTAATTAATTTGAATTCCTGACATTTTCTTGTATTTCTGTCAGATTTTTCAAAATGCAGGGAGGGTAAAAGGCTCTGAACTGGAATTTAGAGAGAATGAAGTTAAAGAGAAACAGAAGTACTGGATTGCTGGAGTTTGAAAATATTTTGTTTTTAAGAGAAAGCAAAATAAAAAGGAAATAAAATAAAAAGAAAACAAGGAAATACAGTATTCAAAACTAGATAATTTAGACAAGCATTATTGAAATATTTCCTTCTTCCCTTTTCTCTCATCTTAATATTTTCTATCTGCCTTTCTCAGCGTCGTATGCATTTCATTCATGATGAATAACAGCACATTACACATGTCATTATCAAAACAATAGCAGGGCCCCATTTTATCAAAAGATATAATCGATTACATATTTCCTTGCCACACAGGCTGCCATAGACTTGTGACAGAAATCAACCATATAATCAATTCTGGTGAAATGGGACAATAGCTGCTGAAAGAAATATATGCCTCCGACCACTAGATGGTGCTAGTTCTTTGTACCACGCACAGCCTTCTATTACATGTACATAGAAGGCTATGGTACCACGCAGTAGGCCTATGACACATAGTGGTCTGAAAGGGTACACAACCAACAATCCGTCATCTTCATGCAAACACACCACTAGATGGCGCTAGTCCCTACTAAACGGTTTGACACGTCCACCTTCATCTTTAACTCGTCTGAAAGGGTGCCACAACAGTCCACAGTCCACAACAGTACAGAATCAATAATAATTCATTTTATATCAATGCACACCAAAACACACATATCATACATCTAAATGACAACAAAAAGTGCTTGCAGAAACACTGTGAGAGCATTTGTTTGTTTTTTTATCGGAAGGTTTTACACAAACCCAGCTAAAAGGGCAGGGTTTCTTTTGGAAGTTTCTCCACCGTGACCTTGGATCTTTCCTTCTTTTTTTTTTTTTCTGAGTCTCTCAGAATATGACAGTGAATCTAAATACATCACACACCATCCTGGCTGCTTGCCTTTAAACTGATACTACGGTATGTACGATGCACTCCTGTTACAACAAACATGGTTTTACGTGTAATACAATAGGCCTAAGTAAATCCCCAAATTTCAGTCTTAAACGTGAAATTGAAAGGAATGTTATATCTTTCACATTCTATTTTGTGTGTGTGTGTGTGTGTTGCAATAACCTAAAGCTGGGGTGGGGGGGGGGGATGTAGTTGCAAATCTAAGGGTGCATTCGAGCGCTCTAAAGCGAACCAAAGGAACTGAATCAAAGCGTACCGTACCGAACTGTGCCAGTTTTGGAGCATTAGAGCGCTCTGTTGAGAAAGCGTACCTCAGGAGTTATTTTTAGAAAAGGCCACGCATTTTTGTAGCAACAATGTCATTCACCTGGCGCTTGGAACTACTTACAGCTGTCCCGAACAAAGAGAATGATGTTTTTGCATTGTGACATATTCGTATGATACGCGCATGCTTTACAACGAACTTTTGGTACGCTTTTGGAGCACATCGGGAAGTGGTCCACTTTTGGCTCGGTACAGTACGGTACGGTACACTTAAGGAGCGTTTGAGCGCTCTTCTGGCGCGGGTACAGTACGGTACGGTACGCTTTGGGAGAGCACTCGAACGCACCCTATCAGCCAAACTCAATTTTAAAGTACATGTATAATTAACTGCAGTTTTTCATGTATGTACGCCCATGATTTTTTTATCATGGCTACTACCAAAACACTGATCAATTTAAGTGCTTATTCATGTCGATGTAGGGCAATTTGTCAATCAGTTGCAATAACTGCAGTTCGGCCTGAATGATTAGCATACCATTTAATATCTTAGGACTTCAAAAACTACAGTGTGTCCCTCGTTCATTGTATGCAGGTTTTCAACATACCATTCTGTAGATAATTTGGAAGTATCCAGTATCAATGGAAAAAGTGCACACATACAAACATAAATACATACATCCATACATACACACACACACATACACATGCACACACACACACACACACAATATTGTGTCCAAGTTCCGATAACTGGCATACAGTGGACTCCCGTTATAATGAAGTCCTCGAGACCAGCAGTTTTCTTTCCTTATATCAAAATTTCATTATAACCGAATATATGAAGAATTTGTTTGCAAACACCGATAAGTCCATATTTGCCAAATGGAGATATTTGCAATTAAAGGTCAAGAAAAATAAAGAGAATAAAATGAAAATGTTTGCTTCTTTTGACCATAACTTTAAAAATGTACCCTTATATGTGACCAATATATCATTTAAAAGGTATTATTTTGTACTTTATGACAAAGACCGTACTTCAAAATCTTAAAAAATGGACTTATCGGTTTTTGTGAACAAACTCTTCAAATAAACAATAAAAATACATAGATTGGATAGTGTTGCGGCCTGAATTTTACTTCATTGTAAGCAGAATTTCATCATACAGGGTAACTCTGTTTGTTATGACAGGAGTGTACTGCATATATCGTCATTTGAAACTTTATCTCAGTTACCCAAACAAAATGACTCCTTGATTGAAGAGACATTAATCAGCATCAGATTCACATTTTTAGAGTAGGATCATTTATTCTTCAACAACACCACACTTATTGTAGATGAACACTACACAGATAAATTCAACAGGCGATGCCAATGCCCTACACAGTTCATATCACGCTGCTGTATGAGTGTGTAAGTGTGTCCAGGCGAAGTTCATCAATTTGCTCTCATTCTTGTAGGGTCCTTGCAAAGGTTCCTCCATGGCATCTGTTCAAGAACAAGTGATCCCCTCCGGAGATTTGATGGCATCCCTCAGAAGTTGCTATGGAGACAAAGGAATGCATCACTTGACAGATCAATCCAAGCATAACATTTTTAGATAATCATCAAACTACTGTACATGTATACGTCATATATTTCCTGGGGTATCTATTTTCGCTAAATTGCGGGCCAGGTGCCATTTGGGAATTTTAAAATTGCGCAAAAATATTAACTCTGATCCCAACATGAATGCTACCTGCACGCATACATTTCTTTGTTTATAATTCTGCTCCACAATCGCAAATTTGACCATTCACTAAATATATGGCGTATACAGTATTTTCTCCGCATTTCTACCACAGCAAATGAAACAAGCAATTTGAGAAAAACAAAAACATAACATGGGCAAACGACTATGATCGAAATAAATTCTACACTTGTAAATTCACCTGTAACCAACAAAATGGCAGTCTAAACTTTTGGGGCAAACATTATTAGAGTGATTATCACGGATTGGATACAAGCAGCATTACCAAAATCTACATTTTTCAGGAGTCTCCTACAAGAGTAAAGGTCAAACCCGATGCCTCATAAAGAGTTAATTCTACTCCTGCAAAACATGATTTGTGCAAAGATATTCTTTACTCTTTTGCTAAACTAAACTCATTATAACAACATAAAGTTTCATTTTTCCACTCTAATTTCAGTTTCATCGCATTCCACTGCTTTCAGTATCTTCACATACAACATAGAACAATTTAGACCCAAACGAGTCAGTATGAGAATCTTCTCTACATAGGAATCACACTGAAAATGTGAGAGCATGCAACACAAACCTTTAATACTCTTTCATCACTGCAAGCCTGTGTCTCATATGAACAGTCACATGACCTCATAAAAACACGACCTTAGTTGGCGTCAACAGACTTCCTGATTTTTAATTTTGTTGTGTTTCTTTCATCCTGCTGGACACATTTTACATTATTTTATCAGAGTGAGGAGGGTCATCTTTTCAATGTCTATACTGTTGAATTGTTGAAGATTAAATTTCCCAACATTTCGGTATAACCGTCGGTCCTTGAATTCATCCCCACATGAAAACATCACAAATTGACAGGCCTGCATTAGTGAACTTACAATAGCCTTGATGTCAAACCACAGAACCAACATCTCGCAAAAATGTCTGTGACCTCCTCACATGCAAAAATACATAATATGTATGCCATAATAATAGCTTTAACAGTAACTTTTTACTGGAGGGCACTTCAGTGCTGCCTGCACTGCACTACTATCTCACCTTGCGATGTATCCGTCCCTTTGTGACAACCTGTTAAGACTGTCATCTGACTCACCCTGAAATTATGATGAAAATAGTAATAAGAGTTATGCAAACATTATACAGCACAGGACATGGAAACACAAGTACCTGTTGTATATGTTTGACCTGAGAATTCATTTGTACATGTACAAGACTTTTGTTACAAAGAACACTAATGTGATTAATAAAAATAATCTTTGTTTAAGTGTACAGTTGATTTTTTTTTTTTAAGTCTTCCTCGACGTTTCACGTGATTATTCCGCAACACGTGATGCTCTTGCCGCGACATTTTATGACTTTTTTCTTTCAAGTATCATGCAACTTTTGAGACCAACTCTGTCGTTCCCGGGCATACCATTTTGAAGCCACGCCCCTTTGAAAAAAATTCGGCGACCCAAAAATTGCTCAAAAAAATGATTTTGTGTACAAATCCAATGTAAATTGTGTTTTAGCAATTAATTCATATAAAAATAGATATCTTTACTTTTAATGGCTGATAATGATTTATTTTAGCCTGATTATGCTTTAAAAAGTTTTTGCGACAAATTTTGACGAAAAAACAAAATCAAAAAGTAAAAAAAAACAAAGAAATACATAAGAAATTCAATAAACAATAAAATACATAAGAAATAATTATGAGGTCCAATTTTTGCTTCAATATTATTGTTGAGGATAATGAAAAGAATATATTCACCAAAAATTAGAAGTCTTGCAGCTTTGTTTTTTTTTATTTATTTATTTTTGCATAAATTAGCATAAATTAATATAAAATACATAAATTAAAATTTGCAAAATCTAACTACACAATCTTGGAGATTACATTGGCCTCTACCTCGGTGCAAATTTTCACGAGGATTGCACGATCCACGACCGAGATCTGAAGGGGGGGCCAAAAAGCCCCCCAGTGGTTTCAAGTCCCTCAAAAAACCCGGTGGGATTAGGGTTAAACTCTGATCACAAAATTACAAGGTGACTCATATGGTGCAATGCAGTTTGGTTATTACAAGAGTCCACTGTGCTGGCTATGTGTGAAGAATCTTGAATTAATGAGCAAATGGGACGTTCTACAGTGGAATTGCACTACACTAGTGCAGGGTTGACTAACAGTACAGATAACTCAACACTCCCATTCTGTTTTCTGTTCAACACTTTTTGGGGTTTTTTTTTTTGGTTTTTCAGATCCATAGCAGAAGTGATAATACACTTCTTTTCACAAAAAACATAGTGATTGCAGCACTACACTCTCAGAGAATGGAGGGTTCCAGTAATGAAGAAGAATACTCCTGTCTTTACTAAGACAATGTCACTGTTCTCTTCAGTGCATCTGTGACTCAACATGCCAACACATCTTGTGTGTTGAAAGTTAATTACAATTTAGGATGAAATTCCACTTTTAATTCCATCTCTCTCTTCCCTTGTCTATTTCCTTGGGTATATCAAGCCTTGTGCCCATTCTCACAGGCTATTGGAAAGATTGGCCAGCCTCTTCAATGGGGAGAGACTATCTAGCACCACGGTTTGATGGGGGTTAGCCATGAGAAAAGTCGTGCAAAGTGTGCCAGCGAGGAAAGGGCCAAGGAAAACTGAGGACTATGAAAGAGCAGTGATAAAGCCTTCACAGATAACATACCATTCCGCGGATGGCTCCACAGATGGCGTAGGTCTTGAAGTTGCGTGTGTAGATGCCCGTTTGTGGGTCGACCTAAAGGAAAGGGTAAATTTGCACTGGTTATCACAACCTGTACTGCACATAAAAATAGCAGAAATTACTTTTTATAGGATCACTTACACTGACATTGAAAGACTATGACATTAGGATACAGTGCTACATTTTAAAAAAATTCAATGAAAGTTGGTTGGCAAACTGTGCAAGTGGGTATTTGTGACAAAAGCATAAAGCTTGTTGTAACGATCTGAAATGACAGCACTCACTGCACTAAAAATCCTGATTTTTGCCATGTGTCTTTCACTCCTGATTTGTGCAGTTGGCTAGCTATGCTGTTGTTCACGTTACAACTGTTGTTGCAAACAGCAAACAGCCAAGCCTGTTGTGTGTATGTGCATTACTGGTGCAGTGGCAAAATAAAAAAAAACCTCTTGCAATCTTGAATCTTTGCAATATGTCTACTGACGTTCACAAAATGAACAACAGGCTGAAGTATTGCCTTTCGTTTTAAAACAAATTTGCATCAATACAGAAGTGGGAATTATTTAACTTACTCTGTTTCTTATTAAAAACAAAACAAAAACAAAACAGATCACAATGACATTTCACGGCTGTGGTTCTTGACCGCGAATTTAATCAGTCACGGAACTGTTTCACAAGTCCTGATTCACAATATACTAAACTTACGAAGTTGAATATTACAGCACATATGTATGGTAACATGGACACCAACAGGGCTACAGGTTTGTACATTTGTCCCTTTTAATTTCAGAACTCTGCATAATTACGAACAGTGACTTTGCACTGTGCGCATGTATATTCACAAAATACTACTACACATCTCATGATTATGAACACTTCTCTATTGTACAAGCCATAAGTGTACATAATTGTACCATCAAAATGTGACATAACAGCATGGATGTAGTGGTGGTGGTGGGGTGTTAAACCCTGGGGCAATACCAACTTGGACAAACACTACATGAATATGTACTTTAAAGAATTATAACCGTTTGGGGTTTCCTTTTTTCTAAGTAACAATAGCGAGCACTAGATCTGCAAAACTAATGTTCAAGATGTGCCTCCTTCCGTGTATGGGTTGGAACAGTAGAAACAGCTGTCTCGTGCTTGTGCAGTACAGCATCTTTTGCCTGGTATACGAGTAGCAGTGTCATACATCAGGGGCACAGATCTAAAGCTCGCTACTGACACCAAGATCAGCCAGCTTACCTCTGCTACATTGATCTGGATGGACGCATGGTCCTTCGCACTGATGATGCGGTTACTCTGCGAACTGTAACAAAAAGAAAGAATACACTTGATGAGCAATGAAGGGTGCTATAAACCTACTAGTACCCAGTTAAAACTCGCTATCACAAATGTAAACAAGAATGGACATACAACATGTCTGTGCAGGTTCATAGGGCCCTTACTATGCAAACCTGAAAATAAGATTTCTTTCATAAGCTGGTATGCAGTAATATTGGAGAGGACTTTTCCTCAGAATAAAACTAGAAACTTCATAATGATGGAGGAAACAAGACTTTAGATTTTCAGTGAATTAATACTGACCTCCCCCCCCCCAAAAAAAGAAAAAACAAACAAACAAACAACAATAAAATTCAACAATTATTCTTAGTACAAAAGGCAGGGCTGCACGCTAATCCATTTTTCTACTGCTGTACAGTCCAACCTGTCCCTGTCGGACCAGCGGGTCCTAGATACCAACCAAGTTTTGCAATTCTTTACCAGGTCTGAAACTAAAATTCTCAGTGGTCCTTTTTTCAACTGGCCTGATCAATCCCCCCCCCCCCCCCCCCCCAGCACGTCGGACCCGTAAATTTGGCAATGCCTGAAAAGTTACTGGCCTGACAGTGATTTTTACCTATCTCGGACTATTGGACCAGCACAAGTGTAAAGCATTGCAATAGGAAAGCGAGTGCATTCTTGAGTGACATGGTGTCAGTTTTTCATTAATAACAAAACAAATTGAAAACTCTTAGGTATCCTAGGTGTAGTTACCAAGTTACTGTGGAGTGTAAGATTTCATACACGATGGTGGGAGATATTATTCTTCAACCATACAAAATTTTGTGACATTTGCAAAAAAAAAAAAAAAAAAGCATATAACAATTGGTTAGGCCAAACTGTAGGCCCTTGGCTAAGTACAACCTTAATAACAAAGTCAATACCATGGATGGAGGTGAAGCTGTTTCCAGAATCCCCCATCCTGAAAAGTGAGCAAAATATCTTCCATTATAGTACTATATAGCCTACATGCTGTAGCTCCCAAACTGTCAAAAATTGTTTCATTGACACTGTATTGTTAGACACTAACGTTAGATGTAACGGCAAACATTGTAGATTCTAACGTTAGTCCTGGGAAGTGTAGAACCTCTAACCGTTAGACACACTGACTGTACTGTGCAGCTCAGTCAAAACAACGATGTCACGTCGCACAGGTTTCACGGTACCATGGTTGAAAAGCTCCAGCCGGAACATCACTCAACGTTGATAGCGGTCTGTGAGGGAACAGTATCTAATCGAGCTGTGTGCTCTTTAGCTTTTGTTTAAATATCATTGAATCCTTGATGTTGATGGAAATTAATGAGTGGGGAAGGGAGTTCCAATGATCAGATGATCAATCTTTGTTGGCGGATTTTGGGAAAAAAGACTGTTTGAGATTTGGGACAGATTTGCATTTGGGAGAGTAAGAATAAATAAGATCAAAATCAGTGGCTTGCACGGTGTAATTAACAATTGTTTTAACTTTTATAGTTATTTGACACTGGTACTGCACTGGCTGTTGCACACCGTCACCGCCGCATGTGGCCGCAGCACAGGGCAGGGTAACTACACGCAGCCGCTGTCGCGATTACCGCGACAGCGCTGCACCTCTATTCCTTCGCGGACGTTGTTATCGTTCTCTGTTTCCTTCATGAATATCTTTATTAATCGTGGAAAACTAAAATATAAGGAATTATCGTAATCTATGACCATCACTCAATAACCGGTATGCGATTTTTTGTTTAATTATGTCTAAAACTTACCGAAATCTATGGCTGAAATCAGGTCTATAAACGTCCTTACTGCTTCACTCCTCATCTGCGTGTTATATGAATGGCATTCACTCTCGTATACTCTACACAGTACTACAACGTAGGTAGTCGGAGATAGTCGGGTGACCTCGACTAAAAAAGGTCAAATCATTGCCGGTGCAGCACGCGCGGATCTACTACAATTTTTACGTAACACATGAAACGCACGGGCGCACGGGCGTAGGTAGTTTGTTGATTTTTTGAAGCTCTCGAAGGAAAAGATGCCACCGCACGATCTATACTCCGAAAAATTCAACAATAAGGTCTGGATACCAACAAAACGCCGAATTCAACTCAACAATCAGGAAAATATGCTGTAGATAAGTGTTGCAATTATATTACTCTTAAAATCATACAAAATAAAAGGTATTTTATGTGATTTTGCCGTCAATAGTGACGGTCGTTTACAACGTTGAAACACTAACTCATGTCAGACCCTGTGCTCAGCACAGTGTCTGGTCAGGCTAAGGGCAGGGCAGGCCTGGCCTCAGAGCTCAGTCAGGCAGGCTCATACCCCTTTCCCGCTGCCCGTCTCGGTGAACCACCGAGAGGTTCCCCGGTGAATTCACCGGGGAACCTCTCGGTGAAAGTTTCAGTGCCGTCGTTTCACACTGCTCTCGGTGAAACTTTCCCCTAGACGGGTTTTCTGCTCGCAACGTGGGTGATCTTATGGACTTGAGTTTGTTGTGCATCTGCGATTTGGTTTTTTCGATCCCATGTTCAGCAAGTTTTCGGAGGAGGGACTCGTACGCGGTGCCAGCGTCAGCCGACGTCCCGCTCAGTTCTTCGTTCACTGCTGCCTCGCTACGCAATTGAAGCATGGACCTACAACGAAGTAGGTCCATGATTGAAGTAACAATCTCTCTTCGTCTTTGGTCCACGCTCCAGCCATTTGCAAAATTCCCTCAAATTTCAACAGTACAAAACGTTAACGGATTTCTCCTGCACACTGTAAACCCAGCACTTGACGAGAAAAGCACAAAATACGAAAAAATCAAGCAAGAGGCGGACTGTATCACTATCAGACTTTACTGGAAGAGTTAAGAGCTAGACACTAGAGGAAGACGAAGAAGGAGGAAGCATCAGAGCGATCAAGTACATGGTAAACCTATATCAGCTTTGTATACACGGCGTGCTAATTAAACAATACAATGCACAGCACGATGGAAAACAATGCTGTCGCACTGTGAACGCCACATTGCACACGAAACGACATACTATGTAGTGTCGTGTGTATGTTTACAAACACGAATTACTAGTACCCTGTACGTGTGGATTTGGGAGGTCGAGTGCGCGCTAGCTAGCTGAAAACGTGTGCATGACCAGAAAGAAGACATGACCTTTGACATAATCTGCATATTTTCCCCGGTGTTTCACCGAGACAACCTTTCATGCTGGGCGCTCTCGGTGAACCACCGGGTGATTTCCCGTTGAACTATCGGTGTTTACCCAGGACGCTTCTCGGGTAAAAATTGCCCAAAATTTCATCGGTGTTTCACCTAGGCTTCCCCTAGGTTTCAACCGAGTGACCTTTCACACTGCGGGGTTCCCCGGGTGCCCCCAGGTGCCCCCGGGGAAGATTTTCTTCAGCGGGAAAGGGGTATCAGTCAGGCAGCATAACTAGCACAGCGGACACACACTCACAGCTGCACACATGTCGTACTCGCGTACCCATGCCATCGCCATGCCATGCCTTCCTATGGTACACTAATGACGCTATTGCATACACGCACCAACGTTGGTCAACTCACCACTTTCGCGGAGTGTACATATCAACGTATTCTCCGGCTTCGTTCTGCATCTTGATGATTATGAATCTGCAAAAGGATTAAGAAAACATTGACATCAATCACTGTTTATTCATCTCCAGTGAGTTTTCACGGAAAGGCAGCACACAAAGCATAAAAGTACGGCAACTAAATCGACATGGTCTTACCTGCTCGACGGACAGAAAAGGAAAGGACCGTGAACGAGCCTGAATTTAACACTGTATGAACTCTACACCACAGTGCTCTACACTGAACTCCAGTGCTCTACAGTGTTACAATGCGCTCTACACTGTCCTGTTCTAGCCAGTGCAGCTCTACACTGCACTGCGCGTGAACATTGTTGTGGTAGCTCGGATTACCAGTACACTGGACTAGCAAGTACATGTATCCAGTACAGTACTAGTACATTGTACATCCCTACATTGTACTAAGTAATTTAGTTGAACAAGAGTGCAGCTGTGTTAAATTGTATTATCATCCAATATACGAAGAGTTTCATTGCAATACATATGTATCGGTAACTTAATTCTTGTTAAGTTGAGATAAAGCTGCTAGAAAACAGAAAACAAGAAAATATGGGACATTTCATATCTTCAAAAGTAATATTCCGGTTCCTTGTTATTTTTATTGAGATATCACTGTTAAAACGGTTTAGTTCTAGACGGTCGACTCGCGTTACACATTTGAGAATGACGCTTAGCCCATTTTCATTTTCATTTATTCATTCATTCATTCTTCATTCATTCATTCATTTTTTCCATTTCTAACAGAAACATATGAAGAGTTTGTTCGCAAAAACCGATGTCACATTTTTGAAGATTTTGAAGTGCGGTCTCTATCATAAAGTACAAAATAATACCTTTTAAATGATATATTGGTCACAACATATAAAGGTACATTTTTGAAGTTATGGTCGAAAGAAGCAAAAATTTTCATATTATTCTCTTTATTTTTCTTGACCTTTAATCGCAAATATCTCCATTTGGCAAATATGGACTTATCGGTTTTTGCGAACAAACTCTTCATATTATGAATATTTTATAGAATTGAATATATAAAATCACAGTACATGGGGGCCCTAATAAAGATTTTGTGATCGGTCTTCAGTAGAATAGGGCCTAATAGGTCTTTATTGGCCTACATTTTCTGTAAGTTTCCTCTTGGGAAAAAAACCCCATGGTTACAACTTGTAATGTTTAGGACCTAGTGTAAAGGCCGCTGTCCAAGTCAATCTAGTTTGCTTATTGAAAACAGTTTCCTCCACCTGTAGGCCTGTATAAAGAGCAGAATTAATGATTATGTAGGCCCTGTATGCATTTGTATATTTGTTATTCTACGCTGATTTGTATGTTTGTTTGTTTGTTTGGTTGGTTGGTTGTTTAGCATTTAAAGCGCTTCGAAACGTGTTGTATGAAGCGCTAAATAAATATTTCATATTATTATTATTATTATTATTAGTAGTAGTAGTAGTATTAGTATTAGTATTATTATTATTATTATTTGCCATGATATTATATCATTCACATGATCATTTTTATGTTTTGTTATGAGGACTCTTGTCTATATTTTCATGACTTGTGAATATGTCCAATAGGTCCTATTGTCATCCTTATTTTTCTTTTATAGTGGAGAAATAAAACGTAGGCCTACTGAAAACTTACTGAAACTGAAAATAATTGTTGATCCTCCCATGAAGTAACGCTCTTAACCGTTCGAATTCCAATAATACTTGGAGTATACGTGTCTGTAGCATGATAGGGATTGTACAATGGACCTCATGGGGGGAAAATGCCATGATCAATACATGATGTAGAAGTTAGGCCTACTAGAACTGGCGATGGATCTCATGCCCATTTTTATACACTACCGGCGAGTTTTCAAGTTAGACTATCAGATCTACGACACTTATATCGCCAAATTACGATCATAACAACCAAATGTTTTAAAAAGGGAAAAGTAGAGTTGCAGGGCTGCCAACATTGGAAAGTAGTTGAGAGTGAGACTCCCATAGGCCAATGCTATAATTTAGGAGTCAAAGTGAGTGAGATCAATAGAAGTGCATGCAAATGAAATAAAGTTTTAGAGTGAGAAAGGACCAAAATGAGTGAGTCTCACTCTCAATGAGTGAGGGTTGGCAGCCCTGTAAGTTGTTAAATGTTGCTGGTCAAAAACCTCTGGTCATCCCCAGCTCTGTCTGGCTGCAGAGTGTTTTATCATACTATTAAATCTACATTCATGTAGGCCTATACCTGACAGTGTATGGATCAACGTGTCTACAATGATATTTATAAAATCCGTACAGGAGCTGTATATACTTAGTTTCGTTTGGTTCCATATGGCGCCCTCTCTAGTTGAGAACTCTACAACATTTTTGCTGTCGATAATCATCAGTGTGAACGATGCTAATTCAGTGTAAAAGGAATTTCCTCTCTTTTTCGATTGTCAAGACTATAATGACAAGTTAACATTCCCTCCACATTTTACTGAGATAAATTATGGCAAACATTATTATACAATTTTTCTAGAGGTACTAGGTCTTAATGCTCTTATTGAAGTCCGAGAAAAAAAATCAAAATCAAGACTTTTTTCATAGTTTCTTTACATAATATTATTATGTCGAGTGTTTCCTTTTCACTCTATTTCCAAGTTGGTTCTGACAGCTAGGGTAGGCCCTATACATGACTGAAACTGAAGAAAGAATCTCATCAAGATTTGACGTGGAAAAGAAAGTTATGTAACTTTCAATTTTCAGGTGTTTGCACAAATTACTTGATTATGTTCATGCACGCATAAAGTACACAGATCGGAGACAAATAACAAAACAACTTGACACGTTCATACTAGTTTACCAAGTGTATACGTGTGAAATTTGCACTTATAGCGCATGCGCAGCTCGTTGACAATAAAAAGATACTGATTCAAATACATTACAACACTTATCACCGAAGTCGCAGACACAAAGCAAGTGATAATATTGTAATAATATATGCTTATAACTTAGATGAAATTTCTACTCCTTTGATTGACTTTTCTTTCTTAAACATCATTCCCTTCAGTACAACAGACGTAACAAAACCTGAAGAAAATAATGAAGATAATCCGCTGTGTCAATGGTGAGTAATTTCACCCCATGCATGCAGCCTATACATTTTAAGCACATTTGCCTTTCTCTTCAAAAACTGACAGTATTTCTGCGAGGATATTACTATAATCTAGTATTAGACATGCAAAGTTTATTGTTTCATCTATTTTATTATTGTTCATTATTTCATCCGAATTTTATTGCTCAATAAGTTCCGCATTAGAATTGAAACCTAGAACCATACAACCACATAATTTAAAGGGGAAGGCTAGTACCTGATCAGTGGGAATCAGTGCGAATGCTGGGGGATGATTGTTCCAATCCTTGTGGGATTAATTTAAGAGTACATTATATATCTACAGTTGTGTGGAAATTATTTGCTTCAGAACGGTCTCGTATTATTATAACCTTAATATATGTGTGAAGTATATAGCTAGGTTATATGCACGCAAAAGAAAGTAGACGTTGACTCAGTGGCTGCAATTACCGGACTGACTTTATTTCAGTCTATGTACATCTTTTATACAGTGAGTTCCATGGGAACGGAAGGGGTTGTGGTCAGCAGTGGTCAGTAAGGAATGCATCCAGTCTAACCACTGGCGTCTTACAGCAGATAAGAGAAAGATGATAGATATTGTGGCATAGGAAGAACAGAGAGTTACTGTTATCAGAGAGGAGAGAAAACAGGGCTGGAAGTAGAGAGGGTGAGAGCAAGAGCGGAAATGATAGTACAGTAGTCTCAACCTCAGACTTACATTAGATCAGTTTATCACACTCCTCCCCCTTAGAATTGTTTTTGGTTTTTCCAAAAATGGTTCTCATCAATTAACACAACATTATTTAACCCAAAAGTGAAATCTTAACTTCTTTTGAATATCAGTATCTTATTTGAACATTACCCCAAAACTGTCAAATGTCCAAACTTTCCATCTAATACATTATCTTATTAAATTGGTGTGCTCAACTTATTTTGCACTTTGTTATATTTCTTAAGTCACCTTTCTTATATTCAGGGAGGTATAACTGTATGTGTGTACCACGTCAAATGTATCAACACACGAAAACCAAAATTATAATGTCCAAATGAACTGTCCATTTGAGTTCAGCTGTGAAACAACGAAGGGTTATCTTTAACTTTGAACTTAATTTCGACCTTGAATTGTCCAGTGTCCGGCATATTCACAAGTGTTATTTACAACTGCCTCCTCAATGTGGTATTGGCTCCCCATAGCGTTTGGGGTATTTTCGCTGGCGGTTAGACCTGCGAAGTGCTGGTGCTTCGTCATCATGGTCTTGTTGTGCGTTGTTGTTCCCCTCCCCACGTGGATGAGGAAGGAACACATCCGCGGTCATATCGTCGTTGTCATAGCGACGTCGGATGTGCTCAATGTGTCGCCTGCAGATGCGATCATCTGTCAGCCTCAGCGTATATTGGACGCCGTCGATGGAGATGACTTCGCCTGGCATCCACTGCGGACCGCTGGCGAAGTTTTTCACGTACACGCGATCTCCGATGCAAAAATCGCGAGCTTTAGCACGCTGATCGTGCTTCTGCTTTTGATCATGCTGCTTTCGCTGAACGCGCTCCTCCATGTTTGGTTTCACACAATCAAATCGCGAACGGGGAATGCGATTGAAGAGAAGTTGCGCAGGAGGTGTCCCGGTTGTTGGGTGAGGTGTGATGCGGTATGCCATCAGAAATCGCGACAACTTCGTTTCGATTGTGCCGTTGGTCATGCGCTTCATTGCAGCTTTGAAGGACTGCACTGCCCTCTCTGCCAGCCCATTTGATGATGGATGAAAAGGTGCAGTGCGAACATGACGGATTCCATTCAGCTGTAGGAATTGCTGAAATTCGTCGCTTGTGAACATGCTTCCATTGTCGGTGACAATGAGCTCTGGCAGGCCATGTATCGCGAAGGTTTCGCGTAGCTTCTCAATTGTGATTGAGCTGGTTGCCTTGTAGACTGGAAAGATATCCATCCATTTCGAATGCGAATCTACCAACACAAGAAACATACGGCCCATGAATGGCCCTGCATAATCCAAGTGGATTCGTGACCATGGCTTTCGTGGCCACTCCCATGGATGAAGTGGTGCTGCTGGCGGCAACTTACGAGATTGCTGACACTCCTTGCAATTTTTCACTTTGCTTTCCAGGTCACCATCCATCCCAGGCCACCAGAAATAACTGCGAGCGAGCGATTTCATTCGCGAGATCCCGGGATGAGCTTCATGCAGCTCCTCAGTGAGCTGATTTCTCCCTTGTGGAGGTATCACAACACGTGCTCCCCACATGATGCAGCCATCATACACACACAACTCATCCCGCCTCCTGAAATAAGGCGAAATTTCCTCATCACACTTTAACGGCCATCCACGAAGAACATATTCGCGCACTCGCGACAAAATTGGATCCTTCGCGGTCCACTGCCTGATCGATGTCGGTGTGACGGGTGTCGACTCCAGGTGTTGCATAACTAGCACGTAGTCTGCTGGTTTGGGGATGCGCATACTAGGGTCCAGCTTTAGCCGTGCTAGCCAGTTCCTCCCCAGTAAATTCGGCCCATCACCTTCGACAACTAGCAAGGGAAGTTCCAGGACCTGGGCATCATGCCTCACATTCACTTTGCATGCGCCCACTACCGGTATTTTGTCCCCTGTGTAAGTTCTTAACACCACATCAGACTGTGACAGCTGGGGTTGATGTTTCCATGCCCGATAAGTTGCCTCGCTCACTATCGATAGGGTAGCTCCTGTATCGATCTCCATCACAGTGTTATTATGGGAAATCCCCAACTCGAGCAACATCGGAGCCTCCTTTTTTGGCGATGCCTGCGCCTTGTGCATGAAGTACTCTAGCTCCTCCATGTTGTCCCTGGGTGGTGTCGACTGTTCCGCGCTAATCTCAGCTAGGAACTGCGTTTGGACCTCCGTCCTCTGCCCGGAATTAGTCTTGCTCCGGCAGACTTTTGCAAAGTGTCCACGCTTTCCGCAATTATGGCAAGTGGCGTCGACTGCTTTGCACTTGCCCTTCTCGTGCCCCTGTCCACAGCGATAGCACGAGATGCGATGTTGAGCTCCGGTTTTGTTCTTTTTGTGTCCTGCCTGCTGCTTGAACACTTTGTTAATCCCACCATTTCCGCGTGGAGCCTGTGTTGATTGAAGATCACACACATGTCTTTCTGCCATCTCCACACTCGTCGCAATGTCAACGGCCTTGGCGAGATCAAGCTTCTTCTCAGCTAGAAGAATACGTTGGATCCGATCATGTCTGATGCCGCAGACTAATCGATCGCGAATCATCTCCCCTAGAGTAGAACCATAATTGCAGTGCTCTGCCATTGACTTTAGTGCAGCTATGAATTCACTGATTGTTTCTGAGTCTTTTCGAAAACGGCTGTTGAACTTGCACCGTTCAACAATTTCACTTGGTGCTGGGGTGTAATGCTCCGTCATTACCTGGACAAGTTCAGCATACTTCTTGTCCGCTGGCTTGGCTGGAGAAACAAGACTGCGGAGAAGACTGTAAGCTGCTGGTCCGATGACAGTCAGCAATGTAGCTTTCCTCTTCTCCTCTGCTTCAATCCCATTGGCTTTGAAGTACAGGTCCAATCTCTCTATGTATTGGCACCAGTCGATTCCCTCTCGGAATTCTTCAATATTTCCTACCAGACCAGCCATAATACAGAAGTTTAATCCTCGTCGCCAGTATTATAACCTTAATATATGTGTGAAGTATATAGCTAGGTTATATGCACGCAAAAGAAAGTAGACGTTGACTCAGTGGCTGCAATTACCGGACTGACTTTATTTCAGTCTATGTACATCTTTTATACAGTGAGTTCCATGGGAACGGAAGGGGTTGTGGTCAGCAGTGGTCAGTAAGGAATGCATCCAGTCTAACCACTGGCGTCTTACAGCAGATAAGAGAAAGATGATAGATATTGTGGCATAGGAAGAACAGAGAGTTACTGTTATCAGAGAGGAGAGAAAACAGGGCTGGAAGTAGAGAGGGTGAGAGCAAGAGCGGAAATGATAGTACAGTAGTCTCAACCTCAGACTTACATTAGATCAGTTTATCACACGTATTCAAGTAATGTGCAGATTAATGCCCCGTCACTGACCAGGGACGCTTACCTGGAAACATTAAACTGCACATTACTTGAATATGAGACCATTCTGAAGCAAATAGTTTTCACACAACAATAGATATATAATTTACTCTTGAATGAATCCCGTAAGGATTGGAACAATCATCTCCCAGCATTTCCACTGATTCCCACTGATCAGGTACTAGCCTTCCCCTTTAACATGCTTTCAAAGTTTCAATTTTATACTATGTACTCATCAAGACACATTTTGATAACTCTTTATCTTTGTTTTTATCTCAAAGTATCATTAGAAAATATCAAGCCAAAAATCAAAATCAAAATCAATCACAATGAAGAGCGCATACAAGCAAAATCAATGCATAGTTTCTAGATTTTGATAATAATTGAGATAATAAGATTATGATCATAATATTTATATAATTCCTACACTGGAAGATGGTGCTTGCCAGCACATCCACCTGACTGCGATAGAGTGCAGGTTATTAAAGCCTATTATTTGGCAATACAACTGTACATTGTATTCTGTAATAATGGCAAAAGTTAGTTTGTTATACATTCATTGCAAAGCAATATCATGAACTAAAAGCTATCCTGAGTGCTTATTACGGGCCATTTTGGTCAACACAAGGTCATTTATAAATTTGAACACGAGTTACGTAAAGATATTGTTACGTCGGACAAGCATATTATGTCGCTTTAAAATACACGATATATAGACTTTATAAAACTTTATTCAACTTTATTTTTCATTTCCATTAGATAAACAGGAAAATCATATACAATAAATTAACAGTTGAAAATATTTGTAATAATTTCAAAAACGTAAATCAACAAAATACATGTGATCATGAGCAACATAATTGCATTTTTTTTTAAGTATATACATATACATTATACTGTGCAATGAGTGAGCACAAGGTCTACAGTAACTGTGATAGTGTTGATATATATAATATATACATATGAATATATGAGTTTATATATATATATTCATATATATTACGTATGAACATAAATACATGTATCACTTCAGCTGCAGTGCTTCATTGAAATATCATCTGCAAAGGATTAACTGCAGACATGATTTATGATTTCATATAATCCTATTTTCTTTGTTCGTTTGCGTTTTGCTTTGTTTATTCATTTATATATTAGCCTTTATATTAAACATGCTGTGTTTACTGTTTCAATCAGTGCACGTGAAAGTAGGCAGCGCCTAGTTTTGTGCCTCCGTGCACAAACGTGCGGACGGACACACGGTTTCTGTTGAGGTTGAAGGAACACATCTGACCGGGTTGGGCAATAAAACAGACCGTGAAGAGGGCCATCTCAAACTCTGGACTGACGCCAACCATGACGGACGACATCACTTTCACTCGGCTATGCCAGTTGAACTGAAGGAGAATTTGGTTTGGCTGAAATGCGATGAGAGTAAACGAAAAGAATGATAGTCAAATATTGTTAGTGCAGATCTAACGATGTACTCTTTTAATCACTTGGTATAAACAAGTTTCCCTATTGGTTTTGGAATTTTCATTATAGGCCTGACTCGAGTGCAGAGTAATCGATCTAGTTTACCACACTCTATGTAAGCACTTAAAACACAAATCAGCAACACCAACAACAAACCAATGACAATCTCCATAAAACAAACGCCAGTATCTATTCATTTGGCCCTAAAGCCTGTAACCTACATCAAGTTCATGATTTGCAACTTTCTCTATGAGAATCTATATCTTCGAGCAAGCCTATAATGATATGTTTCTATGAGTCGTTTTAATTGTCCTGGCAGAAACGTTTCGTCCAAATAGGCACACAACAGCACTAATAAACAGACACTAGAGCTCTGCACTTTCAAATGCTCACTTTTCATACAGTCGACTGCAAATGGACGACAATTTAAACAGCTACCTCAGCGAAGATTGCGGGAAAATACCATGACGCAGTGTAAGAATGATACGAATTTCTCATTCCGTCGCTGTGATTTTTAATTGCGAATTCGTAATCAACTACTAGATTGTTTTGTGGGTTTAAATTCCTAAATTATATGTGCGACTTGAAACCTAGACGGCAACAATACTTTGTACGTCCTCACAAAGCATGGTCCTATTGGCCTGTATGGCGCTCAAAATGTACATTAAAGGCAGATAATCCCTACTTAAAGGAGATGGCTGGTAACTGATCAGTGGGAATCAGTGGGAATCAGTGGAAATGATTGTTCCATTCCTTTGGGGGATGATTGTTCAAACTGATTGTTCAAATCCTTGTGGGATTCATTTAAGAGTACACTATATATCTATTGTTGTGTGAAAAATTATTTGCTTCAGAATGGTCTCATATTCAAGTAATGTGCAGTTTAATCACCCCGTCACTGTACGGCATGCTAACCTGGAAACATTAAACTGCACATTACTTGAATATGAGACCATTTTGAAGCAAATTTCACACAACAATAGATATATAATGTACTCTTAAATGAATCCCACAAGGATTGGAACAATCATCCCCAGCATTCCCACTGATTCCCACTGATCAGTTACTAGCCATCCCCTTTAAACGCTTAAAATGTACATTTAAAGGCAAAAAAAGTAGAAGTATACGTCTAACCTGATACAGGATATTATGTAATAGCTGCACAGTGCGTTTGTTGTACACAATCCGTAGAATCATACTTTAGTTGTATGGTGACTAGTTATGCTAAGTACCTGTGACGTCTTCGTGTAACCATAGTAATTCAGATTTCCAGCCAGTTCCTGGAGGTAAAATTGCAGCCAGTTGTGGAAACCCGTCACCCGGCCGTTTTTAATCTCCCCGACGAACGTGTGCTCGAAAGCGGACGAATCCAGAACACGTTGGCCTTTCGAGCGGGCGTACAAATCGAACCACGTGGATTTTAAGTAGTCCCTGAAAGCAGATGGGGTACTGAAGTAACCTACAGATAATGATGAGAGAAAAGATGCGGGGGATGAAAACGAGGTGGAGGAGAAAGATCAATCGAAAAAAAAAAAAAAAAGATGGATTGTAAGTGAGAACGAGTGAAAATAACGACTGCCTGGTGTGACAACTAAACGCGCCCAAAACATTTACATTCGAAGCATTCTTAAAGGGTTAATGGTCTAGTTTTGGTTGAGATTACAATTCAGGTTTTATCTTTTATCATATAATCAGAAAATACCCATAAGAAGTATTAAAGGCCACGCAATTCTAAGAGGAATTAAAAGTTTAGTTGATTAAAAAACAAAGAGGTCCTAATATGAGGTGGGTCCAGCCTTTTATTTGGAACACAGCCATTTCAGAACTGATTTTAGTTAAATAAACGATTGATTACTTTTAGAATTGATTGTATTTGATATTTCACAAAAAGTTTAAATCTGAATTCCCATCTCAGCCAAAACTATATCATCTCTTTAAAGAGATGGTACAGCATTGGTGGAGATGAGAATTGGGCTTTAAAGGGAAGATAAACCCCAAGAACAATGTGGATTGAGTGAAAGCAGCAACATTAGTAGAACACATCAGTGAAAGTTTGAAGAAAATCGGACAATCGATGCGAAAGTTATGAATTTTTAAAGTTTTGGTGTTGGAACCGCTGGATGAGGAGACTACTAGAGGTTATGACGTATGAGTGGACTACAATATCAAGAAAATATAAAGAAAATACTACAAAAATCCATTTTTCATGAAAATTACAAATTCCATCAACTTAATATTGACATATGTTATATAAGGGTAGCAATTATTCCCCCTGCTTTCTGAAAGCGGTTGGTCCACTGCTCTTTCATAATTCTAGAAAAGTGAATTTTTGTTGAATATCCTTTATATTTTCTTTGTATTGTTGTCCACTCATACGTCATATCCTCTAGTAGTCTCCTCATCCAGCGGTTCCAACACCAAAACTTTAAATATTCATAACTTTTGCATCGATTGTCCGATTTTTCTCAAACTTTCACTGATGTGTTCTACTAATGTTGCTGCTTTCACTCAATCCACATTGCTCTTTGGGTTTACCTTCCCTTTAAACTTTTTGCGAGATACCAAGAAAACACTTATGATATAGTACAGAGCATACCATTTTAAGAGGAATTAAAAGTTTATTTGATAAAAATCGGGTTTGGAATGACTGAAACATCCAAAAACAAAGAAAACAAAGCGATCGTAATTGATAAAGTGTGGGTCCCACACCTTATCTTTTTTTTTGGATATCTCAGCCATTTCAAAACCAATTTTCATCAAATAAACGTTGAATTCCTCATAGAATTACATACTCTTTCATATTTCATAAGAGGTTTCTCATTATCTCACCAAAAAAAAAAAATGTTAGAAACCTGAAATTAGGTCTCGATTGTACGATCCCTTTAACATGTTGGACGCAATCAGTGGGCGTGTAGATAATAAGTTTATTATGACCATGGCCCATGTATATTGTTATGACGAAGAGTGTTCTCGCGGCTCCTTTCCAATACATGATGTATAAAAAGAGGGCCTCTGGCTATCAAAACTAGAATCTGCTGCAACACCCAGTTTGAAACTGATTCCTCATTATCACACCGCCATATCATTATAATCCCTTTTTTATCATCATCATTTCGGGGAGTTTCTCTCAGATTTTTTTAAAGATTGTTGCTTGCATTGTGATGTACAAGCGACTATATTCAGTCAAGGCAAAGTTCTCTCAGGAAAAAAGAAATCGGTATGTTGTCTGTCTAGATGTGGAAACTCGTAAAATGCGTTGAAAATTTGCGAGTTCCAGCCTACGAAATCAATATCTTAGCACTTTATCATCCCAGTGTTGATATATTGACCTGTATTTCTATTTGATATCAATCTTGATAACCACTCCTTACACACTGTGAAAGAGAATGATAATCATGGCTGGTGTGTGTGGACAAATGTAAATTGCGAACAACTCTTTCCCAAAAAAGAGAATTACAAAAATAGACTAGTTAGTAACCTTTGCGGAAGAGGAAGTCATAGGTCAATCTCATGACGTCAGTGTTCAAGATGGCGTCCAAGAAGGCCTCAATCTCTTGGTTCTCTCTTGTAGTGGTGTTTTCTTCGACTCCTACAGACCGGTGGTAATTATTGAGGAGAGCTCGGAGAGTGGCGTAGGTTTCCCCATCCAGAATCGACGGCTCCAAACTGGTGAACAACCTGCAAATATGGGACATCATTAAATTCAGCCTTTCAGATCTATAGGCCCTATCTTTGAGCGTCTCAGTTTAGCTTCGAAATACTGTATGTGACTGTTGTCATGGCAACCCACTCTTACTACAGCCAAAACAATATTGAATACCTGAATATAAAAACGACCCAAATCCCTTGCAGAAAATTTAGGGAAATAAATAGAATCCTCAAATAATTTCCTTTTTTTTTTCTGTTAGTGGACTGTTATTCTTAATTTTAAAGAATGTAAAACGTTTATTTGACTGATTATCTATCTTTGCATGACTTCGAAAGGGTCTTCAAAGATGATAGCCAAATTGGGACTTGGGTCGTTTTTATATTCAGAACGTATTCAATTTTACTATCGGATAGGAGATTTAATGGGAGCTACCCTGTGTGGGAGAGTCACAGATCACGCTCCGGAATGTTTTCCGTGCTATACAGCAAAGGCGAGATTCTCGACCTTTGTCGGCCCGAGAAGATGAGACTTTAGGCGAGATCCGACTAGATCTCGTCGTCTCGTCTTCTCGAACGCGAGAAGTCGAGAAGACGAGATGTTACTTGACATTGGCTTTTCGCCACCTCAGATCCCAAGAGGTCGAGATACTGACACCTGGGCCATGTATCATAAAACTTTTCGTACAGTTACGCACGACTTTTCAAACGACTTAAATATGGCAAGCCAAGTGAGTTTCCTACTCATTATTAATTTTATTAGCTAGCTACAATCGAAATTTGCAGATGATAATGATTATTCTTACATGTCAACACACATTTTCTGTTGAAAGTGTATTTTCCCCCAATAAAGATGAAATGTTGACATAAGTCGTTCTTTGTTAAAAGTAAGAAAAAACCCCACTTATTTTGGCACTTCATATTCCAGTCGTTCGTAAAGTCATGCGTAACCTTACGAACAGCTTTATGAAACGGGGCCCAGATATCCCGTCTTCTCCTCTCCTCAAACCGGAGAGTTTGAGACGACAAGATCTCCCAACTCGTCTTCTCGCGTTCTTGGATCTCTATAGGGTCGAGATGAAAAGATCTCATCGCTGACTTTTTCGCCTTCTGTTATCAGTATTCGATTATTTTTTTTTTTAATCTGTATCAATAATAAACATGTGTTTTGGGGGGAAATAAAATTTCAACTGAATTAGTCGGACGTTACAATTTACTGTGAACAGCCCACGTTGCATTTCTCCTCATGCAACATGAAATACCTAAACCTCTGTTCGTAAAATTGTTTTTGAATGAAGAAAAAGGAGACTTTCTGAATACTAGTAATGTATACATGACTCTTTCAAACCCGTGTCCATCAAGACAATCTAGTTAATGGGGAGGATTTGGGCATAATGGTAAGGAACTAACTGATCAATGATGAGGGAGGATACAGCTACTGCACTGTTCCAATTTAATAGAATAATTCGATAGAATACTGCACTGTTCAGTCCTCTGTTCATCCATGCGCTTATGTATTATGAAAATGATGCTCTAATTGATCTACACATCAGGTTATTATTGAACCATCCATTGTGAATTCGACAGTGCTGGTGGAAAGCCTATAGAATATAGATACCTCCTCGGCGACCGATCGCGGTAATGATAGATGCGGCTTATCTTGGTCTGCCTACTGAGGGCGTATAGGGAGCCGGGTACGCGATTTACGTCAGCAACCCAGATTTCACGTGCCAGATGACTGATTTCTCTTGTCGAGATCGGATCACGTGGTCTTGTGGCGCTACCTGATGTAAAATGATAATGATGATAATATTAATACTACTACTACTACTACTACTACTACTACTACTACTACTACTACTACTACTAATAATAATAACAATAATAATGATAATAATAATAGTAATAATAATAATAATGATCATAATCATAATCATAATGATAATAATAATAATAATAATAATAATAATAATAATAATAATAATAATAATAATAATAATAATAATAATAATAATAATAATCTTGAAGGCTGTACGCATCCAGGCAGAATTGGACAATTTGCAATAACCTTTACAACAAATTTGAATGTTCGGACACAGCTGCAATGACTAGCAGAAGACAATACAGTTATAACATGAAAGATTATTTACAGGTAAAGAGTACCAGCTTTAAGTCATAAACTTTTTAACCCAATGGATACAGAGGGACGAAAAGGAAGACAGAAAGAAAGTAAGTGTCTAAGCAAGTCGATAAAAAGCAAAATGTTATGATTTTAGTGGGAGGATCGGCTAAAACATCTAATAAGCTTGTACATAACGTAGAATGCCCCTCACACTGTAAAAACATCGGTGTTAGATTTAACACCATGGGTGTTAAATCTAACACCGATCAAGTGTCAATAGAGGACCACACCGACAGGTGTTGAAAGTATTCTGTGATGGTGTTGAAAAGTGTTCACCTGGCACTTCGTGGTGTAATTTGACACTGTAGCTGGTGATATTCTGACACTTCGTTGGTATTAATTCAACATTGACACCACATGGTGTAAAATGGTGTTTTAAATGATATATTGGTCACTACATATAAAGGTATATTTTTGAAGTTATGGTCAAAAGAAGCAAAAATTTTCTTATTATTCTCTTTATCTTTTTGACCTTTAATCGCAAATATCTCCATTTGGCAAATATGGACTTATCGGTTTTTGCAAACAAACGCTTCATATATACACACATATAAACATGAACATAAACATATAAGTATATTAATAAATTTATATATTATGTAAATGCCCATTATTATTGTTATATATGCATGTAATAAGACACATGATAATAACTACCGCTGTCACAGACGTTTGCGTAATCACGGCAACAATCGCCATAGTTTGTGCACACCGAATTACACTGACAGGACCGCCTTCGATCCAGCCTTGATCCACATCTTCCGCTGCAGGAGTCTTGAGCTGGACGTGAAGAACAATACTGAAGACAGCAATATTGAACAATACCTTTTGTGTGTTTTAACTGCTAATAGTGACACAAAACACCCCATAGCATTGTGCACACTCCCCAAAGTCTTTGGCTCAAATATGGTTGCAGAGTGATTTCTGCAAATGAACATAATTATGGTGATTATGTATACAAAAGAATCAACAGCTATAAGTCTCTCTTGGAGCTGCATTGAAAGCCATGAACATGATTATGGGATTGTGAGCACATTCAGTGACCCTTTACCTGCATAGAATGGTTTCACATAGCCTATACATTTTATGTAAACTCTGATCCTAATAAATCGGATGAAAATCATGTACAAAACATGTGCAATACCAGCTTGGTAGAAATCAATTCTCTGTGGAGAGGGTTGATTCATGTACAAAACATGTGCAATACCAGCTTGGTAGAAATCGATTCTCTGTGGAGAGGGTTGATTTACATACAAACTAAATGTATCTTAAAATCTTGACCGATTCCTTGTAAATTCAGTGGGACTCTTAAGGGTAATAGGCCTTACAGCCATTCACTTCCACTGCTATAATGTATAGTAGGAAACCGTGAAAATCCGTGACTTCCGTGATGAGGAAATACCATAACACATTGGTTCCCATACTGCAATCATACAGTGGCGATACCATGATGAACCGGCCCTCCTGAAAATCATAGGCTCTATAGTAGTATAGGCTAGTTTGCAGGCACAAACCCTTGTTGGTCGTAAAGGAGTCTGCGCCAAGACTACTACATGCACCACTTTGGCACTGTCCCATAGGCCCTGTGTTGAAGCTTCTCCCTTGTTGGGAGAGGCTGCAGTGTAGTGGTGCGTGTATTAGTCTTGGCGCATGCAGACTCCTATACGACCAACAAGGGTTTGTGCCTGCAAACTAAGTATAGGCCTTCATACTGAGAGTGAATAAAAGAGCTGGCAAAGTGCATTTAAAGGGATAGTACAGTTTTGGTTGAGATGAGAATTAGGCTTTTACATTTTTGCAAGATACCAAGAAAACACTTATGATATAGTACAGAGCCTACCGTTTTAAGAGGAATTCAAAGTTTATTTGATGAAAATCGGGTTTGGAATAGCTGAAACATCCAAAAACAAAGTAAAACAAAGCGATCGTTACAGAGTGTTGGTCCCACACTTTACTAGAATCGTTCTTTTTTTGGATATCTTGGCCATTTCAAAACCAATTTTTATCAAATTAACATTGAATTCCTTATAAAATTGCATGCTCTTTCATATTTCATATGAGATTTGTCATTATCTCACCTAAAAATGTTAGAAACCTGAAATTAGGTCTCAACCAGAACTGTACGATCCCTTTAAAGTGGCTCTTTGACATGTTTTCCCGACAATGCCCGAGGCACATACTCTAGTATTAATGGGCCTACATCATAATGTGTAGACAATGTTATTGCCTTCTTTCGTTAGAACAAGCCTAATTAAAATCAATGAAACAAATAATTTATTGGGACTATAATAATTACTCGATCAAATGAGAAGATAATACCATTATTTTGAATGACCTCATTAGTATGAATAATGTGAGGGTGATATCATTGTTTTTCAATGATGCTGAAGTTCTTGAACTAGATGTCTTGCTTGAGGTGTTTGGTTTGAATTTGATTTATTCATGCACTTTTTTTTCTCAAATGACAAATGAATACAAATTGATACAGAGCATGCAAAAAAAAAAAGACCCAAGAAACAAACAAATATACAAATCAATACAGGAATTGTTGATTTCGTTTGTATCCAAACACACAATAAAAGCTCGAGCATTGATACCGAAAATGAACTGAAATTCATAGTTTGCAAAGATTATACAATCTTACCTTCAGCGATATGCGTGTACGTCAGGCATATTATCCAGACGCAGAGAAAACCCTCAAAGGTCCTCATTGTGTGCAGAATGGGGACCCGAAAACACACAACTTGACGACTCTGTATTCTTATTGTTGCACAAACCGAGAGAGAGAGAGAGAGAGAGAGAGAGAGAGAGAGTTCTGCAGGGTTTTTCCAACAGGCACGTCTGTCACCCAATCCTTTCGTTGTTCTTCGCTTATTGCCTGACTTTTGTGTGTACACAGGTTCTGATTTGTACTAGATATAGCCACTCCGGAAGTTGTTTGACAGTCACTGTAATACTATTACGGTTACGGTGGGTGTGAATCGAAACTGAGTATCTACAGCCACTTCAATATTCGACCGTCCTCACCTTCCTACTCCCGCTTTTTGTAAAACAGCGACTTTTTTTCCCCTTTGGAGTGCATGGATGTGCCGCATTACTCAAAATGAAAGTAGTCTAGTTTTTTTTCTTGCTGTCACTGGGGAGGTTTAAAAACAAACAAACAAACAAACAAACAAAGGTTTTGATTCAGTAAATGGAGAAGCTAATAATTATATCATATTGTATCATGTGAAATGCTCTGAGCATGTCTCAGTAAAAACCTTACTAAGGTAAAAAAAAAGAAAAAAAGTTTGGGCAACACCATATTGATATACCGCCCTCTCTTGTTGGAAGTTCTACAACGGTTCCTGAGGTCGAGTCCATGATCATGATGACAGTTTTGCGGCATTGCTCCCGTAAAATCTCTAACCAGTGCTATAACCCTAATTCAAAAGCTATATCACTCTCCCTAATCCTAATCCTCCCGTCAAACTAAAACCAAAACCCTATCAAGACTCTTATCCTAGTCCTAACTCCCTGGAGAAATTAAGACCTGAGCAATTATTGTTGCAGGAGCAAGTAATATGTCTGTCACTCTTGAGGCCATCTTGGTAGGGCAATAGAAAGAAATAAACTTATGAAAAGAATTTCATAAATCTTTCTCTGGTATAATGAACACACGGTCTATTGATCTGTTCTGTATACTGAAAGAAGTGAAGAGCATTTTTTTAATGCTTAACAGAGGAGCTAGGTCAAGCGCTTTTTTTTTTTTTTGTTGTCCTGTTCCCACCTCTTCGGGTTGTGTACGACAGATATTGAATAAAATCTCTCTTTTTTTTGCCTCAATGATTTAACAAATTCTTACTTATCTGCATTGAAGAGAATCACTGTCAATTATTGTCCTTCGGAATGATTTTTTCCCTTTTCATATGAGTTATGCTATTATGCTTTTCACAGAAATGACTTTTTATGTGGTTCCTGCATGGGAGACGTATGAGCCAATGACATCTGTACTTTCTTCATTTTGTGATTGTGTCAGATATCGTTGATTCATGAATATGAGTAAGATATAAGAAATGCCTACTTTTTTTCGTACATTTCTGATCAAGTGATATGAAACTGTTACGTTCTTTAATGTACTGAATCACTAGAATCTTTGATATGCAATCTTGCCATCACAATTAAGGGTTAATGCTACATACCACCAGGAGTCCTTGTAATTTAGGGGTTTGAATCAACTCAAGTTTCAGAATTGCCGTAATTACACGTCAGTAAGCATAGAACAACCAATATGGTGCGAACACTTAAATAATATATACGATCGTATCTAGAATTAGTTCATGTTTTAGACTGCCAACTTTGTCATGGAGCTGGATCGTGATGGAGTTAACTGACCAGTTTAGAGACTTTGGACCTACCTTCTGGTCGGTCCAGTCATCTCACGTTTTTGAGATATGTCGGCGTTATCTCGACATTGACAGCTGTAATTGATCTCAAGCAACACAGAAACACGCACACCCACACGCACATACACACACACACAGAAACAGCGAAAAGGCTTGCAGATTGCGCTACACCTACGTGCGTTATGACTCATTATCTTAGCGTGTTCACGTCTCCATTAACCCTTCAGCTACCTGCAAAATGCTATTGATATTATACACAAACAGTTTATTTGCCTATGGTATACATAGTGACAGAGCTAGCAATACCAACCGATCTTCAAAATTGACTTTAATGGAAAAAGCAAATAGCAATTCAACTGAATGGAAGTTTCACTGAGAATCTCCCACCTACATCCATGGACACATTCTAAAAAAGAAATGTTTTTTTTTTTTTTAAATAAACTAACTTGTTGTGTATACTACTACTTACTTCTGCTACCACTACTACTACTACTACTACTACTACTACTACTACTACTACTACTACTACTACTACTACTATACACTACTACTACTACTACTATACACTACTACTACTGCCACTACTAATGATAATAATAATAACAATAATAATGATAATGATAATGACAGTAATGATAATCAAAGTAATTATCATTATTATCATAATTATGATTATCATCATTATCATAACTATTATTGCTGTATATATAGCTATAACCAAAGCTATATCTAAGCTACCTCTGTGGAGATTTTGATGTAGAATTGGAGGTAAAGTTTCTTCTTTTTTAGCACATGTACACGTGACTCTTTTTCAGTGTAATAATTTCTGGTTGTAAGCAACCGGTAAGAAAGAGTGTGTATACCGTGAAAATGTAAAAAAAAAAAAAAAAAAAAAAAAAAAAAAAAAAAAAAAAAAAAATTAGATACACGCAGACTTATAATAAACAAATAATCAAAGTAATTTGCAAAGTGATTTGTGTGCAGAGATTTGTCAAGGGTGTTTGTTTCGGGTTAGTTAGGTCATTCTATAGTAGTCCATGGTTAGGTTTCCATGTCTCAGTTTGTTTCGTAATTCCGCTTCTTACGTACTGTAACAGTATTTCAACCATAATGTTTGTTGTATGCGCGGGTGTGTGTGTGTGTGTGTGTGGGGGGGGGGGATGCACCCAACAAGCACTGTTTTTTTAGCATTCCTCCCCATTTCCAGCATTTCCGTATACTTTAAACATTCTCAAACTTATACTTTTCTTTTATTATATATTGTGATTGTGACGTAATTTATGTATTCAATTTCTGTAAAATATTTACATGTTTCTTCTGGAAATGGGAAAAAATGAATATTGAATGAATGAAAGCATGCGTGCATGAATGCATGAATGAAAAAGGACTCAGAAATGTCACAAGGAGAACATCATGTTTGTTGGAATCATTTTAATTGTTCATTTCAAAGGTAAGCCGACATGGAAGCCCAATGAATGATGACTTTACCCTGATCCACTAGGAGAATTTTCAACTTCATCTGTTCATACTTAATCTGGTTTGCTATATTAGCAATGTTGGAATCATTAAAAGCAAAGTGATCATACATCAACCCATTGTTTAGAATAAAACAGTAACCACGTACACCTCTGAGTAAACAACAGGAGCAAGATGACACGTGATTTTTTTATTCCACCGACACTTCTTTTAATCGATGGAACAAAAATGGTCATTATAAGAACAAAATGGCTGTCTGCATGAATGAACCCGGCAATTTTCAAGCGGTTAACGTTTATTGCAACTTGCCCATGAAGAGTGCGAAATATTACAAGTACCTTCTTCATTATTCATGATGATTGAAATCAAGTGATATTAGGGGACATACTACGTCGGGTTCGGGTGTAAACTTTTCAAAGATAATTATGTGCGTGGATAGTACCACTAAAATAATTTTCTGACATGTTATATTGTTTTGAACACCATAATGGACCTTACAATCTTGATAGTAATTGTTGGGAGAGAATTGCGATCGATTGACAAAGATAATGAACACAGAAATTGTATTTACATCACAAATTCATGAGACTTTTTACGTTTATGAACAAACCATTTTAGGTAAATAAGGTAGGTAAATGATTCTGATGATTATCGATACCACTATTATTCAATCAGTGCAATTGTAATCACTATTTCATCAATGTTTGATCGAGATCAAATTGTTGACGTCACAATTAGGACCGTCCGCATGAAACAAGAATGAGAATAGAGCTCCTAAGATTGGCAACCATCGCTTCCCTTCAAATTTTTGACACTAATTATCATAATCCCCTCGAGTCATAACGAGGACAAAGCCAAGATTAAGTCATCGAGATCATTTCGGCTAGTATTTATCTGGGCAGGCAGCGCAGCTGCTCCTCCGTTACACGGCGAAGTAGGCGGAGCCAATGTAAAAGCTTTCGTAGTCCCAAGTCTGCACCCGCTGGGTGTAGCCATTGAGGGTGAAAGTGCTGATGGCGTTGGAGTTTTCCACGAAGCAGGCGGTGAAGACAGCCAGCTCGAACTCAGGACTTGCGCCGTAGATGATGGAAGCGAGCTCCTTGTAGTACGACGCATTGCCCTCATCCAGTCGGAACTGCATCAGGATTTGATTCGGCTAAAAGACGCACACACACATACACACATACATAAACAAACAGATAAAGAAAGGAATGATACATGATATAGGCACCCAGGTTACCAAACTCTGAAGATCCTTATATACGCACTTGATATTACCATGAAGCTAATAAGAGCCATGATGTAACCGACTTCTATTTACTGTATTTTCTACTGCACACCGCCTACTTCAAATGAACCGGTGTTGTGCACATCAGAGAAAGTTAGACAGTGCAATTAATACAAATGTAGCCTATGTGCATACTTTTTTTTTCTCATAAAACAGAATGATCAATACCACAAGAACAATAACTACAATAAATAGCCACAAAGACCAAAACTAAATAAATCATGGCGATTGAACGTTGTTGGTAAAATGTCTTGTCCAACAAAATAAGGATGAACCCATCAGGTTGGATTCGAATCCAGGACCTTGTGTTTGATAGTCCCAGAGCCCCATCCACTATACCCCATTGCTCCCACAATGTCGACAAGACAGCCTATAGAGCTGCATATAATCTCTCAGCCTCTCACCTCGTTGTCACTGGTGTAGCCATAGTAGTTGACCGTTGATTCCTGCTCGTCCAAGTAGAAGGCCAGCCAGTTGTGGTAGCCGCTGACCTTTCCGTTCTTGACCTCTCCGACGAAAGTGTGCTCGAAGCCGGACGAGTCGATGGTTCCACCGGACCTTGTGTAGAGGTCAAACCAGATACTCTTCACATAGTCCCGGAACTCCGACGCCGATGCAAAATGTCCTGAATAAAGCCGAAACATGAAGCTTAACTTTCGATCTCCTTTACATGGATTGAGCATCAGCTCTAAAGACTGGTCTAACACTATGAAAGATAAAGAAAGTACACTGATAATTCATTAAGCGCTCTGCATCTTTTACTACCCGCTGTTGGTAGTTACAACAGCAACAATCCGCGTCCTCACAGCTGATTGGTTGCGGTTACCTTGTTGCCATGACGAGTAAATTCAGTGTAGCGTACTTACGACAATTACTGAATAACTACGCTTTTATGGAATCAATACAAGAAGTCTAGTACAGTTAGAGGGCCTTAACCTACTCTGTCATTCTAATCGAGTCATTTTGTCCATAATGAGGTTTGTTTTGATTCCACTTGATTTGACTTGAGACGGATTTGAAAATCTTGTTTTTCGTCGGTTTTCTGACCGCTGTTAGAACATTGACCTCAAGAAGTTTTACAGCCCATTTATGGCGGAGTTGCGCCTGTCGCATTAGCAAGATCGTCGTCTTCACGTCGGAAATTGTAACATTAGATGAGAGTGACGGCAGAACAAGCTGAGATCATTGGTCCCTGAAAGAGGGTCCTAGTATCTTTATGATATGGGCAATGATGGGGTATCAAAGGTGATGTTCGGGGAGAATAAAAAAAAAAAGTTACGAAAACCCTGATTACCGTTGTCGATCATATACTGGGTTGTCAAGCTCATAACTTCGGTGCTGAAGATATCGTCCAGGAAGTTCTCAATTTCTTGGTTTTCGTTGTATGTGGTGGTGTCTTGGGTGCCGGTGAACCGGTTGTAGTTGTCCAAGAGTGCCATGAATGACGGCCATGTGCCGGTCAGCTTTGCCTCGTTCACATAAGTGAAAAGGCTGAATGGGAGAGATTGAACCGTTTTTGTTTGTATGTTTGTTTTACAAGGTAGTGATATATCCACCTCCGTTGACATCTTCAAAAAGAAACTTAAGACTCATTTATTTTTAGAGCAGAATTAATGATTATGTAGGCCCTGTATGCATTTGTAGTAAATTATTTGTTATTCTAAGCTGATTTGTATGTTTGGTTGTTTAGCATTGTAAAGCGCTTAGAAACATGTTGTATTAAGCGCTAAATACATATTTTATATTATTATTATTATTATTATTATTATATATGACTAGTGATATATGATAGTGATATATGACTAGGTAAGTTCAAGGCTATATGGTCACAACCTCCAAACTCAGCTTGCTCGGCGACCGGTCGGCGAGTTTTTAGCCACTTTCGGTCGGGCACCTACCGGTGACCAACAAGTGACCAACCGGTCGCCACTGATTTTTAATGCATCGGTAGGTCGACGCTGAAGTCTTAACTCGCTGCCCAAAATATCAGTGTCCAAGCAGCAACCGCCCGGGCACCGACCAAATCGAGCGGTCGCTGGCGAGCGATTTAGGCTACAAGAATAGTAAAACCGAAAATGATAAGAGCACTGAAGAAAACCAAAGGACCAGATGGGGAAAAGGAACCAGCGCAATCTGGAAGAGGCAGGGGGAAGGATAGAGGCAAGAAAGCTCCAACAGCGATTTCGTAAAAATCGGCCGGTGGCCAGTGGAACATCGTTCATTTGCCGGTCGGGTATCACTCGATGACTGGTAGAAGTGTGCGGGGAGAAGATCCACATATTTCGCAAAATTTTTACCTAAAATCGACCGGTGACGGACGGGAAATCGACAGTGCATCGCTCGGGCATCGCTGGGCGGTGCCAAAATTTCAGCGGCGACCGAGCAGGTTGCAAACTGGTCGGTCGCCGCTCTGAGTAAGTAACCTTAACCTCAGTGAGGCTACGGCCGATCTATAGCCTGCTCGGAATGTAGGCATCCCCCAACGATTTTTGGAGAAGTCCAGAGGGCTGTAAAGACCTGTCGAATGCCCGAGCGATGCCCTTTCGATTTCCCGTCGATCGCCGGTCGATTTTACGTCAAAACTTGACGAAATAGGGGGTTCTTCTTCGCGCAGAGTCCGAGCAGCCACCGAGTGATGACCCATCGGCAACTAGACAGTGGGAAATTTCTCACGAGCTACGTGGGTATGTATGTGACTACGGCCCTTTGGCCATCAACAACAACGCTTTTACTCTGCATCTGGAGGGCAACGAGGTCTACGATGCCCCTGATTCTACCTCAACGACTACGACAGCGAGGTTCACATGCCAGCACTTTTGTGAACACATGAGTACATGAAAGACTGTATACGAATCAATAAATAACTTTCGTTCTACTTTATTCTACTCAAAACAAAGTTTGATTCATAATAAAGATAAAACTGAAAGTTAAAGATTTAAACGTTAAATTACGAACTATCAACTACAGTTATGGAACCGAAGATAAGTAACAGATAGAAAATAGGAAATCAAATAGAAAGGAAGGAGAAACTAAGATGAAAAAAAAAATGTAATCACTCCTAGATAAGAATGTTCCAAAATATCTTTTCTTGCTACCCTGCATTTATGCTTTGTATTTCCTATTTTCATTTTCCACATATCTTTTGATTCATCATGTCTTCATTCAAAAGACACAGATGAATAAAAAAAGAACAAAGCCATATTAAACTGTGTCAACATAACATAAACTTTTTCATAAAAAAAAGGTTTCATCATAAAAGGTTTTCATCTAGCTCTATCCGCGCTAAAGTTGCTGTTCCTGTCTTTCCTTTCCGCGATGTTGCCAGCGGTGTCGCTTTCTACATGGGCTACCTCTGAGATTACCAGGTAGAAGCCGCAGCAACTTGTTTCTTCTTTCAGGGGGAGAATTAAGGTGGTAGGGGTTTCCTTGCATCTGTCCCTCCCCCTGCCTCTACCAGATAGCCCTGGTTGTTCCCTAAATCACTCGACAGCGTCCTCTTGATTAGGCCTGTGCCGGGGCGGTTGCCCCTCAGACATGCAGTGTATTTCCGGCGGCGAGTGAAAACTGGGTGTCGCAGCCGAATAACTCCGCGGTAAATCTTCATCAGCGACCGAGCGATGTCCTGAATATCAGTGGTGCCCCGTCGGTGCCCGGCCGAAATGGGCTAAAAACTCGCCGCCCGGTCACCGAGCAGGCTGATTTTGGGGGCTGTGACCGTACAAGCCAAGTAAGTAATTAAGTAAGTAAGTAAGTAAGTAAGTAAGTAAGTAAGTAAGTAAGCAAGTAGATAAGTAAATAAACAAATAGATAGAAAGAGAGATAGATAAATAGTTAAACACCAGAAAACTAAATGGATATCAGTAACCACAATGTTTATGACTTCAAGTCATCATGGATATTCCTACCTCAGAAATCAGCACATAACCCTGGTGGAAAGAACACAGTGTCCCACAGTGTAAGAAACACAGCGTGAACATATTGTGAAGATCGTGTGAAGTCTCTTCACACTGTTAAATTCGAGCGTTTTAACAGTGTGAACACAGCGAGTATGAAACAAAGCATTACTACGTGAACACTCTGTGAAAAACTACATCACAGTGTGAAATCATCATCTTCACACTGTTAAATTCGAGTGTTTTCACATAGTCGGCTATGAACACACTGTGAACACACTGTAAACACACTATGGGACACTGTGTTCTTTCCAGTAGGGCATTTCGATAAACTGTCCTTGAAATTACTTTGCCGGAGAATGATCAATTCGGTCCGAGTAGTCGGTAAGCTTTTCCTGCGTGCTGACGATCAGGTCTGGGTCTTCCAGTCGATTCACGTCAGCGTCCCACAGGGCCTGGACCAGCGTAGTCAGGTCACCCCCTCCAGGGGCTGATGGGGACAAATGAAATCCGTAAGTGAATGGGTGGCAGAGAGCATGCGCATGCTTTCTCTTTTATAATTGATAATATTATTGCCAAAATTGGAGGAAGATAATTGTGAGAGATGCATGAAGTTCGGCTGACCATTAAAGAAAACATATTTGTGTCAGCAAACACACACACACACACACATGTGCACAATGACATACGTACCATATCGCTCTATCTTTCTAATGTATAATTATGCAATGTATACCTTATATTTTCATTCTATTTTCCTATACTAGTAGTGTTATTGTATCTTGGATTTGCGATACACTACATTTGCATTACGTCTAAAAACAACAACGATAACAACGAATAATCACCAAGAAGAAAAAAATGATAAAAGACTGACCAAACCCTTTCCTTTATTTACTACGAAAGGCCACAAATGGGTCCTCTACATGAACAGTGTTCTATCAACATCATGATACAATCTTTGCGGGATTGGCAAAATTCCTTCTACTGTAGTTTGTCCTGCATCGACCGTTTGAGTAGGAATCGAAAAACCCTGACGAAGAAAAATTAAATCGTATAAGACACTTGTCAAGTGTCAAATACCTAGCTACGTATACTTTTTTTTAAACATTCCATGCCATAGGAATAGTTTGCCTATATAATTTATAACCGTTCTATTCAACTCCGAACGGCTAAACTTGCATGCTCTTGTAATATGCAGAACCACAACACTCATAAACACTAATTATTTGTATAATATATGAAACAGTAAGCTTAATTTATCACGCAGCAGACATATTTTACATCTACAGCCAGTAACTGCTGAGTCTCAGGAAACTTTACCTGAACAATGATCATCGTAGTCCGTGCAACAGTTGCCGTAGTTCTTGCATTGGTCGTTGCAGTGACACTGGTTGGTACTGTCGTAATCCTCGCCACATCGGCCGCTGCAGGAGTCAGAGGAACCTGAAGAAGAAAATTGTAATCGCACATGCAATTTATGAAATTATATATCATGCAGCAGACAGATTTTTTTTTTTTTCCATCTACCGCCAGTCAGTCTCAGGAAACGTTACCTGAGCAATGATCATCATAGTCCGGGCAACAGTCGTCGTTGTCCTTGCACAAGTCATCGCAGTGACACGAATCGGTACTGTCGTAGACCTCACCACAACGGCCGTTGCAGGAGTTGGAGGAACCTGACGAAATTGGAATTGCATTACCAATACATTTATACACATCATACAACAGTGGCGGATCCAGGGGGAGGGAGGGGGGCGCACCGGGCGCGCCCCCTTTTTATTTGTTGTCAAAACAAAAGAAAAAAAATGAGATGAAACCCGGAAGTAGCACCAGAAATATTGTTTGCGCCCCCCCCTCCCTTTACGAAATTCCTGGATCCGCCCCTGCATAATAGAATTATTCTTCATCTGCCGGTAAGTTTCATTATTCTCAGGGAACGTTACCTGATGAGCAGTAATCATCATAATCTCCGCAACAGTTGCCGTAATTCTTGCACAAGTCGTTGCAGTGGCACGGGTTGCTGCTGTCGTAGTTCTCACCGCATCGGCCATTGGCACAGGAATAGGAGGATCCTGCCAAAGTAAAATGGAATAGTATTTAAATATGTCATGTATGCTATAAAAACAGGTATGGATACCATACATAATTGAGGAACATTCTCAAACGCATGTCGAATCTATATTTTTTTGTACATTCTGTTGAAAGAAGTGAAAATAAAACCTTTGAATTTGAATTTGAATTTGAACATAATACCTAATGCTCCTCTACTGCAGGAAACTACTTATTGTCGGGAAACGAAACCAAAGCAGTTATCATCATATTATAGTCTTCACAGCAGTTGCCCTAAGTCTGGCACAAGTCTGCAAGTCGTTGCAATGGTACGTACTATGGCTACGGTCCTATATAGTTCTCGCCACATCGGCAGTTGTCGCAGGAACAGGAGGGTCATGTATAAGCCCATCATGAAACGAATTACAGGGGCTGAATTTTGTAGAGTGCGCAAGTTTGAAGGTAAAACATAGTACTGGTACGCTTGTATAATTGTCAAATTTCGCTCCAAAATGTACACGAATGCCTAAGATATGTGTGGAATAACGCTGTAATAACAAGATATTCGTTGGGTAACGACGAAAAAGCGAAATATTAACCAAAAATGTTCGCATCTCAGAACTTACTCAATCGGGGTCAGGCTAACTCGGACTCGAAGACAACTCGGCCTCGCTTTGACGGCGGGGATGAGTTGTCCCCCTGGATTGTACAGTGTTGTACATGGGAGCGCTAATGTTCGCGTTCTGGCGCTGATCGCAGTTATGGGCCGAGTTGATACAACCCGTGCATCAAAGAACCTCTTTGACGCGCCTACAAAATGAACGTGCGCCTATGCATAAAATATGGAAATCATAAACTGCCTGTAAATTGTCTGTTATTTTTTTTTCTCAAAATATTCCGAAACAACTCGTCATCCTGGCAAATCGCGTCAGCCAGGTAAGTTTCTTAGTAGACTCTTTCGATTATTGCAAGGAAATATGAAATGGTGCAAGACGGGTTCTCAAACCCTTACCAGAACTATAATATTTTCTCTTTAAATGATCGAAACAAGCTGCATCAGGTTCTGTCGAGTACGGCTGCCGTCTCGCTGTACTGCATTTTTCCGAATGCCAAGAACATTTCGAGTCAGGAGACAATAGAACCCCGAACTGGCTGATATCATCTGACATCATGACAACATTACATGGCGTCATGGTACAGAACTATGCTATATTCGTAGAAAGACTTGTTTGAAGTACGACTTTTGAACAGGAGGAGGTAAGACCAACAGTAACGTGACATTCACTTGTCATTCTGTCGGACTTTTCTGACATTTGGACGGGTTCTTGACAAAGAGGAATACATTTGCCAAGAATTATTACTTTTTAATGACAACAACACTGAAAGAGCGATAGCACTGCACTACACCGAAGAAACGTGATAGCGACAAAAACTACATCACATGACAATACAATTTTAATGAAAACGAAATTGTAATAAATGAAACTAACTCTATCAAACAGTCAATAGGTATCATGACAATGATAATGATGTAATGATGATAATGAAAATTACAATTTGACGATAATAAGAATAAATCAAAATGACTATACCTGGATTGAAAAAAAGGTGATTGTGTAAAGTTGCCGAAAAATAGCTTTATACTCACCGAGACAAAGTGAGTAGTAGTCGCTGCAACAGTCTCCGTAGTTCTCACATGCTGTGTTGCACTGGCAGTCCATAGAGGAGTCATGGCTAGCAAAGCATCGACCGGAACACGATCCCGATGCGCCTAAAATTGACGTTTAAATATGACAAGAAGTACAACTTTGTGATTTACTCAATATCTTGATGGCGCTTAACAGATATAGAAATTACAACAAGAGATCAACCGCAGCAGCTCTTTATTAAAAGTTGTTTGATTAACCCTGCATTAATCCATATCTAAATATGATTGTAACCTCAGATGGGAATAGTTGGTGTGGCATGAGCCATTAAAGAAGGAATCCACTCCAGAGTTTTATCAATTTCATAAGAAAGTAAAAGAAATCGCTATAAAGAACAGTGAAAAAAATTATCGAAATCGGATCAGAATTAAGGAAGTTATGAAATTATGAAATTTCTCTATTTTTTTTTTTTGGGGGGGGGCACTTATATTTGATCAATCGTTATAAATATTCGAATCAGCATCTTGAGGATTTCAGACTCTATTTCTTATACATTATTTTTATATACAGAAATGAAAAAAATCTCACATATCAGCTGTATGAATATCAAACCTGCCTTAAAAGCACCCAAACTAAAAAGGAGCAAATGTTTCTGATACATTTTGATATGGGAATGTGCTTTTAACTGTACAAGCTAAAAATAATGTAAGATACATGAAACATTGTAAGGGCATGACATAATCACCTCACTCATTTGAATATTCATAGGGACTGGTCGAGAAATGTTTTCTGAAACAATGTGAAATTTCAGAATGTCATATCTTCCTAATTTCTTTTTTTGTGTCATTTTTGAAACGTGATGTCGGGAATTTTCTTCCCTTCTTTTAGAATTCATTTATTTTTGGCTGGATTTCCTCTTTAACATATTTTACCTCTTCTTAGTGCAGTGTTGGATACTGTACTTCACACGTGTAGATTAAAAATAAAGTGATTACGGCATTTTGCCCATCCATAGCAACAAAAACAAAATACAAAATCGGACAAAAGACTTCACCACAACAGAAAATGAAGCACATTTTCCTTACAGAAAGCATTTTCGATTGCTTAATAGAATAAAAGAAATCCAAAGTTTAAAGTTTTTGTTTTTCTTCCAAGTAGGAATTGGCCTCATCTCCTCATCTGATTTGAATAATTCTTCAGACCATTGCTACTTTTTATTCTGCGCTCACACACACACATGCACACACCCACACACCCAATCTGTTTGTTTGAGTTTAATTTTATTGTATTTAATTTCAGCAAAGTATACTAGTAGAATCACGCAGTGGTACTGTGAAACAAAGTACACCACGTTATAGGTTTAAGTGCTTTGAACAATAAGCTGGCAAGTTTAAACGCAGCAAATATTTAATCAAAATTAATTGAACTGAAATTAACATATTATGTTTCAAGCTAACAACAGTGAAACCAGTACATATCAATAGATAAAATAATATCAAGAGTAAATACAAGGATGGGAAATAGATAGCACAAGGCCATTTTTGAATGAAAGACTGAACCAAAACTTACATCTAAGAGAGAGAAGGATAGATTTCTAGAAGTAATTCATGTAATATGATATGTATATGCACTGTCCAACCCGACAACTGTGATGAGCATTATCTTTTTTTTTTTTAATGCCAATGACCTTAAAAGAGATGAATATGAGGTATATAACGATAATAAATCTAGAAACATCTTCACAATTGTAAAACTTACTAGTGAAGTATGACTGCCTTGCTATTGCGCATAGCACCAAAAGAAGGGCAATTTTGCTATCCATCTCGCTGTCTCGTGGATGGGACCGAACAGAACTTGAACACTAGAAGCAGGAATATGTCTGGAACAGAATTCGCCGAATTGTGCTCCTCAACAGCATGTACAGTCTCTGTCTCTGGTGTTTAGGATTATGGTATAATAATGATTCCAACTCGAGCTTATCTTTAATATCCTACCAGCCATCTCGGGTTGGGGGAGCTCGTGGAAGAGGCATGGGACAGGCATGCCGGAGATCTCACCACCTGTTCTTATTTGGTGAAGTGATATAATCCTTCAACTACCAGTAATCTGTCATTCATATCATAAGACAAACATAACTAAAGTGGATAGGGGTGAAGGATGTGATTGACAGCAATCTAGGACACTTGGCTTTAACCTCCAATTTTCGCACCCACTAATGACAAGTGAGAAAGTACTGGGATGTTACACCGGACACACCAGAAAAACGCCTCAGGTCATTTCGGCAGAGTTGGTAGAAGGGAATGGCTAGAAAATAGATTGCTACTTCACAATTTCTGTCATTCTTTGGAACGCAGTGCAAGGCAATCAATAAGAAACGTTCCTACTCAACACTGACCATCTCTTCTAGCCTTCAAAGATTGCCTTAGTAAAGACAATTACTTGCAGATGTCTTGGAGCTTTGGTCGAACTGTTTAGTTTTGATTTTTTTTTTTCTTTGATTAGGCCCTATTGTAGACACGCATTACCAGGGCAGGTGTAGGGTTTTGACATTGTACCTTGTAGAATTTTCCGTCCTTCTTCAGATCGTAGAAGCATCGGAAAATATAATATCATGATTTAGCTACCATACGGCGGACAGAGCGTTTTGTCTGGCTCGTGGCTTAATCAAGATTAGGTCGTTATCATTCGAGGTTGGAAAACAAACATAGAAAGGGGATGACACGCAAAGGAATGGTCTCGGCCATTTGGCCTTCCGGTCTAGGATCTACCTCACCTCGCTAAACCATGAGTTGATAAATAGATTACAATGCATGTTACGCACAGTTCATGTTTACAGTTCTGTATGGTATACCTAATCTAGCAGCTTTGCGTCGATTGACCGGTCCGAATTAGGATGTTGTCTCAAAACTGTACATTATATTGCGAGGTAGGCCTACTTACTGCACGCAGGTAGGGCCTACCTATTTTCAACTTTCATAATACACGTGATAGAAAGTTTTTGATTTACAATAACTTTAGATAATCGTAACTGGTAATATCGGATGCAGTAATAGCTCAATGTTATAATAATCAGTGAAGGGGTCATCCCACGAGACCGACACCCATGAGTCATACAGCACACGAGATCGATATTGAAACAAGGTCCATGAGTCATACAGCCCACAAGTTATACAGCCCATGAATTCGACACGATGCAAATAAAGCCCATGAGTTCGCCACTTGGATAAAAACAGCCCACGAGTTCGACAGGTACAACAAGGGGCTTAATGCGTCGGTCTCGTGCGGGCCTTGTTAGCTTAGTGTCGAACTAATGGGCTGTATGACTCGTGGGCTGTATAACTCGTGGGCTGTATGACTCGTGGGCTGTAGGGCACGTCGGCTGCATGTATATCACTCAGGGGCTACAATATTCGACTCGTGGGCTGCATATGACTCATGGGCTGTATGACTCGTGGGCTGTGTTTGGCACGTGGGCTGCATGTATATCACTCAGGGACTACAATCTTCGACTCGTGGGCTGTATTATGACTCATTGGCTGTATGACTGGTGGGCTGTATAACGTGACTTGCCCCCAATGTGAAAACGTCTCATCTATCAAAATGTCTATTACGTAAGTGTCTTCTCTCCTTCCGACGCCCCTAGTCTTGGTGGGGAATATTAACCAAAACGGCAAAGTCTTTACAATAGGCTGTGATGCAGCGTTCTGAAGAATTCACACAAGACAGATGGCGGCCGCTATATTTACATAATGCATTTCTGTATTGACATTATCGGTGCCTGCCTCCAGTTGGCATCAGAGATAGTGGTCCCTAATCTATTACCACAAGCATCTCATATGATGCGCACGACCTGAGCATTGGCTGAACTTCGACTTCAGCAACTTTCTCGTCACAGCACCATTGTCTGCTTTCGAAATCTCGGCTTGGACGAAGGGAGGACGATGAAAAATGAACGGGAGAGAGGTGCAGAGGGAGGGAGAGCTCTGTGCAAGAGGAATCTCAGACCGAGTAGATAGGGGTGCAATTCGGGAAAGTGGGGCAGTAAATAAGAGTGGTGCCGAAAGGGAAGAGGAGTCGTGAAAATGGTTACCGCCATGTAGAGAGTGGCACCAGAAGTAAGGGGTAGTGTGACGGTAAATGGGAGTGGTGTCGTTTAACGGAAGAGGTGCCGTAAAAGGGTGTGTCACCCCGTAAAAAAAAAGAAAAAAAAAAAAAAGGTGGCGCCATCAGGGAAGCGGGGAAGCACATGATACGAGTGGTTTGATTTACGGAAGAAGCGTCGTGAAAAGGGTTGACGAAATGTAGAGAGTGGCGTCAAGAGGGATGGTGGACGGTAAATGGGAGTGGTGTCGTTTAATAGAAGAGGTGTCGTAAAAGGGTGTGTCGCCCCGTTAAGAAGTGGCGCCATCAGGAGGAGCGGGGGAGCACGTTATAGAAGTGGTGCCATTAAGGTAAGAAGCGTCGGGAAAATGGTTGGCGCCATTGTAGAGAGTGGCGCTAGTAAATAGGGGTATAGTGCGACAGTAAACGGGAGTGGTGTCGTTTAATGGAAAGGTGCTGCGAAAGGGTGTGTCACCCCGTAAAAAGTGGCGCCATCAGGGGTCCCCGGAGCGGGGAAGCACATAGAAGTGGTATCAGTCAGTGAAGAGAAGTCGTGAAAAGAGTTGAGCCATATCGAGAGTTGGGCCATTGGAGGTATGGGACGGTAAATGGGAGTGGTATCGTTTGTGGAAGATGTAGTGTATTAGGGCGTGCCGTTCCGTAAAAAGTGGCGCCATGAGGGGGAGCGGTGGAATACTTAGGAGTGGTGCCATTATTAGGGAAAGAAACACCAAAAGGAAAGTGGCGACATGAAGGAGAGTGGTGCCTAGGCTGAAACAGAGTGACCTTTCAGTGGCACCAGGTCCTTTGACCATTGCAGAGCAAGCGTGATTTAGTCTCTTTTATCTCTTAGATCAGAAGCAATAGATCAGCTGTGAATAGAAGAATTAAAAAGGAGCTAAAGTACGCGTTGTGCCTACAGTCACGACAGTATTTTACAATTTGTCACATGAGAAAGAATTTCAGACGTTGAACCCCAAGCAGGAAATATTTGACATGAAAATGCACACAGAAATGTCGTTGAGATTAGTCACTAAAATTACTTGTGAGGGTGTTTTTTTTTCCTTTGCGCAGTTATGACCCAGTCTAAAATCAGAACATATTCAACCGATCATTACGCTGAGGCTTTTCAGCAAGTTCTAAAATGATGTACAGGTATTGTTATTTTTTAAAGCAGGAAAATACATTTTCGTTTGCTTTTGAAACTCGACCGATGGAAATTGTGAGGTGACATCCATACATCGCTTGCTCATTTATTTGCATAATTACATCAACTTTTCGAGAACTGTTCTGCAAAAGTCACAATTTCACATATTCCATTACTTTCCAGCTTTTCTTCCGATTTTGATCACATTTTCGCTGTTGTACTCATAACATTAATTCTTTCTTTTTCAACTAACCATTACCTGGTCAGGAATTTGTCTGTGTGTAAAATTGTAATGATTTAGCGTTGTTCGCTTTTGTCCTGTTGTCAATCATGCTGTTAGGAGGGGCCTATACGTAAGGTCTCGTGAATGTTCTTTTCTTCCATGTATGATCAGACAATCTAATGAATAGAACAGAAGTGTATCAATAACGTAGACCCCGCCATATTCTTGCGAATAACGCAAAACACTTCCTCCAACACACACTGAAGTACACATAAAACCACAAAAATTCTTATTTGTATGAATCATCTATCCGATTTTATGATAAAAAGTATTTATAAAAATAACACCAAGAATTCTTATGTGATTGTGGTAATGATATAAAAATCTTTAATGACACTTATTCTTCGCTCTCCAATTATATAGTTCAATATAATCCATCATCAAACAATTTCAGACTTTCTGCGTACACAGGGACATGTGAAAACATATACAACAGACACACACACACACATACACACACACACACACCTCATCTTTTCCTTTGTCCCCTTTCCTTTTTCTCTCCGTTCCGTGTGCTCAGTTTCTTTCTATTGCTCTTTCCATGCTAATTCCTCATTTCTCTCTCTCTCTCTCTTTCTCTTCTTTTTACAAGAAAACTTCCTCGTGTCAATGGTTTGTTTGTTTGTAGGCATGTATTTGCGTGCGAGTGTTACTTTTTCCCTTATTAGGCAATTTGTCTCCATGTTTTTATTAGTTCAGTTCAGTAATTAGTGGTATACTGTCCACGAGGAAACTGCAAAATGCAACCTTGCCATTTCAGTATGTCTCCTCCATTTCCAGCAAAATTAATTTCAATTCAGCATTATCAGAAAGGATACCAGTATTGTCAATTTACACTATTTTCTCCGTTACAACATTGTGCTGATATTGTGATTTATGTTTATGTAAGTGTATTGTATTGTTGGAAATGAAATTACATGAAATGAATGCAAAAATGAAATAAGTTCATTATGATTCAAAGTTGACCTACCTCACTCAAAATCAAAACAAAAATAAGTGTCTCTGTATTTAATGTTTCAATGAGACAAGTCAAATAATCGTAATTTCAAACTACTTCAGACAGTATTTAATTCCACCATGATTTATTTGACCATCCAACATAAAGGACATCTATGAAATCAAATTCAGCTTTTTGATATTCCACAGAATTGTCATGCCAAGAAATGTACTACAGTATAACATTTCAAAATGTCACCAACGTTGCCGTTATTACAACTTCAATTAGTAGGCCCTACAACGATTCGTTTGAAATTGTCCTTCTAATACTATGCATTGCTGTTGTGAATATGAGTATTAGCATCGCAAACACAGTGTGAACATTATGTTATGAGCAACAGACTACTGGATTTATTCTCAACTTCAGCATTTGTATCTTCATCATATATAGTGATGCACTTCATTCATTGTCATTGTCGTCATGACAACGGACATGGTAAGAAACCACATGACAGTGGACCTCAGGCATACGTGATGGATCTGAGGATAAACATTGAATCTGTTCTCAATACCTGTTCCTACGAACTAAACGCGAGATTATTCGTATTGCCAAGATTCGTTGCTATATTGGAGTTCTCTTGCTTCCTACATCAATGTGAATTCACTTAAATTTGCTTCACACTAATGTTCATCAGTAATCTTTTATCCCATACTAGGCCATGTCAGGGAAATGGATGAATCTATAATTGACTAAATTTGACTCTGTTTTCTATGATATAAATATTATTATATATTGCTTACAGGAAAATGTCACAGGTGTGCATTAACGATGAATTTAAGACATATTTCCTGACGGTTATATATGCCTCGGTGCACATGGTCTTTTGTTGATTGATTTTGACAAGGAGAGAAAAAAGAAATGATGGATAGTATTCCATCTCTAAAGCAGTTGCCATTTCATTTCATTTCATTTTATTTCATCCGGTCCAGGTCCCAGCATCACCCGGCAGCTTTTAATATCTGAATTAAACGTTGAAGTACGCTGATCCAATATAGCCGCCGGTGTAGTCGTACGTCTGAACTTGCACCTCGCTTCCCTCCAGGTCGAACCTGCAGAGCGAGTTGGGCTGTGACACGAAGCAGACTGAGTACAGGGCCAGCTCGAACTCGGGGCTGACGCCGAGCATGATGGACGACAGGGTCTTCACGTAGCCGTCGACGCTGAACTGGAGCAAGATTTGGTTTGGCTGGGAAATAAAAAAAAAACAAAAACAAAAACGGAAGAAACAGAAAGAAGACATAACTACAACACTATCAAATAGACTTTCCATACCAAACATGTCCACATATAACACATACACATGGCGGACGCAATTATACACAAATTAAAGTGACCCGCCTCACTAGATCAACACCTGCGCCTGCAGTATGTCTTAAATAAAATGCTCTGGAATATATTACGAATTAACCTCGAGCTTTCTCTCACACCGATTAGACAGATAATTCTAAACTTGTTGATTGTGAATGAAAAACGTTCTCTTATTACCACCTTCCCATCTTTCTGTATTGTAGGTAGACCTACTCCTTTTCTACTTACGTGAAGATATAGCAAAAAAAAAAAGAAGTAAAGGTAAAAACAGATGAATGCATGTTCCCTCTCTCGATCTTGAACTTGTCTGAATGAAAAAATAAAACACTGAGACACTACCCTTGTTTCGCCGGTTTCGTCACACTGTCTGTGGACACAGACTATGATAGAGGTTTCAGCACATTGCGTGTACAGACTTTCAGTTAATCCGTTGTTTCCGAGGTAACACAACCCCCGACAGAGCTTTTACAAGATCCAATAGGTTCCTGTATTAAAGCAAAGACTTATAAGAGCAGTCTTCCGATAACTTTCGACCTAGCTTACGTTAGCCTCCCTGACGTAGCCGTAGTAGTTGAGCCTGCCGTCCTGTTCCAAGTAGTAGAATTGGAGCCAGTTGTGAAAACCACTGACGGCGCTATTCTTCACCTCGCCAACGAAGGTGTGTTCGAAGGCCGAGGAGTCGAGACGACCGGATGACCGTGAGTACAGTGTGAACCACACGTTGTTTACGAACTGACGAAGTCCTTCCAATGAGCTGAAGTAACCTATAGTAGTAGCCAAAAACGGGGATCTGTTTATTACAGACTTCAGTCGTCGCATTGTAGACTTTTTTTTTCTCTAAAGAAAGAATTGTCGCCATCGTTGTCAAATTATGTGATCAAGACCGTCCCCTCTAAGATTTGGAAGGGGGATTTGGAAGGCGAAAAAAGAGAAAAAATTCGTGTATACTGTAAGCATGTGCATGATGCGGGTCTCCCTTTCAACCTTTTATAAAGCAAGATCATAATTTTTCAATATTTCCCCGCCTCGCTCGCTCCGCTTGCTCGGGCTCGGTCGCTTCGCTCTCTCGCATACTAACCATCCCCCCCACCCCCAAGATCAATCCTTGCTACGCCGGTGCACGACTACTAATACTTCCCATGTGGTGCTGATAGCTTGTATCAGCCGAACCATTGAACTATAACAATCAGTTCAATGGCCAAAAACTGGAATACTAGTACTATTTTGAAGTACGCCGAGACGATATGGAACCATTTTCGAAGATGTTCGAAGACGAAATTTTGTTCTTATTTTCAGTTTGATTATCTTTTCTTTTTGTGGACTATAACTCAGCATTTTCCAAATTGTAAAAATCTTTTATTTTTTTTTTCTGGATTGCATGATGATAAAGGAACATATCAGTGAAATGTTAACGTCATCAGCTTCCAGATGCGCGGTGCTCGCCCAAGCAGGGCACGCACTTTAGTACGCTTATACAAGTCTCAAGTACACGCCACCTTGAGCTCCTATGTTCGTTGACCCTATCTGAAAAAAAAAAACAATCCTTCAAAATTCATAGATATTCCCGGATCACTACCAAAATTGAATTTTCTGTCATTATCTACTTTTCCTGCAAGTTTCATCCAAATTCGTTAAAAATTTTTGAGTTATTTTGCACACAGACAGGCAGACAAACTTTCACCGATGAAAACATAACATCCTGCCTTAGGGCGGACGTCCACTTGGGCGCGGACAAGCCCCGGAAGGGTTGCGGAAGCAAATTTTGTTATTTCGGCATCCTGTCCGCGACAGACGCGGAATAACTTTGTGAATCGGCTTGTCCTGGGACATTCCTAGGACTGTCCGCGGACTGTCCGCGGACTGTCCGCGGACTGACTGCGGACATTCCTAGGAATCACTCCGGAAGAGCGCGAAATACCTCGGAATATGCTAATCGTAGCCGGGCAGCGCGGAAACATTTAGGATTACACCAGGAATGAACGCGGACAATCAGGATGCCTTCCGGACAACAAAAGTTAGGCATGCGGACAAACTGCGGACAATACCAGGAAAATGGAAAGGTATAAATTTGGCGCTGACTTTGACTTTCCTCATTTGACTGCTCACTGATGCTCATTGTTGTGCTTCAGCAGTAGCGGCTGATATTATATTAATATGATTGGTCAATATTATTTGATAAATGTGACCACCAAAAGTCGAAGAATAGGATTGTTTGCATGTCGGCTGACGACTCATTTTTTTTTTTTTTTTTTGGTCTCATCTGGGAGAACAATTTTTTCTCTGCCTACAGTCATATGGATGATATTCGTAAACTTTTTGAACCATGCATATATATATATTATATATATATATAATATACATAAAAATGCAAATGTAAATATGTATATATAGTCATGTTGATAAGGTAGTCCACGTGTGGGCAAGATAAAAAGATAAGTAACAAAACTGCAACAAAGTTCATGCTGTATTCACCAACGATTTATTTCTTCACAAGAAATAAACCGTTAGTGAATACAGCATGATCTTTGTTGCAGTTTTGTTACTTATAGTACTAACTGTTACTTATGTTACTATATATATATAAATATATATATAAATGTATATATATATGTTTATTTATAAATGTATATATATATATAATATATATATATATATATATAATATATATATATATATATATAATATATATATAGGGTGTATATATTGTTTATTCCCTTTTTTTTTAGACATGTGCTTTATCCATCGTGAAGTATCTACATGTTTTGTCTGATACTTGCCAAATTGATCCTAATCATTAAATTTTTCTTTCTCTGATTTTTACCCTTGTGCATCTCTAACCCTCTCTTATTTTGATCACTTTTGAACATTTCCAAGCTTAGAGCTTACTAGCCTATTGTCAATGAAGTGTAAAAATGGGGAAATATTTGTAACCTACTTTAATTCACTTTTTTTTTGGGGGGGGGGTTCAGCTGGGCTGTCAAATTGGACAATCGAGTTTATTTGAAACTAAAACAAAAAGAGAAGAAAAAAATATTAGGTAATAACAACTACGAAAATCATTCAGGTAAAGAATGTTTCTGAAATGATTTGTGATGCTTAATGTGTACTTAAATATATACACTCAGCAAAAAAACAAAGCAAAAGAAAGACAGAACTTTATCACTTTTTCGAGTTCATGATCTATTGCTTTTTCTCTCATTTCACTTGAATTTTGAAGCCAGAAAATTCTTCATTTTCCTCCATCATCTTTAGCTTTCATTGTTATTTTGGGCTTCAAAAATATTACATTGTCATGAGACCACAGGTATTTCTTTGCAATTGAATTCATGCTTTTTAGTGTGATGAATTTGTCTTTTGTTCTAATATGTTGTATCATTAGAAAGCATTTACGTATGAATAACAACTTGTTCATGTTTATATAATACATTAACATTTAGCCAAAAATTCTATGCTTTTTTACTGAGTGTACTTCCACCTACTTTTGTTATTTTTCAGCTGGGCTGTCACATGGAACAACCTAGTTTGTTTGCAAATAAAATACGAAAACAACATAAAGGAAAATGTAGTATAGTAAGTAATAGGAACCAGGAAAGTCACTCAGATGAAAAATAATTTCTGAAAAGATCAAATTAAAACAAACTTACTAGGAAGTTAGGGGGCTGATTTCACTTCTTTCTGGTTGCTTTTGGCACAGTCTCTACTACCTTCTTCTTTGCCTTCTGGGACCGGAAATTCCTTAGATTTACCTGTTCTTCATAGCTAGACGAAAGGTGTGCCTGTGATGGGGATATTTGCATGGGGGCTTCGCCTCCCTTCTTGCTCATTTTGCGTTTCATTGGCATGACACTCGCGGAAAGTGTCGACATTTTCGTGTCTGGATCACAAAATTTCCGCATCGGTTCCGGACACTTGCATATATAGATCCGCATCGGCTCCGCGCTGTCCTAAAACATTCCTGGTGTCTTCCGCTTTCATTCGCGAAGCTTCCCCACACCGCGGGATTCTTTCCGGAGCGTGTGCGGAAGGAGCGGAAGGGTTCCGGACAAGCGGGACATCCTCAGGACATCGTCAGGACAAGTCGCCGAAGGTGTCAGGAAGTTCATTTCCGCGTCCAAATTTTGGTCTCGATCAAAATTTGGACGCGGAAATTTTTCTCTCTCCCGAAGACCAGGCGTCCACTAGGGCGCGGACAAGACGCGGACAAGCCCCGGAATGCAAATTTGGTATTCCGCACTCCTTCGGGAACCTGTCCGCACGTTCCTGAACGTGTCCGCTCACTGTCCTAAACATGTCCGGGTGTTTCCGCACCTTCGGGAGAGAGAAAAATTTCCGCGTCCAAATTTTGATCGAGACCAAAATTTGGACGCGGAAATGAACTTCCTGACACCTTCGGCGACTTGTCCTGACGATGTCCTGAGGATGTCCCGCTTGTCCGGAACCCTTCCGCTCCTTCCGCACACGCTCCGGAAAGAATCCCGCGGTGTGGGGAAGCTTCGCGAATGAAAGCGGAAGACACCAGGAATGTTTTAGGACAGCGCGGAGCCGATGCGGATCTATATATGCAAGTGTCCGGAACCGATGCGGAAATTTTGTGATCCAGACACGAAAATGTCGACACTTTCCGCGAGTGTCATACCAATGAAACGCAAAATGAGCAAGAAGGGAGGCGAAGCCCCCATGCAAATATCCCCATCACAGGCACACCTTTCGTCTAGCTATGAAGAACAGGTAAATCTAAGGAATTTCCGGTCCCAGAAGGCAAAGAAGAAGGTAGTAGAGACTGTGCCAAAAGCAACCAGAAAGAAGTGAAATCAGCCCCCTAACTTCCTAGTAAGTTTGTTTTAATTTGATCTTTTCAGAAATTATTTTTCATCTGAGTGACTTTCCTGGTTCCTATTACTTACTATACTACATTTTCCTTTATGTTGTTTTCGTATTTTATTTGCAAACAAACTAGGTTGTTCCATGTGACAGCCCAGCTGAAAAATAACAAAAGTAGGTGGAAGTACACTCAGTAAAAAAGCATAGAATTTTTGACTAAATGTTAATGTATTATATAAACATGAACAAGTTGTTATTCATACGTAAATGCTTTCTAATGATACAACATATAAGAACAAAAGACAAATTCATCACACTAAAAAGCATGAATTCAATTGCAAAGAAATACCTGTGGTCTCATGACAATGTAATATTTTTGAAGCCCAAAATAACAATGAAAGCTAAAGATGATGGAGGAAAATGAAGAATTTTCTGGCTTCAAAATTCAAGTGAAATGAGAGAAAAAGCAATAGATCATGAACTCGAAAAAGTGATAAAGTTCTGTCTTTCTTTTGCTTTGTTTTTTTGCTGAGTGTATATATTTAAGTACACATTAAGCATCACAAATCATTTCAGAAACATTCTTTACCTGAATGATTTTCGTAGTTGTTATTACCTAGTATTTTTTTCTTCTCTTTTTGTTTTAGTTTCAAATAAACTCGATTGTCCAATTTGACAGCCCAGCTGAACCCCCCCCCCAAAAAAAAAAGTGAATTAAAGTAGGTTACAAATATTTCCCCATTTTTACACTTCATTGACAATAGGCTAGTAAGCTCTAAGCTTGGAAATGTTCAAAAGTGATCAAAATAAGAGAGGGTTAGAGATGCACAAGGGTAAAAATCAGAGAAAGAAAAATTTAATGATTAGGATCAATTTGGCAAGTATCAGACAAAACATGTAGATACTTCACGATGGATAAAGCACATGTCTAAAAAAAAAAAGGGAATAAACAATATATACACCCTGTATATATATATATATATTATATATATATATATATATATATATATATATATATATTATATATATACATTTATAAATAAACATATATATATACATTTATATATATATTTATATATATATAGTAACATAAGTAACAGTTAGTACTATAAGTAACAAAACTGCAACAAAGATCATGCTGTATTCACTAACGGTTTATTTCTTGTGAAGAAATAAATCGTTGGTGAATACAGCATGAACTTTGTTGCAGTTTTGTTACTTATCTTTTTATCTTGCCCACACGTGGACTACCTTATCAACATGACTATATATACATATTTACATTTGCATTTTTATGTATATTATATATATATAATATATATATATGCATGGTTCAAAAAGTTTACGAATATCATCCATGTGACTGTAGGCAGAGAAAAAATTGTTCTCCCAGATGAGACAAAAAAAAAAAAAAAATGAGTCGTCAGCCGACATGCAAACAATCCTATTCTTCGACTTTTGGTGGTCACATTTATCAAATAATATTGACCAATCATATCAATATAATATCAGCCGCTACTGCTGAAGCACAACAATGAGCATCAGTGAGCAGTCAAATGAGGAAAAGTCAAAGTCAGCGCCAAATTTATACCTTTCCATTTTCCTGGTATTGTCCGCAGTTTGTCCGCATGCCTAACTTTTGTTGTCCGGAAGGCATCCTGATTGTCCGCGTTCATTCCTGGTGTAATCCTAAATGTTTCCGCGCTGCCCGGCTACGATTAGCATATTCCGAGGTATTTCGCGCTCTTCCGGAGTGATTCCTAGGAATGTCCGCAGTCAGTCCGCGGACAGTCCGCGGACAGTCCGCGGACAGTCCTAGGAATGTCCCAGGACAAGCCGATTCACAAAGTTATTCCGCGTCTGTCGCGGACAGGATGCCGAAATAACAAAATTTGCTTCCGCAACCCTTCCGGGGCTTGTCCGCGCCCAAGTGGACGTCCGCCCGAAGGTGCGGAAACACCCGGACATGTTTAGGACAGTGAGCGGACACGTTCAGGAACGTGCGGACAGGTTCCCGAAGGAGTGCGGAATACCAAATTTGCATTCCGGGGCTTGTCCGCGTCTTGTCCGCGCCCTAGTGGACGCCTGGTCTTAGCGGAAACAAAAAGGGTTCCTCAAGGGTTCCTCAGGGGTTTCTCAGGGACTCACCTTTGGCCTTGAGGAGACTGTAGGTTTTCTGCATGACGGTGGTTGCCATGACATCGTCCAGGAATGTCTCCATCTCTCTCCCCTCGGCGTTAGACACCGACTCGGCCGTGCCGGTCTTCAGCACGTAGTTGTCGAGGAGATCCCGAAATGCGTCGAAGGTTCCACCGAGTCGCCACGTGTCCACGGATGTGAAAAGGCTGTCAAGAACCAATGACAGGGTGAATCGTCTGAGGAATTGCTAATCGCTACCAGAATAAGTACTACAGACTTTACGTCCATGACAATTTTGCTACTTCCCTTGTGGTCTTGATAGAGTGCCATGCTATCAAAACGACAAACTTTTACCACAGAATAAGAAAGGAATGAAAAGCAAGATGCGTGTTGACATAAAAGAAACTAGCTGGTTGATTGATGTACTGGAGGGATGACGTCACTGAGTGTTAAATCGCTGGTAATTAGAGTGGCAAAGACATGGCATCATGAAGATCACGTCGTGAGTCGAGAAGCGAAATGGTATAAACACTGTACAGTATTGTACAAGAACTACAGTTTAAAGCGCTCGTGCAATCTATACTAAGTTATTTCACTACATTGCAATATACAATAATTACAATATTCATAATAGTTCGTATGATGTGATGTAAAAAGTAGGTGGATAACAATTCAGCAATTAGTCATTGAAATTCATTAGACATCTAAATATATAGGTCATAAATCAAATATCAAAATCACTGATTCGAAATCTAAATGCTCAATCCCTTCTTACTTGCTTGAACTGCGGTCAATCTTTTCGCCATAGTTGGAGAGCTTTGTCTGAAGGTTGATTTCATACTGACTGCTGCTCAGACGGTTGACATCGTTGTTCCACAGTTCCTGAGCAAGGTTGGACAGTTCTGACCGAGAGATGCTTTGTGCTCCTGCATGGGGATTGGGGGTGGATGTAATAAAACATGTAATAAAACATCAGTTGATAAACTGACCTCGTGTTACAAATTTGCATCATCAAACACATTCGACCAATCACATTATACGATGGCAGTAGACCGGAAACACCACGCTGAAGAAACAACTTCAACAATCATGGTCGTCAGCGACAGTCCCAGACAAATCCAAGCCCAATGGATCCTCGTCCCAAGAACTTTGAGTGGGGTAGGAGCGCATATTTCTCTAATCTGAAAATACAGACCCATAATGTGGCCATATAACATACAGAATATACCCTTTTGTGATCCACATTACCAGAAGGACTAGGGAGCGATCATCAAGAAAATTATAATTCAGGTTTTACCCATCTCTATGAGCCCAAATTATTCTCAAATTAGCAAGGCTTTTATTTTCTCTTGTCACAACAGAAAGAATTCAAGTTTTTCAGGGAGTCTCCTGCTGTAGCATCACGGAACATGATAGCTATTATCCAGGCCGCTGACAACAGTTCCTAAGGGCGTTAGCAGGCAACGCTAAAAGCATTCTCGGACGACGCCATGGAACCAGTCCTCAACGCTCACTCGGTATACCAAAGTTTAGGCGGTAGACCACCGTCAATTCTGTAGCGATGTCCGTAAAATCCAATCTCGCAGTGTTGATCCATAGTCGTCCGTTGCTTTCCTTGAACGACTATTAAGACAATTTTTACAAGTGGGAAAATATTTCAGCTGACAACGACAGAGAAAACATTGTTTGACATTGGAGTTCGATGCTGCAGCTGAATGAGGTCATCTTTGGTAACCATCCGGTTGCCCAGCAACATCAGCAACATCTCAAGTTGTAGTTATGACTTTGAGAGGTTCGACCGGTCTTGGCGTCCACGAATATATTCCAGAGTGGCCTTGTTACTTCACCGCCGTCAGAACAATAATGATGATAATACAATATAAATACATTTTGTTCTTATCCTGTACCTATGGCAAAATGGTGAAATGGGATATACCTTGTCTCATCAGTAACAGAACATGACTGATACAATACTTAGCTACATAGCCGAGCATAATTATGCGTTGCCATTGATCAAAATAAGAATATTTCTTCATCTAGGCGTCACACTGTCCCGAAATTAAGCAAAGATATGTACAATTTAAAGGAAATGTTTCAATTTGGCTCAATTCGTATAAATAAATGGACCATTCGTGAGAGCATGCATCTTAAAATAACTGCAGATGGAGTTTCTCAGGCTCTAGCCATGCTAGCAGCAATTACGCGAGGGTGGCACAATTTTCGTGTAGCCATTGTTTCTTTCGTGTGTCCTTCACTTCTAACATAGATTCCCAATCTTCATGAAGCCGTCGTGTGTGATTCGGGTGCCATCATGCGATCTTCTATGTAGGCATCGTATTTGCTTCGGCTGTTGATTGGCTTTTGACCATATTCGGAGCCAGATTTGCACGAAATTGAATAGTCGATCTCTATATTATAGTGTGTCAATAAAAATGGGACAGTGTGAAGCCATCATTGAGAAGCAGCATGGTGTGTGTGTGAAAGAAAGATAGATAGATAAAAAGGGGGGGGGAGCACATGCGTTTAACAGATCCTCCAAAAATACACTCACATACAGGTCTACACACAGACACACACATAAACAAACTGAACAAAGTTGGCACTGCGCAAACATAATCCATACGGACATCACGTGTGATAGCATTTGAGAGTCGGAGTAACGCCAGAGACTTTAAATACCTATCTTGTCTATAAATTTCAACTGATAAAGACACGCACTGTCATTTGCACCACCCTTGTTAGTGTTAATTATAGGGCCTATATAATGTTAATGATTTTTTTTTTTCGAGGGGTTGGTCCACAAAGCGTTGAAAAGAAATACTCTGAAATAATACACAATTAATCGAATTGTTCTAGAGATAACCCGGTAAACACAAATTTCCGTTTTAATTCTACATTTTCTGCTCTTGCATGTTGCTCTACATTTTCCCCTAACCCATTTCTCGATTATTTCTTTTCTGTTACATGGGCTCAACAGTGTTATACACTTATGTCAGCGGAAAATATAAATAATAAAATGATATACCCTGATATACCCAACCATCAGATAAAGCAAAAAAAAAAAAACAAAAAAAAAACAACCCAAACAAACAAACAAACAAACAAAAACAAAAACAAAAACTTCTCCGAGGATACTGCGATATGTATTTGTTTAGCAAGGAACATGCCAAGAGCTATGTGACAATATCCCACCTCATCCTATAGCATCTTCTTTGTTTTAGCAAGACAGTGCACTCGCATACATGATTGATGTTATCGATCACACAGGCAATCATATTGAAAAAAAAAACCCAAACAAACCCAGCAACAGATGAATACACAGTGATAGATATAGTTGTTTGTATTTGATTGATCACATACATGCACATGAGGAAACTCAGCAGATAATAAGAGTAATAAATAATATATATATATATATATATATATATATATATATATGAAGGGTTTGTTTGCAAAAACCGATAAGTCCATTTTTGCAGATTTTGAAATACGATATCTGTCATAAAGTACAAAATGATACCTTTTAAATGATATATTGGTCACTACATATAAAGGTATATTTTTGAAGTTATGGTCAAAAGAAGCAAAAATTTTCTTATTATTCTCTTTATTTTTCTTGACCTTTAATCGCAAATATCTCCATTTGGCAAATATGGACTTATCGGTTTTTGCAAACAAACTCTTCATATATATATATATATATATATATATATACCCTAATCACCTGTTCCCACAAATTGATCAAAATATTGGTGCATTGCTGTATAAAACCTCATCGAATCAAAAGAAGCAAAAGATGCGATTCTCTTTAACTGAAATAATCCTTTAATGTCACTTAGGAAGCATTTCATAATGTCCATTGATGTCTGCATTTCTTTTGTCTTGAATCGATTGGCGCAAGGCATTATCACAGCTTAAACATTCACAAGCACGTACTTTTCTGCACTGCACCTGCTACAAGCAATAAACAAACAAACAAAATTCAGACCTACCTTTGCAAAGTTTGTAATAGTTGGCGCAGCAGTCATTATAGCTCTCGCAGTACGAGTTACATTGGCAGTCATAGTTGGAGTTGTTGTCGCCACACCGTCCCGAGCATGAGTCGGCAGCGTCTAAGGATGGGTAATTTGACTGTGATGCTGATTTGGCTTCCAATTCAACAAATGACTTGCATATGTATCATGCACATGTAAGTAGTATTAATTATTTGCATGAAGACTTCGTGTTAAAAAAAAACAGCATTAGATGCCATAAAACTTTTTGCACACTAGATCGTGTGTGAGCTGGTGACACGAACACACGATTGTTCATCTCTGTGGAATGGGGGTATGAAATAATATTCCTTATTGTTGCGTGTTGTGCAACTTTCACCGAGAAAGCACGCATTAGGTGGTGTGTAAGTGTATTTCCAATGTATGTGTGGTGAGTGTACGGATAAAAACTAGAGTGTCACCAAGCCAAAGTAGAACATTGGACAAAAATGATGTTTGAAAGACAACACAACACATTCAGCACACACGCACAAGTCGGCAAACTCTTGTATATACCATGCGTACAGTAGTCCCCTCATTTCTATCTTATACTGTTTGAAATGTCCCTGCTGGCCGAATGAACACAGTGTCCCACAGTGTGTTCACAATGTGTTCACATAGTCGACTATGCGAAAACGCTCGAATTTAACATTGTGAAGATTATCTCACACTGTGGTTTTTCACAAAGCATTCACATAGTGATTTTCTGTTTCACACTGTGAATTGACGATTCACAATGTGTTCACACTGTTAAAGACGCTTGAATTCAACAGTTTGAAGAGATTTCACACTGTGTTTCACTGTGTTCTTTCCAGCAGGCGTATTAGTTCTAGTAAAAGAAAACAATTCGGAAAATAGATATGAAAACAAAGCAATGTGAAAGAAGGATAAATTCGTATTCCTCATTGGCCAGGAAACGGCACGACTGTCATGTAAGATCCCATTATACGTTATTACTTGACCACGTTGGAAAAAACATAAACATGAGTATAAAATCAGTTCTTACATGCAAAAGGGAGACAATTTATTCTATCACTGACAGGTCTACATCATTAGGCCTATATTGGTCGACTGAGGATATAATGATGAGGGACTTAAACTATGAAACATCATCAACAACAAAATCAACAACAACAACGTTGTTTCTCTAGGAGGGAAAATATATTAAAGTGTTATTCAGATATAGTGCCTACAAGCTTCCATTATTTTTAAAATAAACATTATAAGCTTGCTCCGAGATTTCATTTAATTTAATGGACTGTACATACTATTAGACGAGTAAGGATGGCAAGAAAAAAGCCAAGCAACAAAGCTCGCAATGTAGCAATTCCTGAACCACAATCAAAGTTAGGAAACTTGGAAATTTTCTTCTGTCCGTTCCGTCCTATCATTTTCAAATTTAAAGATGCAACAAGGAAGCATTTAATTTGGAAGCAATGAAACACTACTACATGATTATCATCATGTTGATTTCAAAAACTGTAACCACTCGTACAGACCTATTTCTTTATAAGTGAAATAACATGTTGTCCGAAGCAAAATCAGACACTAAATTCACTTCAACGCAAACAAACTATAAGAGTATTGCAAAAATGGAAAATGCTTGATACAAGAATATCGATTTTATGGTGTGAAACTGAGACAATTTGCCCAGTAAGTTGCCGAAAGCACAATGTATCGGAGGTATGCAACTGAAGTTATTGCTATACATGTAGGTAAGTTCTCAGGTCTCTATCACAAGAACAAGAACATTATTTGAAATACACACACACACACACACACACACACACACCAAACAACGGGTTGAATTCTCGGATTTGGAATGTAGTCTCTTCTAATTTCTCTGGTTTCCACCAGAACTGAAATAAAATAAAATAAAGAAAGCTTCACTTGTGGTGAATATTGTAAGTTGTCGTCTGTATAAAATTATACCCTCCGTAGTGGGCGTGAAAGAGAGTATAGTAATCATGTAAAATTATCAGGCTCAATTTATAGAAATGTCGCCGGTGCTCTACAATTCTTAGATGGCTGAATTATGTAATCATTGGCGGAAAAAAAATAGATGGGTGCTATCCCGATTTGAAAATGAAACGCAGAAGTATAACAGGTCTGAACTGACGTGAAATTAACATATAGACAACACTTGAGTGTAAAAATATGTATCCGAAGTTATAATGAATGAAACTTGAGAATGAGGGAGACATCACCCTCAATCTGCAGAAACCTCCAGTGTTATGCCCTATATAGTAATTAATGCTTACATGATCGTGAAACAGCTACGCAGAGACAGAAAACTGAGATTACTATGGAGATCTTCATGACGCCTGGCAGCTATGAGTTGTTGGTTGGTGACAGAAGTCAAAATATCGTCTCCTTTACTAACATCTGCAGTGCTCCCAATTTATATATCATACAATCGTGATTCTTCTTCTTCTTCTTCTTTGTGTGTGTGTGTGTGTGTGTGTGTAAGAGGTCTACGTGCAAAATAAGCAGCGTATATCCAGTGCACAAGTTATCTGGTATGCAAATAAACCAGTATAGTGCCCAGGAAGGCATGGATTGGACACTGTCTGATCACGTGATGGTATTCTGAACAGGCAGCGAAGCCTGGTTAACGTGTAACAGTTGGCACAGCCATCATGTTACCATGGGGGGGGGGGGCATAGAAGATGACATTCGCTGTGTTGAAATACATTTATGTTTCAATGTACTATATAGCTGCAATATGTTTTCATAACGTTATTCCAAAGAACTTTGAAAGTACTGCCCATAAAAGATTAATAGGTAAATAATAAAGATACAATATAAATTAACATGCAATATGTATTATACTAATTATATTATGCAGTAGATATGGTATATAATCTATACTAAATAAAATACCGTCTATAAAGGTCAATGCACAGCATAATCCTATCGTCGTTTGCTCGTGATATGACAAGATAGGAATCTCTTCTACACGTGATGCTGTTAATGTGTGCATGTCTTAAGTCTTCGTATACCAAGGACTTTAGACAGTGTGTACAATGCTATAGGCTTTTCTTTGGCAAACAGCACTCTAAGCAAACAAAGGGTTACCTGAAGTAGACACCAGAGACATGTGATGCTAACAAACCGGTCAATTTCGACCAGAGAAACCCTGCGTCACCTCAACTTACGGGAACTCAACAGGTGGCTTGTTCTATCTCGGCATCTTATTTTTAGTATACCATGGGGTGTACAATGGAACAATCGTTGTTATTATTGTTGATATTGTTGTGATTGTCCTTGGTGTAACACATTATGAATCTTCCAGTCGTTCGTAATATTCTCTATGAATATCATCATGTCACCACGAGGGGCAGAGTTTCTGAATCAGACGTCTTGTTAACGATTAAAGCGATATTAAAATCCTTCACAGGTATGCTTTCGTAACCCGAGGAGGTGTAGTTTATGGTCGTCTGTATTTTGATAGGCGAGAATCGATTTGTTTGTTTGTTTGTTTGTTTGTTTGTTTGTGTGTGTGTGTGTGTGTGTGTGTGCGTGTGTGTTTTGTGCGACGTTGTCAGTATCAGCCATGGTGTATATAACAAAAGATGTGTTCTTTCCTCTGGTAATAAATACCATCGACATTGTTCTCCTCGTCTGGTATACGTCTGTCGGAATACAAGTCATTATTCTATAATAATTTTCTAAAGTATAGACGACTTAACTCAACTGGTCAAGCCCTATTTGGAGTGACGTCATTCCAGGTCATTCAAGAATATTAAGACAGAGCTTTCACATCGAACGCAAAAATCAAACAAACAAAACCATCCCTACTGGAAAGAACACAGTGTCCCGCAGTGTGTTCACAGTGTGGTCACATAGTCGGCTATGCGGAAACGCTCGAATTATACAGTGTTGAAATGATTTCACACTGTAGTTTGGATTTCACAGAGTGTTCATAATTATGGTAATGTTCTGTGCCACACTGTGTATTGATGATTCACAATGTGTTCATATTGTTAAAATGCTCAAATTTAACAGTGTGAAGAGATTTCACACTGTGTTCACAATGTGTTTACATTGTGTTTACATTGTGTTCACATTGTATTCACACTGTGTTTCTCACACTGTGGGACACTGTGTTCTTTCCAGCAGGGATACCAGAAACAAAGAAACGAAACAAAAACAAAAAAGACACACAAGCTTAGAAATGGTAATTCTGTGTTTATGTCGGGTAACCTTTTATGGTCAATTAAAGGGAATGGTAGTTTTTACATTCCACAAATATTTTAACTTTCTCTCTGGTGATCGGGCAAACTTGTACATAACAATATTACATTTAGTTTACGGGGGTGTTAACTTGATACAAACCCTACTCGTAAATTAATAGGCACATCGTATAAGGATAATACCTTGTAGTGCGTAGCACGCGAGTATTTTGACATCTTAATTGCACTTTTCTTTTTTTCGAAAGCTCTTTCAGTAATACGGTGCACTCGATGTTGCGATGATGAAAACCTTTTCAAAGTTCCTTCGGATTGCACTTAATAGTCATAGTGCATTGGTCGTATAAGCCAGTTCGGGGTTAGCTCATGGGCACATTGATACGAATGACCCTTTTTTCTCAGTCGGTTAGCAGCACTTCACTCGTTTTCAGAGCGACATAATGCGTAAGCTTTATGCAACCATATATGGGATTCATCAATCCTGTTGAAGCTGAGGATGAACTTGCGTAGATCAGATGACTAGAATGACCCTTCAATTAACACTTGAGGAAGCATTTCATCATATTCATTGAATGTATTAACAATTCCTTTCTATTGATATTGCCAAATACCACTTTTGCTGTCAGGAGGATGTGCTGGCAAGCAGCATTCATAAGGATAACATGAGTAATCATTACATCACAGATGCCTATCTCAGTGAAATTAAAAACCAACATGCATTTTGGTACGAATGACCTTTTTTGTGCTCATGCGCAATGTGGAACTACGAACTGGATTATTCGGCAAATTATGAGGTCACATTGTTAAAATTTTGTATAATGAGACAGCTACTTGTAATCTACTTGAAAGAGAGAGAGAGAGAGAGAGAGAGGAGAGAGAGAGAGAGAGGGAGGGGGAGAATGAACCCCACCCCACACTTATTGTTCCCTATAGGTTCATCCTCATTAAAGTATGGTGAACGAGAAAAAAAGGACGATATTCATAAACAAGGTGAATTATACATTTCTGGAAAGCTTAAGTCTCTAGGAATATGAATAATAAACTTTCAGAAGGTAAAAACGTCTCCAGAACGACGGAGAGATGGTGTTTTGAGACCCTTTTTAGACCACCAGAACCCGATCTGACGGCGAAATTGTGGCGACCAAAATCATGACGTCACGAAATGTGCGCTGTGCTACCACTCTATCCACACAGTGGGCTCCGTCTATGGAGGGCCGTTGCGGACGTGGTTCGTTTAGGGCATACGTATGGAGAGGCAGTGTGCCCGTTTCCATGTATGCCCCTAACGAGTTGTGTCCGCAGCGGCCTTCCATATCGGTCGCCTCTCCCTCTCTTCCTCTACCACTCCGACTTTGCCCCTGTCACTATCAGTGTCATTGTCACTGTCAACACTCAATTCACTCTCGATGTCAAACTCAAAGTCTTTCCATACAATATAAGGTAAAAATGGGTCTTTTTAATGTCTCAGCCGAAAAAGCAGAGGCGACTAAAGACAGGCCAGAAATTGCATTCGCTCACCAAGAAATACGTGCTTTATGAATGGCGGCCTCGATGTCCCGCTGCACTCGTAAAGGGTTTTGTTCATTTCGTGACGTCATTATTTTAGGGCTCGAAAAAGACGGCTGTTCCGGAGTGAATATCGGTGAAGCAAATCAGTCAGTTTTAACTCGCGAATTCTCACTGGCGCAAAGATCTTTTAATAAGTCACACTAAAAATCTGTTTTAGGATACATTTTCCTCTGCTTTGACACCTTCTTTTATTTGATTTTCTTGATTTTAATGTCTCGTTCACCATACTTTAAACGTTGAAGTACGCTGATCCAATATAGCCGCCTGTGTAGTCGTAGGTTTGGATCTGCACCTCGTTTCCCTCCAGGTCAAACCTGCAGAGCGAGTTGGGCTGTGACACGAAGCAGACTGAGTACAGGGCCAACTCGAACTCGGGGCTGACGCCGAGCATGATGGACGACAGGGTCTTCACGTAGCCGTCGACGCTGAACTGGAGCAGGATTTGGTTTGGCTGAAAATTGAAAAACAAAACGGGAGAAACAGAAAAAAAAACACCCACAATTACAACATCCAATGCACAACCCTATCTAATACTTTCCACAACAAACATGATATGCACATTGGCACACGAACACGGCGGAAGCAATCATAGTCGCAGTTTACACACACTTAAGTGACCCTCCTCCCTAAATCAACTACAGTGCCTCCAGTATTTCTTAAACGAACGACTCTGGAATATATTACAAATCAACCTCATTCTTATTTCTCAGACCGATCGGACAGATCATTCTGAACTTGTTGAATCTAGATGAAATAGGTACTCATATTACCCCTTTCCATCCCTCTGTATTGTAGGTATCCCTGTTTCTATTTACGTTAAAATAAAGCAAAAAACAAAGTGAGGGTAAAAACAGATGAATGTTGAATGTTTCCCTTTTCAATCTTGAAGTTGTCTGAACGACAAAACACATCACTGAGACTCTTGTTTCGCCGTTTTTGACACACTGTCTGTGGACACAGACTATGATAGAGGCTTCAACATACAGCGTGCAGACATTAATCCGTTGCTTCCGAGGTAACACAACCCCCGACAGAGTTATTACAAGATTCAATAGGTTCCTGTAAGCAAAGAATACAAGAACAGTTTTCAGAAAACTTTCGATCTAGCTTACGTTAGCCTCCCTGACGTAGCCGTAGTAGTTGAGCCTGCCGTCCTGTTCCAAGTAGTAGAACTGGAGCCAGTTGTGAAAGCCACTGACTGCGCTATTCTTCACCTCACCAACGAAGGTGTGTTCGAAGGCCGAGGAGTCGAGACGATTGGACGACCGTGAGTACAGGGTGAACCACACGTTGTTCACGAAATCACGAAATCCTTCTAATGAGCTGAAGTAACCTGTAGTAGAAGCAAAAAATCGTGAACCTGCTTATTACAGAGTTCAATCTTTGCGTTATAGACTTTTATTTTCGTTTTTAAAGAAATTATCGTCACCATCGTCGACATTGATAGGAAGCTTTAGATTTGCGACGCAGACGTTTGCGACGACTTTCTCCTCTCGATATCCCTGACGCAACCTGTAAAAAACAAAATGGCGTCACCATATTATGATCGGAGCACCGAGTAGCTCTCTGCGTCGTGAATTGAGCAGACGTAAAAGTAGCCCAGAACGCGTAGTGAAATTCAGACGACGCGAGCTATTATAATATAGTTTTTGAGCATGCTCGTAACAAGCTTTTCCACTGAACGTCTGCGTCGTGAAAATTTAAAGCTCCATATTAGCATTTACTACATGTAGTATCTGATCAAGACCCAAAACGAATAGTGAGCACATTAATACAGGCTCGACTATTAATACTGTCCATGTGATACCAATAGCTTGTGTCAGCCAAACCATTGAACTATATATACCAATCAGTTCAATGACCAAAAACTCGAATAATATTGTCAAATGCGCCGAGACGATGTGGAACCATTTTTCGAAGACGTCCGAAGACGCAGACGAGGAAGGATAATCTTGTTTGCTGTTTTCGGTTAAATTTTATCGTGTTTTTTTTTTTTTTTTTGGCGGACTTTAACTCAGCCTTTTCCATTTTTTTCTCGATTGCATGATGATAAAGGAACTTATCACTAAAAAGATTACGTCATCAGCTTTCAGCTGCGCGGAGCCTCGCCTAAGCAGAGCACGCACGTTAGTGTGCGTATGCAAGTCTCAAATACACCCAGCTTGAGCTCCCAAGTTCGTTGATCCTATCTGAAAAAAAAAAATCCTTCAAAATTCATAAAAAATTCCCAGATCACTATCAAACTTAAATCATTTGTTCCTTGTGTCATTATTGACTTTTCCTACAAGTTTAATGCAAATCTTTTCACAACTTTTGGACTTATTTTGCAATTGAAACAGACAAACAAGCGAACAAAGACCGATGAAAACATAACCTGATGCCTTGCCGGAAGCAAAAGGGTTCCTCAAGGGTTCCTCAAGGGTTCCCCTGGGACTCACCTTTGGCCTGGAGGAGACTGTAGGTTCTCTGCATGACGGTGGTTGCCATGATATCGTCCAGAAATGCCTCCATCTCTCTCCCCTCGGCGCTTGACACCGACTCGGCCGTGCCGGTCTTCAGCACGTAGTTGTCGAGGAGATCCTGAAATGCGTCGAAGGTCCCACCGAGTCGCCACGTGTTCACGGATGTGAAAAAGCTGTCAAGAACCAATGACAGGGTGAAGTTTCTGAGGAATTGCTGAACGCCACCGCAAGTTCTACAGGTTTACGTTCATGGCAATTCTGCTAGTTCCCTTGTGGTCTTAATAGAATGTCATTTTGTCAAAGCATCAAGCTCTCACCACAGAAAACGAAAGGAAAGAAAAGGAAGATACATGTACATGTTGACATTTGATCACACAAGACACTAGCTGGTTGATTGATGTACGAGAGGGATGACGTCTTTGAGTGTTAAATCGCTGGTGATAACTATAGATGGATAACAATTTACCAATTAGTCATTGAAATTCATTAGAGATCTGAACATATAGGTCATAAATCAAATATCAAAATCATTGATTCGAAATCTAAATGCTCAATCCTTTCTTACTTGCTTGAACTGCGGTCAACTTTTTCGCCATAGTTAGAGAGCTTGGTCTGAAGGTTAATTTCATACTGGCTGCTGCTCAGACGGTTGGCGTCGTTGTCCCACAGTTCCTGAGCAAGTTCAGACAGTTCTGACCGCGAGATGCTTTGCGCTCCTTGGGATTGGGGATGAAGGTATTAAAACAAAACTTGATAAACTGACCCCGTGTTACAAATTTGCAGAATCAAGCACATTAGAACAATCATAAAAAGGATGACAGGATATCTGAAAACAACGCGCTAAAGAATCAACTTTAACATACACACGGTTGTCAGCGACAGTCCCAGACAAACCCAAGCTCGCAGGATCCATATCCCAAGAACTTCCAGTGGGGTAGGAGCGCACATTTCCCTAATTCGAAAATGCAGGTCTGTAATATGGCCATATAACATGCAGAATATACCCTTTTGTGATGCACATTTCAGAACAACCAGGGAGCAATCATCGAGAAAAAATAATCGTGTGTTCCATCCATCTCGATGAGCCAGAATTCTCAAATCAGCAAAGCTTTTATTTTCTCTTGGCACAACAGAAAGAATTAAAGTTTCCAGGGAGTCTCCTGCTGCAGCATCAAGGAATATGGTAGCTCTTATCCAGCCGGCTCCTTACAACAGTTGCTAAGGGTGTCAGTAGGCTACGCTGAAAGCATACTACCGTCAATTCTATAACTTATGTCCAATGTTCTCCGTTGCTTTCATTGAACACTATAGGACAATTTTCACAAGTGGGAAAATACCCAAGCTGACCACGACAGAGCAAACATTGTTTGACATCAGTGTTCGATGCTGCAGCTGAATAATCCCATCTTTGGTAACCATCGGTTCTGCAGCAACATCAGCAACATCTGTGGTTTCATAGTGATGACTTTGAGAGGTTCAACCGGTCTCGGAGTCCAAGAATATATTCCATAATGGCCTTGTTACTTTATCGCCGTCAGAATAATAAAGAAAAGTTATGAATACATTTGTAGATATCCTGTACTTATGGTAAATTGTGAGATCGGTGAAATGCGAAATATCTTGTCTCATCACTAACAGAACATGACTAATACAATAGCTATAGTCGCTTGGCCAAATTAAAACATAATATAGGCCTATATCTATTTCTTTATCCAGACGTCACACTCTCCCGAAATTGAGCCAAGATAGACACACAGTAATAGAAACGTTTAAATTCGGCTCTCATCGTAACATTGGACCACTCGGGAGAGCATCTTAAAATGACTGCAAATGGAGTTTCTCCTGCTCTACAGCAGCAACTTCGTAAGGGTGGTAAAATTTTCGGGTAGCCATTGTTTCCTTCGTGCGTCCTTCACTTCTAATTATAGAATCACCATCTTCATGTAGCCGTTGTGTGTGATTTGGGTGCCATTATGTGATCTTCTATGTAGGCTTCGTAACTTGCATCGGCTGTTGTTTGGCTTTTGACCATGTTTGGAGCCAGTTTTGCACGAAATTGAAAAGTCGATATCTCTATACAATATTGTGTCAATTTTGGGACCGAGTGACGCCACCATTGAGAAGCAGGTAGTGTCGATTCAGACAGAAAGGTCTGGATGGGTCAATCCCAAGTGTTTTGAGATTGTAACCCTGTAACACTGTTACACTTGTAAGTAACACTTGTAACACTTGTAACACTTGTTACACTGTAACACTATAACACTTGTAACACATTAGTTGGCAGTGTCTTAATTTGTAATTTGTATATTTTGTTAGTATTTGAAAAAAAAAAGTTGTTTATAATGATGAATTTTTATTGTGTACGAATTCATTTCTCTTTTTTTTTTTGTTACGATTATGATGATATCAGGTGGGAAGTAAAAATCCGTCTCACCCTTACAAAGGCTGTAGTAGTTGGCGCAGCAGTCGTTGTACCGTTCACAGTACGAATTGCACTGGCAGTCATAGTTTGAGTTGTTATCCCCACATCTTCCAGAGCACGAGTCAGCAGCATCTATAAAGTATCAAGATACATCATTGGATTAGAAGGAGACGTCGATAACAGACAACACTTAAACACAATTCCTTGAGTCGGAAAATAAAAACAATTGCAATCAAATTCGGCAGGTTTTCTTTCATTGGCTAGGCTTTAGACGTATCACTACATCAGATCATCAAAGGAGTTCGGAAAAGTGTCGAGCGGAGTAGGTTAAAAAAAAAAAAAACGCTCTGGAAGGCTGACCTTCTGACTTCATGGGTCACCGGAAGTAATGATTATGTTTAGAAATATGCTCATCCTCACATCATTAGTGTTGAAGACTTACCGGAATCCTTACTGATGCGTTTGTGGTCCTTGGATATTAAAGAAGTTTTTGCCCGGTTCCACGACATTTGCCCCTGCGACATTTGCTTCCTTGAAATATCTGCACGCTAGGCCAAACATAAATTCAACCCACAAACATAATCATTTAAACCCTATAATCCTAATCCTCACACCAAAACTAAACCTAAAACCCTATCGCGACCCTATCCCGAATCCCAAGTCGTTGAAGAAAGTAAGTCCGGAGCAACTGTCGTAGGAGCAAAAATAATGCCTTGGCACCATTTTGCCTACAATGTCTCCTCTTGACCTAGCAGCTGTATAAGATAGCTGCATGCCAGTATGTTCTAGGTTAGTAATAATATCAGGGCTCTCTGGGAGAGGCTACGGGGTATTAACACTGAAGATTCTCAATGAAATAAAATCATTACCACTTCTTTTGTTTCACCATGACAGATAAAATCACAAGTAGGAATACATACACGTCCGAGATACAACGACTAACAGAGAGCACACAGCTATGCCGATGGAAAGCTTCATGATTGTACAAGTGAATGAACGGTCGGCGACGGAGAGAGTGCAGGTTGTACTTGCAAAGGCGCCAGAATATCGTCTGCCGGTCCTCTGCTATTACTGACGGCTTATAAACTAGCTTCCTATCATCCTAAGACGTGAATTAATATGATCTATTTGCTAGCCATTATGAGGTGAACATGATATACGTTGCGACAAAGGCAGACACGAGTGGATTATTCGTATTACGTAATCGTGTAATAATGTCTATCCCAAGCCTATTAGCTTTTATTTATTTTTCCTCCTCAAGATTGACACGCAGGTCTACAGATCTATTAATAGTTCGTCATCATTTTATCTTCTGCGCCATATCTTGTGAACACCTGTACTGAAGGAAATTGAAGGGATAATAATTATAGTTTCGGTTGAGATGGGGGTTCACGTTTTAACCTTTGCGAGATTATCAGAAACATTTTGTATAAAAACGTTAAAGAGTTTACGATTCTAAGGGAAAATCAAAGTTTATTTGATGAAAATCAGTTTGAAATGGTTTAGATATCCAAAAACAAAGCAAACCAAAGTGTTAATTTGTTAATAGTGAAAGATGGGTTCCACCTTTTATTAGGACCTCTTTATTCTTGGATATCTCAGCAACTTCAAAATCGATTTTCGTCAAATAAACTTTTCATTTCTCTTAGAATCGTATACTATGCTCTCTAATATGTCGTATGACTGGTTTATAATCCTGTCACAAAAATTTAAAACCTGAACCTCCATTTCAACCAAAACTATATAATGATACCATCCCATTAACCAATTCCTTGCGGGAACCAGATTGTGATATTCAAACTCTGTGGAATCCCAAAGGCAAGGAGGAGGTTCTGTAGTCTGAAGAAGATGGATGCATTCAATCATGATCACTGAAAATAGAAACAAAATTTCATCTTCCTTGTTCTGCACATTAGTCTCAGAATTTCCCAATTCTTTCGTTATGTCAATTATTCTAGTAGACACACACTTTCATCGACTTAAATCGAAATTATCACCCCCCCCCCCACATCTCCCTCACCATACACTCAATTATCTTGTCATTCAAATCTACACGGTTTCGGTGTTGTTGTTTTTTTCTTTCTCTTTGGATGTTAGTTATCACACAGACGGAAATGTAAATTCGTAAAATATTATGATTGAGAGAATAAGTGCGTTAGTTTAAAGGGATGGCACAGTATTGGTGGCAATGAGAATTGGGCTTTTAAGGTTTTGCGAGATACCAAGAAAACACTTATGAAATAGTAAAGGGCATACCATTTTTTAGAGAAATTCAAAGTTTATTTGATGGAAATCGAGTTTGGAATGACTGAAACATCCAAAAACAAAGTAAAACAGCGATCGTATTAAAATGTGGGTCCCACACTTTATTAGAATCGCTCTGTTTTGGATATCTCAGCCATTTCAAAACCAATTTTCATCAAATAAACGTTGAATTCCTCAAAGAATTACATACTCTTTCACATTTCATGAGATGTTTCTCATTATCTCACCAAAAAATGTTAGAAACCTGAAATAAGGTCTTAACCAAAACTATACAATCCCTTTAAGTCTGTGAAGGATGCATGTGATCAGATTGTGATGGCTGAAATGACCATGCGCAAAGGAGATTTCAAGATATTTATAGAGAAGAGGAGGATGAAGTTCATGATTTTTTTACCAACATTTTTCCCCCTAAACCTGTCATGATGTAGATTTACATTTTGACAGCGAAATATACGACTACTATTAACAATGATTAACGTGAAGATCATACGGAATATAGCGAGATAGAACTTTGCTACTATTTGTAAGTTCTTCTCTTGTTTGTTTGTTTTTTTCTTTTTTTTTGAGAAATACTTAGTGTGTTTGGACCTATTTTACGTGGTCGCTATGGAATAAAATGAAATTTTGGATGATTTTAAATTAAAAGAAAAAATCCAGCCAAATACACACAAATATACAAATGACACAAAGGCAAAATCTGATAGGTTAGATAGGATATAAATTGTAAAACATTGCTGCACAGGAAAACAGAAAATAAGGTACACACGTGTTATACAGATAATGATTGGAATACAATAAACCAATATGTCTTCGTCCGCAGCTCGGCCTATAAGCAAGTACGCATGTATATGTCAGTACGTATTTAGGTCTGTGTATGTATGTATCTATTGTCGTCTCATCTCCCTGGTATGGGTGTATTTTTGCATGTATAAATATTGTTCGTAGGGCCTTCGTATATATTAACAGTTTGGCCGCAAAACGAGTTACTCCATTCTTGTCGTGCTTGCTATTAAAGTTGAGATATTTGCTGCGAGGAAAGCTGCCAAAAACAAACAAACAAACAAACAACCCCAAACAAACAAAGAAACCAAGAAGAAAATATGGAATCATCATAACTTCAAGTACATCACTTGTTATGTTACATGTGAGATATCACTGAAACGTTTTATTTTGCTATATCTGATGACAGACTTTACTTTTGCGCCATCTGATTACGGACTTTACTTTAATGTTTAAAAGTGGCGCTTAACTAGTTTTGTAATCATACTCGTCATGTTATATCTATATGTATGCATGCATAGTACAATGCCCTACCTATCACGTTTCATTACTGTATGATAAGCATGTGCCGTGTATGCATGCGTGCACGTTTTCATTATCTAGACCCAGGATGTCAACATTAGACCCTAATAAAAGACTACCTAAAGAGATTTGGGCCTCCACTGTGCTGACATGTGATTCTCACAAATCCGTCCTAAGTATGACATCTTTCCCTCCTCCTTGCTTGGAGGGAAACGTAACAGATGTTCTCTTATCAGTATCCAACGGTGTTTGTTTGAATTATACAAGTGTAAAGATGGGTCCATGGCCATTGAAGGAGCATTATAGAGCACGTAGGTCCTACAACTCCGAATCATCGTACTGAGAAGGGCACAAGATTGGGCTTGCAACTATATAAAAAAAAACAAAAAAACAAAAAACCAAAACAAAATCGACATTTTGGGATTATTTTATTTTTACCAATAAAAGAGATATTTTATACAAATCATCACGTGTAATGTTTCGTCATCGTGTATAACGTGTATAATACCTATCAATGTCCGTGCTTGAATTAGGTTTGTTGGTTCTAACGCGCTTTTATGCACCTTATAGGATAATGACTTTTTTCTCTGTCATTGCTGCTGCTAAAATAATTAGTAACTCTTATTTGAATCTCTGCCATTAAAGGGGATGGCTAGTAACTGATCAGTGGGAATGCTGGGGATGATTGTTCCAATCCTTGTGGGATTCATTTAAGAGTACATTATATATCTATTGTTGTGTGGAAATTGTTTGCTTCAGAATGGTCTCATATTCAAGTAATGCAGTGTAATGTGCAGTGTAATGTTTCCAGGTTAGCATACCTGTACAGTGACTGGGCATTTAACTGCTCATTACTTGAATATGAGACCGTTCTGAAGCAAATAATTTCCACACAACAATAGATATATAATGTACTCTTAAATGAATCCCACAAGAATTGGAACAATCATCCCCAAACATTCCCATTGATTCCCACTGATCAGTTACTAGCCATTCCCTTTAAAACCATTTGGAATCATTTGAGTGTGGCACATTTCGGACAGAAAACCAAAGTTTTAGGCTCTTTCAACTTGTACTGCTGATACAAGTCACTTGAAGCATAATAATTGTTATCTAAATTTATTGCAGGCTCCTAAAACACTAGTCTTTTGTTTGTTAGCTTTGTTCTTGTAAATAACACAATCCGAAGTATGGCCTACTTTCAAAGAAACGCAGGACTAAAAATACTCAACTGACAGTCAGGACCGCGACCTGATGTGATAGAGCGCCATCTGATGGTGGGAAATGAAAACGTGACATGTATCGAAAGATTGCGATGAGAAACTGGCTGGTATTGGATTAATTTTTGTATGAAAAAGAAAATCCATCCAGAAAACAAAACAAATCAAAATTTTTGATGTCATCACATTCATAAAACCTAGAGAGTGAGCCAAACATAGCGACAGTGTTGTGTTTTTATTCCATGAGTGAGGGTTCATGGATCAATTAACTCTTTATGTACCATGGATGTAAACCCCCTGTGTGCCACATCATTCTGCGACAGCAACGTATAGTTATGCTTCGGGAAAATACTCTTCTTTTTTTTTTTCAATTCTTGTAACATTTTGTAATTTTCGTTAGCAAGAACATGTTATTGTAATGAGCAAAGAAAAATAGTTGTAGAGAAGATGACATATAAATTGTATGACAAATCTATGATTATTTTTTGTTTCTTTCACGTGACCAATACCTACATTATTGCAGAGGCATGACTGTTGCACAGTGCCCGAAAGAAAATTTAGAATTTACTCGCAAATCCGGGGGTCACCACTTTAGTCTATCACCACATGAAATGCAACTACATTTGTATTGACCGATTCTGTGACGCGTTATGTGTATTTTTGGCATGGGCAGCGCCATTACTGCGGTGTCTCAGCCGACCCCCCCTTCTCTCTCCCCACCCCTCTCACGCGCGCTTAATGAGAAACTGATGCATGGTTGTTTTAGCCAATGGGCGTCTCGTACTGACTGCGCGAATGCTTGCTTAGTGCGCGAACCTTTGTTACAAGTGCGCGATAAACATGTTGCCCGTGGGGTGGGGGAGAGCAGGGGGGGTCGGCTGAGACACCGCAATTTGAGCTCATGGCTGCGCCCATTGCCATAAAATGTCTGCTGCCCTCAACGAACCCGAATCGGTCAATACATGACTGTAGACTGTGGACAAGACAGGAATCGTGGGAAGTGTTTTCATTGTATTGTGGCATTTGGCGATCTATCGATCGGTTTGGGCGGGTTTGTGCGTTTGAACAAAATATTATGTGAAGAGGGCACGCCGTCAACCGAGTCGGGCGTGCGAACGTAGCAGATAAAGAGTTAATCTCTAGCTCTAATCGTTCACTATGTAAGCATTGGTGGTTCAGTGGTAGAATGCTCGCCTGCCACGCGGGCGACCCGGGTTCGATTCCCGGCCAATGCAAACTGTTTTGCTCCTATATACTCCAACTGTTATTTATTTGTTCTTTCCGTTTTATGCTAAATATGTAGGCTATATTTCGATAACTCAATTCAATAATTCAATTCAATTTATTATTTCATTCTCTTTTTCCTGCAGAATATAACACAGAATAAATCAGGAATTATCATAGGCATACATTCGACTGTGCAAAGGATAAACGATAATTATTTATAACGATAAGTAATGATTTTTATACCTTAACCCTGGTGTTAGACGTTAAGTGATTTAATCAGCATACACAGATATAACGGATGCTACCATTTTGATCACTAGGGTCTACTTGTTGTACGAACTTTCATAAAAACTTATGATCATATTACAAGAGTGCAATGCAATGAGTTAAACTACCACCATTTTTTATCTTTTAAATCAAAACGAATATTGTGAAAAGGTGAAGGAAGGCTCGTCATTGAATACTGTCCTGTGAGGTTTACGGACTTGCTCTTGGAATTATTAAGGTTGCTTCCTCTATGGACTCTTTCAATTGAAGCGAAAATTTCACACACACAAAGAAAATATTTCAAACACACACTCAAGAGGAAAGAATGGTCGTGGTAGTGCCCTGTAGAGGGCGTTATTCATGCAGCTCTTGTATCACATAATAAGTGCCTATACCTCGAGTTTCAGTGGTAAACAAATCAATCTCTGCGCTCTTTGAGATACGCCTGAAAAAGTGTTATTGAAACTAATTTCAGATTGTAAATTTTTAGACTCTCGTAATAGTCAGATTACCACTGTGCATTTCTGAGCGTTGAGTAAAACAACATCTATCACATCTGCTGTTTATACATAAATTGAGACTGCGATAATTTTTTACGATGATGATATGTATGCTGAAGATTATGATTCATATTCACCAGTTTATCATCATCATGATTTTGTTATTACTGTTCATTTGCCACGGTCTCATTGAAAGGTTGCCCGTTTGTTTTTTTTTCTCAATTCATGGAAGTCATGAAAGCTGAGTGTGAACTTCGAATAGGTTCCTTTCTCATACAGCCTCACCAGTAGGGTTAAAAGGCAATACTTTATTATTACATCTCTCATTATTACCCGAAAAGACAATGTTTGTTAACACGGTAGGATTTTACCGAACCTCACAGTCACGGACTCGCACGCACGCACGCCACGCGCCCACGCGTCAACCACTATGCCTAAGTCTTGCGTGACAATTTCATCTTGCAAAAGGTTACTGGCCGGTGGCAGGCCAGCAACACCACACGTACTGGTATTAAACTATTTACGTCGATTCGAGGCGCCATCGCTTTTTTTTTTTTCGAGTTCAATGACAGCAAATTGACAAGGCGCATTTCATGGCCATAGCACATCTCACACCTTTGCATTGAAACTGCTGGAATACACGACCTCTATAGTGTTCGCGCGTGAGGAGGTTGGCTGTGACCCAACAAAGAAGGATGGGACAAGAAGAAGAGACAAGGGTTAAAAATCGACGACAAAAATGGGCTGGAGAACAAGAAGGAACAAAACGAGGCGCAAACTCAGATGAGAGCATATATTTCAAATGTTCATGTGAAAATTTGTGGTATTGTCATACTGATTTCTTTTATACAAATACAAGTGGAGAAATAAATCATATTGAAACAGCAACAACAACAACAACAACAAAATGAAAAAAAAAAAACACACGAAAGATACTGATCCAGAATAGAGATGAATAGTAGGGATAGAGAATGAGAGATGAATAATAGAGACACAGATAGAGATGAATAATATAAAGATAGATATATAGAAGACCTTTATATCCCCCCCCCCCACGAGAGAGATGGAGGAAGAGAGAGGAAGAAGCAATTAAAGGGGATGGCTAGTAACTGATCAGTGGGAATCAGTGAGAATGCTGGAGGATGATTGTTCCAATCCTTGTGGGATTCATTTAAGAGTACATTATGTATCTATTGTTGTGTGGAAATTATTTGCTTCAGAATGGTCTCATATTTAAGTAATATGCAGTTTAATGTTTCCAGGTTAGCGTGCCTGCATGGTCAGTGACAGGACATTAAACTGCACATTACTTGAATATGAGACCGTTCTGAAGCAAATAATTTTCACACAACAGTAGATATATAATGTACTCTTAAATGAATCCCACAAGGATTGGAACAATCATCCCCCAGCATTCCCACTGATTCCCACTGATCGGTTACTAGCCATCTCCTTGAAGAAATAGAAAAGGGGAAAAGCAGGGATAGAAAGAAGTTCGGGGTAGGGGAGTTGCGGGAAGGATAGAAAAAGAGAAACATTGACAGATGCAGGAAATAAAACATGTGCTAAAATGCGGCAAATTATATATATAAAATTATGGATAGAAAGTTGAGGGCAATATGGGAGAACATTTCACATTGTCTGATGTATTGTCTTGGCATTGTATAGATTATGAGCACGTGTATTTGCTATTGCATTTATTCGAAGAATTTAAAAAAAGGGGGAAAACAAACAAACCCATCTATCCTTGGATACATACAGAACTTCGGGGAAAACAAAGAAGAAAATTGCGATTCTAGGGAATAAGGCCACGTATAATGAGGGATGTGTTGATGGTGATGCAATGAAATTGTGTTGTTGTTTTTTCGATTCTACATGTTACAATGTTACAAGAGTATCAGACTCTGTTACATAATTTTTGTTTAATTTCATTTCAAGTCAATATTTGCGATTGCCCAAGACTAAGATTTTCTTTTACGTTCAATTCAGTTCAATTCAATTCAAATTCTATTTCATTTTTCGAAAAGAACAAAGGCATTTCACTTTCCTTGGTAACAGCGAGTAAGGTTGCATAAGCAAAACAAAGTAAACTGAGAAGAAAATAATTGTCGAACCTTGTAGTAATAATACGTTGTCATGAGAACTGACGTGATAAAGACGACATAACAATACGCAAACTTCGAAAAATAAAGGGACCCACTAAAAAGATAAAGCTTGTAGAATGTGGGCCCCTCAGGTTAAACGTTAAATGTAGAGGAAATTCAGCAAAAATTTGGTGGCAAAACAAGAAATATGATATATTTGGGTTTTTCATTTTCTCTCGGTTTAGGTGGACCTGCTCTGAAGAGCATGTTTTATTTTCTCCTCGAAATCACTGCCTTCTTCTTAGTACAAATGAGGGAGAAACGTTCATTTATTTAGCTGTTTCTGTTGTTGTTTTTCTTTCTGTGAGTGCAAACATATCTTTTTGAGTATGGAGTATTGATATTTGTCATCGAGTTGAACGGCTTCTCACCAGGATGATAATAATTACGTCATGTAGTGTGTCAACGACCTCTTTTGACAGCGCATCAAAAACATTGTGTGTTAAATAAGCGCCAAATAAGTTTTACATATTCAACAAAATTAACAGCAACAACGAAAAGAAAAAAAATCGTATCCCGTTCAACAACAGATTACGTGTTTGTCCAAACCTGTATTGTCGTGATTGTCAACTCAACAAAACGCTCGCAGTGACGGGCGTGCTGAGTTTCCGGGTAAGTGAACAAAACACAAGGTCATCTCTGAAATACTTCTTTTTTTCGATACCTCGGTATAATCGAAGCACCGCCGAGAGTTGGCGTTGGAAGCAATTAGTTCAATCGAGAACAGAATATGCGTTCTATAGTAACAGATAGATAATGATATTCACTATGGGTAACAATCATGCGTTCCTGGAAGAGACTAAGTCATTCGCTGAAAATGACCAATAACGTCGGTTCTCACAATTTCCAACAGAGGTATAATGTGTCGTCATCTTTAACCGGAATAATTACGTTGTTGTTGATTTTCCAACGAGCAACTTTCACATAGTCATCTAAATGTCCGCCACATCTGTATTCCTGGCTTTGCCCAATTTCCGTTTCATTAAGGAAACTTCTCTTTTAAATCTATAGTAATAATCAACCTAAGTGATTATTCAAATCTAGAATAACATCTTGGCATAGCTCGTGTATTCTTTTATTTCACACTGCACTTGTACGTCATTATCGATTCACAGTACATACATACGTACACTCACATAAAACAATTATGACGAACAAATAGAATTTATCAGATTGCACTATCTGGTAGGATTGCAATGATAGTAGGTCAAACATTATTTTTGTATCATCGATCAACTTGTTAGTGTTCGATTCAGATCTCACCAGCAAACTAGGTATTCAACACGTTTGTATGTTTCCAAGATGAATTGAATAATCTCATCATCATCATTATATGAAAATATATGCATATTATTTTATGGTATTGCTAATGCTAAAAGTGGGAGACATCAACAGTATGAAATAATGATTACTTCTCAATTGAGTTTTCAAATGAAAATATGAGATGTGGGAGTTGGGATGAAGTACGTGCAGGGCCTATTTAATTTCCGCGCGCATTGTCACATTGTTTTCGTAGTCCCTATAAATACACAAAAAAGCTACTAGTAGTTCGAGATACGATGCATCTATCTATTTTAAAAACATGGTGCCAGTGCCAACTCCTGCACGTCATTTTATTTGGATGTTTGTATTTTCGAATAATACTGTATCTCCTATATTTATGAGCTGATGCGGAAACCCACGAGGGTAGCAACCAAAGAGAAAAAGATCTCTTTGGTAGCAACGCACAGTTGCGCGCTAGATTGTGAGTCACTATACCGTCGTAGAGCGTTTTTCTCGCATACAGAAGGTTCGTTCGCGCGAAAATGATTGACTTGGGAAACAGCCCCTGACTATTTGGGTAAACAAGATCGGGAAAAAACAAGTGTGTTAGATTGAAAAAAGAGAAAAACATTCAGCAAAGCTAAATTTGTCAGCGGGAGAGGTTGCCCACTTCAAGGACTAATTGCTGAGGCGTCCGCTGACCCCGATGATCTTCAAGTGGGGAAAAAGAAAAGCAACAACAAGAATCTATACTAATTATGTGATGTGAGGTAAGAAAACACGTTCAAATTTCTTGGTTGGTGACGTAGCATTATTGCAATTTCGTCGCGTGCAAGTTTGAGTATGTTTTTCAACAGCGCGAGGGAGAGAGGAGGGAGAGAGAAGTCCCTTGATCCCTCTCGTTTCGGGCTAAGTGGAATTAAATGACTCCGGAGGGTCGGGTCAGTGACCGCTGCGTATGAGGAAACGTTGGTCAAGTTCGGCATTGCTGTCAAGCCAAAAATTGACTGACCACCTTCCAGGAATTCAAACTTGAGATGGACTTCTCCATCACTCCCCCACCTCCCCCCCCCCCCCCCCACCCGCCTTTCTCTGTATCTCTCGCTGTGTTCAGGAACATTGCATAGCAATTGAAGGGTGATAAGAGCCAAAGACCTAGCGGTCATTCCACCAAGAACGTTTTTCAAGTTGTTTATGACATAAACGTTGTATAACATAAATACATATCATCAATATCAACCGGTAACTGTTTAAAGCGATATCGCAGTGATATTCTGGTCTATGCAATAACACAAATTACTATCATCAATGTCCGTGCGAACACACTTTTTTTTTCAAAAGAAAAGAAAAGAAAAATAATTTCCATCATGTTTACCTCTAGTTAATCTAACACAAACACTATCAGGCTAATCTAACACAAACACTATCAGGCTGTTTATTCACATAAAAGCGACGATCGCGTGCGGCGCGCGCGAGCACACACACACACACACACGCACACACACACACACACACACACACATACACACACACACACACATGCATACAGACATGCACACTATGATTGTACATTGTAGTTCTGCTTCATATCCCTAAAGGGGTTTTTACCATTGAATTTCTGCTACAGATCGAATGTAAACGTAAATAAGCCTAAATATAATGCAGCTGCACATTGATAGTGTCCCGAGTAGATTTACCTACATAATCATTGATATAAAGTCCATCTTAATTACGAGGCGAGCATAATGAAAATTTAAAGGGCAACACATGCTCAACGTCTTGAAAAAAAAAAAAGAAAGAAAGATACATACAATTTTTGTATACATGTTGTTGCAATTTATCTCGTGCAGTCTTCTATTTTCTCTGCGCACCTGGTACGATTGTTATATCAGAGTTCAGAGGCTTCAACGCCAAATATTATTCGTAATATTATGTGTCCTCAACATGTTCGCAGAAAAACCGTAGTTATTGTACACAACATAAACCAAGGAGGTGACTGCCCCCGCCCGCGTTACAACACGTGATATCGTAGTCGTTTTCGCAGACTGTGCGTAACCTTCCCCCTCTAGCCCCCTCCAATAATAAATAGATAAAGACGATGCTTTTTTTTTTCTCTCAAAAGGACGTGTCGTTTAACGAAGAAAATGCATTTGGAGTACATGTATAGACATGTCATGCAGAATTGTCCTTGAGAATATGTAATTAAGTACATGAATTCGATAGGTGATGATAGAGTTTTTATGTATAGACTACAGTTCTTCAAGCTTGGATGCTCGCACAGAGGCTGTGAGGCTACCATCGATTTACAAGTGCCGTTTACACCTTTCGCATGACCAACTACAAGTTCGTCGCAATGAAAAGAAAAAAAAAATGACAAAAGAAGGGTTGCATAAATATATTCTGAAGAAATAAAAGGCCATGACGCAGAGTTCATGGACCGATGTGTCTCTTTGTGCTTTTGCAAGAAAAATAAACCGGCATTTGACTCCTTGAAAGGGGAAAAAATACGGTATTTGCTGAGGAAAATGGAAAGGCACAAAGGACGGGCGTGATCGTTACGCGGCGCTCGTCGTCGCCAGATGTGAATGTGCGCAAAAACGCCAAAAATATCCACACATCGGATCGATAATTGTATCTTTTTTTATCTCTCTCTCTCCCTCTCTCTCCGCCTTGTTTGAATTCACAGATGTTTCCCTCTTTTACATAATCAAATCCAAATTAGAAATGAACATCCTTACTCATCGCGAAGGAATCTCCCGTATTATGACTTCATAACCGGTGACAGACGGTTTTTGTTGCAAAATAATACTGTCCTCAATGCTGAACCTCAAATTTCTTAGAAACCTGTTAGAGCAACTCCTCTGGAGACGACAGAATTAACTAGATTGTGGATCATCTGCTTTGGCTGTCTATCAGAAGGGAATGTCATTAACGGTGAGCAGTGGCTTCTCGCGACCTCAAGTAAACTTGAACGACGAGAGTGCTGCTTGCACGCGAAGAAGTTTTTTCTTGTGGCCCCATCTACAGCCCACCCCTACACGGACGTCCTCTCTTGTTTTTTTTTTCTTCTCTCCTCATATCTTTTTCTCTTTCGTCCTTCCTTTCTCTTCAGTTTCCCTTCTTTTCCTCTACCTGTCTGTTTTTTTTAATCCTCTTGCCTTTTCCTTTTTATACTTGCTTTTCTTTTCTCTTTATGCTTGATTTTTCTTTTAATTCTCTTTATGCCCATCTCTTTTGTTGTTTCTTTTCTTTCTCCTCTTCTCATTATCATCCGCTGTCTCTCCTATCTTCTACATCCTTCTCTCATATTCTCTCTCTCCTTTCCTCGCTCCTCTGCGCTTCTCTCTTCTTCCTTTTTATGCATCTTTGTTCTGCAGCCTGTCACTCTTTTCAATGCGCATATAAATATTTGTAACTGCTAATATAGAATGTCTGTCGCGCAGCAAATTTTCTTCTTTTATCTACATTTCTTTGTTTGCCCTCTCTACCGAAAGAAAGATGGAGGAGAGGATAAAATGACGGATAAGATGAACAAGAGACAAATAAAAATATATGACACAAATAGATTCAAAGCACAGGACAAGAAAGTTGATATTTTGTGAGAGTCGGGCAAGAGGGAAGTACAAAGCTGAAAGTCGCAACAATAAATTGAATCACCAGTCACCAATGTTAAAGAAATTGTTAACCACTGGGAGCAGTGATTTAAAAATGTTCGAGTTGTCACATTTGTGTATGCATAACGATGTTCTGTAGGGTCATTTGTATCACAAAACATCCTATCATATAAAAAGATTAGCAATAAAGCCTAAAAGATTAGGAGATACCACTATTTTTCTCAATAAGGCCTGACTGTCAGGTAGACGGTTTATTCTAAAACAATTTTATTATAACTTTGTTCACTTAACATTGATTATATTTGACTTTTTTACATTGGTTGTTTCTATCCCTAACACACATTTTAGAACTATTTTGGAGCACTGAAGATGGGTTTTTGTTTCATCTGCAAATGGTTTTGCAAATGGCCTTTAACATACGGTGTAATTAACTGCGAGTACTTTTGCGATATCTATTGATAACGCATCGTCTTCCTCTCAACTAAACAAAAATCTTACTATTAAAGGCTGTTCAATTTTCAGTAACAGCTCCCTCTAAAGGTGGCTAAATCAACTTTCCGCGTTGTTATTCAATTTCTGCTCGTACTTCCTCTTTCATGCAGAAATAATGTGCCAATGAATGGTGACACCTAATACAAGTACATCCCTCCCTACTTTTTTTTTTCTTTTACTGATAGCAATCTCTAGATGTAGAATATATTGACCTCCGTTCTAATTTCTGCTTTATTGTTGTTGCATGAAATTGTTGTTGTGACTCAAATGTTATTTTGATGACGGCGAATGGAGCATAATACAGAATTTATACCAAGAAAGTATCGAAACCCTTTGTTAAAGAGAGAAACGTATCGACAGACCAACGTGTTTCTCACAGTTGTTCGCTGTCAAAATCGTGGGCAGTAAAGTTCGACGCACTTTTTCCATGCACTTGTCACTGGCAATGACCGACCTAGATATCATAAGTAGGCCGTGTGTGCGGTTCGAGCCCGAATTGAGGGAATACAAACGTAATCTCATTTGATATTTCTTTTCTCATAGAGACATCTTAACTAACACCAGAAGACTTTGATAGGTGAAATGGTTTGACTACAATCACACTAATAAAAGTTGATGATTTTATGAAAACAATTCATCACATCATCGGCTGTTAAAGGGATCGTATAGTTTTGGTTGAGACCTAATTTTAGGTTTCTAACATTTTTTGGTGGGATAATTTTAATGAGAAACCTCTCATGAAATATGAAAGGGCATGTAATTCTACAAGGAAACCAACGTTTATTTGATGAAAATTGGTTTTGAAATGGCTGAGATATCCCAAAAAAGAGCGATTCTAAAGTGTGGGACCCACACTTTATTACGATCGCTTTGCTTTACTTTGTTTTTGGATGTCTCTGTCATTCCAAACCCGATTTTCATCAAATAAACTTTGAATTCCTCTTATAGTGGTATTTTCTATACTATATCAGATGTGTTTTCTTGGTATCTCGCAAAAAGTTAAAGCCGAAATCTCATCTCCACCAATACTGTATTATCCCTTTAACAACGTAATAAAACTGCCATAAAAACAATTTCCATCGAATTGGGTGACAAAGTAACCGAGGTTTTAATAGCAGTAGAACTTTTCTTTGGAAAAACGGAAGAAGTGGTAATAGGTGGATAGATTGTTCTGAAATCAACCCCCTCCCTGGAACATTCAGTATATTGTAGAAAATGTAGAAATAGTATGATAAACACAATTGTGAAGCAGAAATATAAAAGAAGAGGAGGTGAAAATACTATAACTGTGTAACAGCAGTGGACTGGTGGTATTACTGGTATTGTTATAGGAGCTGTACTAAAAGTGGGTTTGGTAATAGAGTTTCAAGTGCATACTCATTTTGTTTTCTTACTAGATGTTGTTCTGAAACAGTGGTGGTTGTTGTGACAACAGAAAGTGCATGGTGGTCAGTATATATGGGTGCAAATTAAGTATTTCATCTAGATGCTTAATACATGTAGTAGAAAAGGTAGTTGTATATACGTCACTGTAACTGTATAGTTATGTAAGAAGAGTTCTAAAGGAAATCGATGAAGTAGAAATAAAGTGCAGAAGTGGAAGGGGCAGTAAATCAACAAGAGTGGGGAGTACAGTTGTAGCAGCAGTTGCAATAGTGGCAGTAGCAGTATAGTATTGTTTATAAGGGCAATGGTCATTGTTTTGGATTATGCGGTTGTAGTAGTACTTAGTCATTAGCTGGCGCTGAAAAAAAAAAGAATTCCCCATACTGTGTATAACGGTCAAGCGCGAAACCTTACTACAATTTGTGTTTGTCTGTTTTAGGTATACATGTGCACTTATTTGATCATTTTTTTTAATAGTTCATTTTTATTGGGGGTGGGGGGTGGGGGGTGGGGGAGGGTAAGGGAGGGGGGGGGACTAACGAAACTCGTCATCATAAAATTCCTGCTGAGATGGATATGTAACTCGGAAGGAGTCGGGGGGGGGGGGGTAGGTTTATGTTACTGCGGTTAAGGGTTTAGGGCGGTTGTTCGTTTGCCACTACGAGGTCGTATCAGAGAATCCACCCCGCTGTTACAAATGACATCACACTGGGCAGCGCGTGGAAGAAACCGGTATCGGTTTACGACCGACGGTCGTCGAGTCGTCATCCGCGAACGGCGGGGGGTATACAAAGTAAAGAAAGGCGTTATATCGTTTTCTCCTTATCGCATAATTTTTAGGCAATCGTTTCTTGCAGGTTTGCCGTTTTCGTTGTTATTGCTGCTAATTCTTTTATTCCATGTGCTTGTTCATTTGCTCACCAGCAAGAATTTCGTTGTCAAGCGTTTACTCTCTTTAGGTCTCCCATTATGTTTGCTGAACTTTTTCTTCTTCTTCTTCTTCTTCTTCTTCTTCTTCTTCTTCTTCTTCTTCTTCTTCTTCTTCTTCTTCTTCATCATCATTATCGTCATGATCGTCATGATCGTCATCGTCATCATCATAATAATCATCATCATCCTCATCATATTGTCACAACCATGTAAGCAAGGTCCTAGAATAAGAAAAATAGACCAGAAAGATAATATATGATTGGTATGCAGGTGTAAATAATGTTCTTTCCAACACTATATCCCCTGCTTTAAGCAATTTTTATTTTTTTTGGCCATATTATATGGAGGGTCACTGACGGTCAATACAACGACAGGGTTACATGGTGACACTATCATATATACATATATATATATATGATTCACTTGAATAAGTAATACATATATATATATATATATATATATATATATATATATACACACACATAAACTTCTGTTTATTTGTTATGTATATCTGTATGATTCATATAAATAAATGAATACTGTGTATATACCATAAAATTATAAATACGTTTATATGTCCTTCTATAACAGTTCATGAACGTGTCGGTAACTCTTCGGTCGTCAACCCACCATCGTCTGTATAGCAAATACAAACACACAAGCAAACTCAAACAAAACAAAACAAAACAAAGACAATGTGATTGTTTTCTTTTCGTATAGATCAAAAGCCCTTCAAGGACAAAAAGTATAACCGTCCGTCGTTGGCAGGAGTGGACAAGTTATTTACCCTTTAAAAGTTTTTTTTTTTTTTTTTTTTTTTTTTTTTTTTTTAGGGACGAAACCCTTGCTTCAACTAAAGTTACAAAAAAAATCCAACCCCCAACAAACAAAACAAGTAAAAATAAACAACAACAGAAATCAAGCAGAAAGAAACAGGAAGAGAAAAAAAATCTGAGAGTTCAGTGACCCCTTCCTTTTGTTCGAGACGAAGAGGAAAGCGGTCCGAGAGCGAGCAGCAGTAACAAAGGTTAGATTCCCACGGAGTGTAAGAGGATGTACATGACGTTTTGCATTGCTAAGAAAAGAAAAAAGGAAAGAATAATATATAATATAATGTAAAATGTCCTTTGGATCTCTTCTCCATTACACCGTATTAAGGAAGGAAGGAAGTTTGTTCTCTCCCTCTTTTCTATGTTATTTTTCGTACGTACACGGAGAATTGGCGTTTACGGTACGGCGTGTGCGTATATTTGAGTTGAAATGTGACCACCCTCCTTTCGATTCGAGAGACGGAAATGAGAAATTACGACAGGCGACAATAATTCCGACCCTCCTCGTATTATCGCTCTCGTATCTGACTCATCATGTTATAGTGTGGGAAAGTAAAAATGTCAATTAGATCAATTTACATAATATCGGAGAGGGCCAGCCATGTTAAATGTTTTGTATCCTTCCGGTATTTTCTTCCAAAGATGACCGAGTTTTCGGTAGAGTGGTAGAAAGGAAAGAGTTAAAGGCATTATTTACCATTTGCAGATGATACAAAAGCCCAACTCAAAAAGGCCAAGTTAGACATGTCGATTGAGTGAATGCAGCAATATTTGTAGAACGTATCGGTGCAAGTTTGAGGAAAATCGGACAATCCGTTTAAAAGTGAGGAATTTTTGAAGTTTCTGCTCAGTCACTGCAGCTGGATGAGAAGACTACTACACCTTGAGATGTCACAGTGTAGAATGATATAAAGAAAATATAAAGAAAATGCAACATATTTTCACTTTTCTCGTATATATAATAAAAGAACACTGATGGACTTGCCTCTTCCAGATTATAGAAGACAGGGGGAATAACATTACCCTTATCATACTAGTATACGTCAGTGACAAGTCGAGGAAATTGTTCACTTAAGCAAAAAGAAAAAAGAAAAAAAGAGGAAGTTTGTGAAATTCTCTTCATATTTTCCTTATTTTGTTCTACGCATGTGACATCATATACTGTCCAGTAGTAGTCTTCTCATCAGTTACTTATTAATTCATAACTTTTGATCTTATTGTCCGATTTTCCCCACACTTTCACTAATGTGTTCTACTAATATCGCTGCATTCACTCAATCCACATGTGTACGAAGGTAACTTGTTCTAAAAGTGCTTCAAGATACTTCTAAAAATGCGTGAATTCGGGATAGAAACAACCAATACAAAAGTGATAATCAGCATAATCAATGTTAAGTATATATCGTTGAATGTATTTACTGTGAACAATAATAGTTACAATTAAATTGTTTCTACATAGAATAAACCGTCTACAGTTAGGGTTTATTGAGAAAAATTATATCTCCTTATATTTTGGGTTCTATTGCGAAATCTTTATATGGTAGGCTGTTTTGTGATACGACTAATCTACACAATGCATTAAATGTGATAACTCGAACATTTCTAAGTCGCTGCTTCCAATGGTAAAAAGTAACTTCAATAGCAAGCATGGATAGTATGACATAAACAACAAAATACTCAATGTAGCCAACGAGTGAAACCCACTCCGCAATTATGATTGTAGAAACAATCAAATTTGATTATGGTGAAGATGGTTATTGATAATTCTATCATTGTACAAACTGGCACTGAATTTGTGTGTTTCATCTCAATCCGCTGCCTCCAATAAGCTCGTCTCCACCCCCTCCCCCCCCCCCCAAAAAAAAATCAAACTTAAAGGTACCTTGTACCATTGGGAGCAGTGATTTAAAAAATGGTCGAGTTATCACATTTGATGCATATGTGTAGGTCCGTTGTATCACAACATATCCTACCACAAAAATTGAAATAAATCCTTAAATGTAAACAGATATCACTATTTTTCTCCATATCTGTAAATGGTTTATTCTAGAAATAATTTTAACTATTGATTATACTGAATACAATTTTTACATTGGTTGTTTCTATCCCTAACTCACATTTTATAATTACTTCGAAGCACTGAAGCTGGGTTTTTGTTTCATCTGCAAATGGTACTTAAAGCCTTTAAGATTCGATTGTCACTTTGCAGCCCCTCGTTAAAAGGATTATTGGGGAGATAATTGAACCGCACTTGCTTCTAGATGGGCGCCATCACACGAGCATTTCTTGTAACATTGACTTTGGGCAGCGTGGGAGAGGGAGATCGCAGTGTGTGATAGGGAAGCTGCTTCTAGTCAATAGGAGAGAGATGGAGGGGGAGAGAGAGAGAGAGAGACGGGGGGGGGGGGGGAGAAGTCAGGGCTGTGGTTGGATAAAGAGGGACAGCTCCCTTGTATTAATAAACACGATATACAATGTAAGTTTACAAAGAATGCTCTAGGAATATATGGATGAATATTCAATTGAGGGAGAAAGGTTTGCGGTGACACGTGTATGTAGTCCTTATCCGGATCGTTGCTTGGCAGAAGAAGAGCTTAGAAACAGGAGAGTTGAGGAGGGAAGCGACTTATGGAGGTTGTTCAGAGGGCAAAAAGTGAAGAGTGGGGGGGGGGGCAGTAATGGGCTGGAAGTTGAAGTTGCACTGGTGGAGACGATAGAAAATGGGACAGAGAGAGAATATTCAATTAAGCCATAATGGTATGAAGGTGTCACACACATATGATAATAACCAGGTATTATTGATAGATCAGAGTAAATAAAGAAACAACGTAACAATTAATGACTAGATATCTATCAAAGCTATATAGGGAGAAGGCAGTAAGTATAATAATATATGTACAACTGAGATTATGTAATATCGTATGTATACTTGTTTATGATTTATCATACAGCTTGCTCGGCACATAATATAGCGTTGAAAATTGATGAGTAAACAATAATCATCATTTTTACAAATAACGCATGTATGATTCAGATCTCTTTTATAAAAGAAAAAAAACCCCCGCTAGTAATGTATGGTGAACTATGCCGCCGGACAATATGTTTAAAGAATCTGCATTGATTTAGCATCGATAGACGCCAAACATAATGATTCAAAGCAGGAGGGTGTGGCTTTTAGAATAGTAATGAAATGAACATGGTATTGATGGTAAGGCATGTAGACAGCATGACCGCCGGCTGGCCTCCCGCGACCTTGTTCTGGTCGTCGCGTGTATAGTATTTTCTTTTGGAGTTCATCTAAAAGGTATTTACTTTAAAGGCTGCTTGCTTTTATTTTGAGCCAAGTCTCTTTAACTCATGCAGTGATTTCACCGTGACACGACTCTGCCACGCGAGTTACAATATGTGTCAATCAACTCTGAATAAAAGAAAGTTCATAACCATCTCCGTGTTCGGCATCAAACCATACAGCTATTAAAATAAAAGAAATATCGGAAAGCTTTAGAATATTTGACTTGATTTGATATGCTGACTTTGCATCTGTATGGTACATTCATATTGATTCATTATCTTCCTGAACAAGCTGATTTGTGTAATTCATGTACAATTATTATGTTCCATATATTTTCATGACGTATATAATAAATCCATGTAAAACTGCAGGGCATCTTTGGAAAGCAGTTTTTGTACAACTGACTAGGTCAACCCTGCAGAATGATATATGTATATATATATATATATATATATGTATATATATATATATATATATATATATATATATATATATATAATAACAACAAACAAATAAATGATTAAATGAATGAATGAATAAGTAAATAAAGAACCTCACTATGTATAGAAGTTATTCATATATCTAGCGTAATAAATCTCTCCAACAGCCTTTGTCTGTCTAAACTTGGCATCGGTGCAGTCATAATACATCGAGAGTACGCATACTTGTATCAAAATCAAACATGAAAAATAGATAAATAGACATTGCAGATAAATATCAATTAACAGGTGCGACCTGTGAGAACTTAGGCTAGTGACAGTATAGCACATAATGACGTATGAATTAAATGTATCATATTTATTGTTTTTATATGTGTCATTGTGCATGTGAGTATTTAACAATATTCTTAGCCACCGGCGTTCAGGGTAATGTACTGGCTATATCATAACAATTATTTCCCAAACCTCCCACCAAGGAGAGATCTTACTCATGCGTTTCACACAGAGAACCTGACGCCGACTATTAATACGGCTCTATAGTCTGATCGAGGGTATATATAACCGCGTGGGAGGAAACTATCAATTACAAAAAAAGAATTAACAACGACAAACAAATAAATAAACAAACTTGCACTAGAGCATGAACCTGGTCTAGTCTGGTCTAGGGTCTGGTGTCTGGTATCTGCAAATTGAATAAGTGGATATGTAAACATAATCGTGATGGCGTCTCGCATAAAAGTCAACAAGATCATCATTACCAAACGAGGAACTTGGCTCGAAAAAGTCATCACCTCGGTATGTTTTTGTCACGTTAAATATTTTCAAACACTCTCAAACGCATACATTACACACGATCACACACAAAGTATATATAATATTGAAGAGTGTAAAAGCAAATAGAAATACACGTCAATTTGAAATTTTTGTAAAGTAAGGGAATCATTTGCAGAGAAGCAAATCTTTTCACTGATACTGCTTGCACTATAGCTACATAACATAAAATATTATGGAGATATTAGAATTATCGTCTAATGGAAGTTGTATTTATTTTCTTTGTATTTCAGCATATCTGATATCAAATAACTCAAGATTTTGGTTCATGTATGCGTTTGTATATCAATACAATACCGCGTTGATTGCTATGTCATTGTGATACATGCCTTACAATTCAATATTTAAACGTTGTCTTAATTAACGCTGAGTAACCCATTTATTTATTTATTTTTTTACTTGGACATGCCACTAAAATGGCGAGTAAATTGAAATGCACAAATCAAAACAACAAAATATCAAAGGCTATAAATACAAAAAAAAAAGAAACCACGCACACAGTGATATTTCACACGCTTGTATTGAAGCAATTGAAAAAAAAAAACAACCAAGACACCAAGACCAACAAAGAAAACAAGAACACAAGAATTATTATTGTTATTGCCCGTATCGATTCTGTAAGCTGAAACGATGAGAATTGTTTCGATGGAAAAGTGTTTACGGTTCAACACCGGCTAAAAATCATATGTAAACAGCACTGAGTCAGTGTAAATGGGTGTAATGTTTCAACAAAAAAAAAAAATCAGCTAGAGTGATGTGTTTTGTAATCATGCTGCACACAACTGACTTTCGTGCGGTCGCTGTACTTTTGTCAAATATATCATCGTAATTTCTGTTTCTTAGTGGAAGTTGCGATTCTCGAAAATGTTGCAGACCCCCTCCCCCCCCCCATTCTTTCTCTTCAGTCTGCTTGGATCGTGATGAAATGTTCCTGACGCGCATGAACAGGAATCTCTCCTATTCCTATATATGACTCTGACAAATATATATATGTATATAATATATGGCTCTAACAAATCTCAAGATGTTAGCGCATAAATTTAATTGTAGTTGGTCACGTTTCAGGTCATTCCTTCCTACCGTACTCATCGTACATTGAATCCTATCTTCACAGACCTTCCAACCTCTATTATTATTTGAATTGTTTTATTCAATCAATACATTTTTCTTGAACTTAACAATAATATTGTAAAGCAAAATAAAACGAAAAATAAAACAAGTGATAAGTAATAAGACATGCGCACATGCACACACAGACACCTGCACTTGCACTCAAACCTCTTCCCACGACCCTTCAGTCTCTACACATACCCCCACACCGACAATGATCCCTCATGGTATGATCTTCGATGATCAAAGTCTGAATGACTCCGAAAGTGGTTATTACACAACTGCCGAGTTTAATGCACTGATAAAACAAAATAAATTTCAATCATTTTTTGATTTGTTTAGTCTTCTTCACATCAATGCCAGAAGTTTAAATAAGAATTTTGATTCTATAGAATCTTTTCTTTCCTCTTTACAAAATTTTCAGTTTAGTATAATTGGTATATCAGAAACTTGGCTTAATACAAATTCACCACCAATATTTAATTTAGAGCATTACCGAATGTATCGTTCTGATCGTTACTTAGGTAAGGGAGGTGGGGTTGCTTTCTACATTAGAAATAACATTGATATAAAAGTCAGGCATGACATACATATCGAGGGTACGGAAGATATTTTTGTCGAAATTTTGAACAGTAAAGCAAAAAATATAGTAATAGGTAATATATATAGGTCCCCAAGAAATAACATTGATTGTTTTTTAGAAAGTTTTGATCAAATTTTGAGTATTATTTCTCAGGAAAAGAAAGACAGTTTTATAATGGGAGATTTTAATATTGATCTTTTAAATAATTCTGATAATCATACAATGCAGTTGTTAAGTTTATTGGCAACTTATTTATTTCAACCACATATCAGCAACCCAACAAGAATTTCTAGTACATCAAAAACTCTTATTGATAATATATTTTCAAATGTAATAAACACAGAATTTACAAATGGTATATTTTATTATGATATATCTGATCATTTACCTGTTTTTACCATCAATAATATTTTTTTTTGCAAACAAAACAATATTTTGATAATAAAAAATCTCAAATGTATTATAAGGAAACAGAAAGTAACATTAATTCTTTGATATTTGATTTAGCGCAGGAAGAATGGGGCGATGTATTTGATGAAAGCAATGCTGATACTGCTTATGAAAAATTTATCAGCAGGTTATTGTATTATTATCAGAAAAATATTCCTTTGGTAAAACGGAAACCTTTAAAGAAAAATAGACAATCCTGGATTACCAAAGGTATTATGCGGTCTATATCAACCCGTAATAAGTTATATAAGCAAGCAATAAAGAATCAAAGTAATAATTTATTCATGAAATACCGGAAATATAGAAATCAATTAACATCAATAATAAGATTGTCCCGAAAATTGTATTATTCAAATAATATAGAAAAAAATAAGGATAATCTTTTTTCATTGTGGAAAACTGTCAATGCTCTTATGGGAAAGACGGTAAAAGAAACTACCAACTCTATCATCATTGACAATGAGGAAATTACTGATTTTACCACAATTGCCAACTCATTTAATGATTGCTTTATAAATATTGGTCCTAGTTTAGCATCTAATATGAATTCATGTAATACACATTTTACTGATTATTTACCCAATCCTTGTGAAAATTCATTATTTCTCACGCCTACCAATGATCATGAAATAATCAATGTTGTCCAGAATCTGAAAACAACTAAATCAGGTGGGCATGATGGTGTTAGTGTTCATTTATTGAAACAAATAATTTTTTACATTGCAAACCCCCTAACTCACGTATTTAATATGTCTCTTTCAACAGGCATTTTTCCGAACTCATTCAAACTTGCAAAAGTTATTCCTATTCATAAAAAAGATGACTCTAAATTAATGAGCAATTATAGACCAATTTCATTATTACCAAGTATATCCAAAGTTCTTGAAAAAATTGTGTATAAAAGGTTACATCAGTTTTTACAAACCAATAATTTATTGATACCCCATCAATTTGGATTTAGAAGTGGATATTCTACTGATTATGCAATCGCTCACATGTGTGATAAAATAACTGAAGCTTTTGCTGATAAGATGCATGTTATAGGTATATACATGGATTTGTCGAAAGCATTCGACACCATCGACCATGAAGTATTGTTATATAAACTTAATACGTATGGAGTCCGAGGTCACGCTCTGCTCTGGTTTATAAATTATTTGCAAAACCGTCAACAGTATGTTAGTTTTCAGTCTTATGAATCACAGAAACTTGATATTAAATGTGGGGTACCTCAAGGCTCCATTTTAGGGCCTCTGTTTTTTAACATTTATATAAATGATATTATAAGTTCTTCTCCATCTGTGAATTGTATTCTTTTTGCTGATGATACATCTATTATTACATCAGATTATGATATAGGGACCCTTGTTAATCGTTTGAACACTGAATTATTGAATATATTGAATTGGTTTAAATCAAACAAGTTATCTTTGAATGTTAGCAAGACAAATTTTGTTCATTTTAGAAAACCCTACTCACAGGATTTTAATGTCAATGTATCAATTGATGGGTTTTCTCTTTGCGAGAAACAGGTTATTAGATTTTTAGGCATTACAATCGATTCTCATTTGACATGGAACGAACATATATCCTGTCTACAAAGGACCCTGTCAAGAAATATTGGCGTACTCTGGAAGTTGAAAGATCTCCTATCAGAACGATCCCTGATTATTTTATATAATTCTTTAATTTTGCCTCATATATTGTATTCAAATATTGTATGGGGAAATTGTAGTATTACTAAACTGAATTCATTGTATTTACTCCAAAAGCGTGCTATTCGCATTATTACTAATTCCACATATTTATCTCATACAGATCATTTATTTCATCGTTTGCATACTTTGAAGCTTCAGGACATCCACATTTTACAAACAGGTATATTCATGTACAAGTACGCAACAAATCAACTTCCCTCTTTATTTCATAATATTTTTCACTTAAATTCGAATATACACACATATCCAACTCGCCGTTCGACAGACTTTCACCTTGTAAACCCCAAAACTGTCTTAGCTCAGAAATCAATTATTACGGTCCCGATGTTTGGAATAACCTACCTGATCAATTAAAGCAGTGTACTTCACTTTTTTCCTTTAAAGCTCATTTAAAAAAGTATTTATTATTGAAATATGTTTCCAGTTAGTAGTCTTTGATCAATGTATTTTTTTTCTTAAGTCTCAGTCAGCCCTGATCCATGCAAAATGTTTGTTTTTTTTTCGATTTTTTCCATTCCCTCCCGTTCCCTTCTTTGATAATGATATTGCATACATTCAGTAAAGCCCATACCTTACCCCCAGAATAGGCATGCTACAGCCTTTATTCTCTCTTGCACTGTCACCTGCACACACGACGCACTGTCACTCGCACACACCTACACATTTATTGTCTACTATACCATACAGTAGTCAATGGTGCAGCGTGCTGTTTTTTTTCTTGTTTTAAAGCGCCAAGTCACTATTTTTCTTTTCTTTTTTTTTTTTTTTTCTCTAGCAAAATGTGTTTCATGTATTACGATTAAGAGTTTTATGAGTACATATATGATTGATGTTGTATTATATTGGTATCACATATTCAGATAGGGCCTCATCCACATCAAGCTCTGCTTATGATGATGGTCCCCTGTATTGATTTCTCCTTTGTTAATAGATACAGTATGCCTTAATATGTTATTTTGATTCATATGTCACTTCAGACTAAAAATGTTGTTACGCAAATGATATTTTTTTTTTGTATTGATTTGTATGTTATCTGTATCATTCTGTTTTCATTTGCAATTGTATTCGGAGAAAGAAAATGCAAAAATAAACCAAACCAAACCAAAAACATTATATACAATAATGCCGTTGTCGTCAGCAGGTACAAACTTGAAGAAAACTATCGACCAACTATTCGAATGCACCAGTTATATAGATTATTGGAAGAGAGTGTGATCTGCAGTAAAAACAAAAACAACACAAAACAAAACAAATGTTTGTGAGGCATTGGACTTGAGACAAAAGTGTTGTTCATGCTGTAGTTTCCTTGTTCGATTTTGACATTTTAAAACAGAAATGCACTCAGGTTTTTTTTTTTTTTTTTTTTTACATACATACTCCATTCTCATTTTCGTGGGGGGGGGGGGGATAATCAACTGTCAGGGGAGGGAAACGATTATTTCATGCATTCTCTGTATCATCTATATCATCTTCTATCTATAAATTCCTCCACACACACCACATTTTCATACACACACATTTACACGCACTCATTTAGAATCAGGGACAAAAAACCCTATACCTCGCACAGGTAAACGCGAAGAATACTGATCGATGCGTGTAATCGTGGCGTCCCAACGCCAGCTGAGCGCTCCGGGGTATTTCGCGGAGACCAACGTCCCGTCTGGTTTCCGAGAAGCGACATTTGAAATTAGGGCTGAACAGTTGAAGTATATATATATATATATATATATAGCTACAGAGAGGAAGTTACACGTAAAGAGGGAGAGAGCTGGGGGGGGGGGGGGGAGAGAAAGACGAAGAAGAATGGGGGGGGGGGGGTAGAGGTTGTGCTGTGGTTCAAACGAGGTCATTTCGAGTTTGAAAACGTGATTAACACGTCACGTAGGAATTGAGCGTTCTAGGTTGTCACAAGAATATAATATGTCCGAAAAGAAGAAGAAGAAGAAGGAGAAGAAGAAGAAGAAGAAGAAGAAGAAGAAGAAGAAGAAGAAGAACAACAACAACGGTTGGACATTGCTCAGAACTGACTCTTCCATGAAATAAAAGTAGTAGTTATCGTTCAGACGACAAGCCTTAACCTCGAGGTTAGGAAACCTCGAGGTTAGGAGCTTGTAGTTAGGGACCGTGAAGACGCACTCGTAGCTAGCAAAACTCGAGGTTAACGAGAAATCTGGGTGCTGTTCGTTATTCCGAAGGTTCGTTAATCCGTAACACGCAAATTCCCTATACCTGGAGGTTCGTTAGTCCGAAAATGAAAAAGGGTTCGTTAATCGGAACATTTGTGGCGTTATTCCGAAGGTTCGTTATTCCGAAGATTTGGTCATCCGAAAATGAAATTCGGAAAAACGAACCTTCGGAATAAGGAATCTTCGGAATGAAGAGCCTTCGGAATAACGAACCTTCGGAATAACGAGCTGTAACCTTCTATCTTATGGTTAGCGCTCTAACCACGAGCCGCGGGAGGGGGGGGGGGTCAGTTCTGAGCAATGTCCAACCGTTGTTGTTGTTGTTGTTCTTCTTCTTCTTCTTCTTCTTCTTCTCCTCCTTCTTCTTCTTTTCGGACATATTATATTCTTGTGATACCCTAGAACGTTCAATTCCTACGTGACGTGATAAACACTGATTTAAGCTCACGTATATCTTTAGAAGAAAGGAGACGCAGCATGAAGACTTGCTGATGTAGGACATAATAAAGAATTCAAAACAGAAGACTCCCCCCCCCCAAAAAAAAAAAACAACAAACAAACAACTTTCCAACTTTTCTTTTAACCCAACAAAGAAGGGAATAAAATATATACATACGTTTTGGGCATAATTATGTTATAGTGGGGAAGATTGTGATTTAGTGGGAAGGCTAAATACACTAAGTGTGTACAAAACTAGAAAGCAGTTACAAAATATCTTTTTTTTTTTTTTTTAGGTGCATGAGCGAGAGAGAAAGAGGAAAAAGATTAGTATCCTAAAATGTGTTGCAAATTCAATAGTCATGTATATAAAAAAGACAATAAAGGGGCTTTTAGAATATCTGTTACTGTAACAAATCATTGTATGAACAAAAGGTTCAATTGCCAAATCTTATTTTTACTGTAACTTTAAAAAAAAAAAACCTCTGTGATAATAAATAGTGAAATTATAATTAAAAAAAAAAGGTTCATCAAACCACGAAAATTCTGTTCGTGAGACTTGACTACTATACAGACAGTGCACAATAATTAAACCTGCTCCTATAGTCGAATCATTCTCTTGTCACTTTGTAGCTCTTGACAAGTTTTGACTCCTTCATGTATTCCACTGAAGAAGCGATGATTACGACATGTTTGCCAATGTAAAGGGAAATGAGGCAAATGTGATTGGAAAGCGGGAAAGCGGGATATTCATAATGACCAGAGATTGGATATTAGATATTTTTCTTTGTACCGACTATGGCATGGTGTGGAGTAATGAGGTTTTTTAATGAGTCACCGGGGCGATGCATAGTTCATCTCTCTGATCCATCTCCCCGTCGAGCGCGTGAACTCACCACCGGATAATTGATTTCACAAAGAAATTCAATACTTCAGTGACATCTTCCGGATACATACATAATCAGAACCAACGTAACACGTTTACAAGTTTACGGAAGAAGACGGATACACAGTATGGGAATTATAACCCACGGGGAGGTACAATCTAGAAGCAGTAGGGGCAATTTGCCCGCGAAGAAAGTGCGGAGGGAAGAGGCATTTAAGCAAATGAGTTAACGCATGACTCGTTGGGACGGGTGAGAAGAAGAGGTCGCCGTCTCCAAAGCGTCGACGGGTTCCAGGAAAAGTGAGGGTGAACGATCAGACCCCGCTCGCTGCTCAGCGGGGACCGTTTTCGTAGAATTAAAGGTGATCGGGTTGTAATCGAGTTACCACGCGTGCGCGACAGTAGCTCTTCTGAAAGCCTTTTCTACCTTCATCACTGTCTCCACTCCTCTGTCTCTGTCTCTCTCTCTTTGCTCCCTTTCTTTTCAGATAATTGCCTCGTTGCCCTCCATTTTTCTATACCTGCCTATATTCCTGATAAATACGTAGAACGAAGAGTGTGATTCTTCTGCTATGGTATAGTAATGGGTGAGATGAAGATTTAGCTTTTGACTTTTTGCTATAGATACTTGGAAACCACTTTATGAAATGTTAAACAGTATACAATTCTAAGAGGAATTCAAAATCTATTTGATGAATATTGGTTTTAAAGGGCTGAGACATCTAAAAACAAAGTAATACAAAGCGATCCCCATAAAAGGTGGGTCCCACTTTTTATTAGGATCGCTTTGTTTTTGGATATCTCGGCCATTTCAAAGCCAATTTTCATCGAGTAAAACTTTGAATTCCTCTGAGAATTGTATGCTTGTTAACATTTCATAAGAGCTTTCTTATCATCGCAACGAATTATCATCAAAACTTTTCACTCAATCAAATGAAACGAATGTGCACGCTTAGAAACACACACACACACACACACACACACACACACACAAACATACATTCACAAACACACCTACACACACACACGCACACACACACACACACACACGCACACACACACAACTAAAACATGAAAAGATAGAAAGAAAAGGAATCAGAGCTGTATGCTGGATGCCGGTTTTTATCAAATTATTACTGTTATTACGTTTGTTAGGTTTCGTCACGCGAAGATGTTGATGTATCTGTCCAATCACAGAAAACCTGTCCTCCGAAGACAGAGAATGTCTGAGGAAGGAAAAGGTTTTTTGTTTTTGTTTTTTTAATTTAGTGAAATTTGAATAACTACACCCTATAAATGTTATTCTCGGATGAAAGAATCCTGTTTTAATCTGACTAGCGGAGCTTAATAATTCTGTTTTCTGTTTTTTTTTTTAATTTATCATCATTTTCGTCAGGTTATTCGGAGTCCCGAACCTTCCATTTACATTAAGAGCTGCAACGCTATTTATGATTCACCATTTATTTGAAACCGTTTGCCGCCGATATATTCAAATTCCCATCGGATTATTACACGGCATAACACAACTATTGTTTCACCGAGTTGAATTAACATTGCTTTTGTGAAATATTTTAAAAACGGTTTTTGGACACCCATAATCAAATGAAAAAAAAAAAACTCTTTGGGTAGTCGAAGATTTTGAAGAAAGCAGTATTTCCAAGCAAACCTTTATTCATTCTGGCAACTAAAAATAATATCAATATAACTGTAATGTCATTAAAAGATATGGTATCAATAATCTATTTTGTATTCAGAGTACAGATGAATAGAGTAAAAGAGATGACATGAAATGCTTAACTCTTGTGTTTCTTAAATCTGAGCATCGCCGATGAAAGTTCAAAGAGAGAGGGAGAGAGAGAGAAAGGAAAAGAGAGAGGAGAGGTCATTCACATTGAGGATGGTGGGGTATATAGTTAATTACGTCAATATTTTTTTCCTTTTTTTTTGGGGGGGGGGGATGAAATGGAATATATGCGTCTTCGTATGTTGACGTGTTAACGATTAAATGCAAAGCCCTTGATGAATCCACAGAATGCAACCCTATGTTGATGGAAGGTGAGCAGAGGTCAGATGATTTCCAAGAATCGTGTTGGATTAAAGAAAAAATAGAGAAAGAGAGAGACAAAAAATAAACACAAACAAACATGGACGTCAATCCGAGTGGAATATATCTGAGAAACGTGAGGGAAGAAAAGGATTCCCATGAAACTTTTCGTCAGATTGTACCAGATAAGTCCTTCTTTCCTCTTTTTTTTCTTCGATTATGCATTCTCTGCAGAAAAGTAAGAAATCCTCTTTAATAGTGCAAAGACTTCGATTTTCTCGCCCCTAGATTTGTGTTCTGCAAAGCGCTGCGTATTATATAGGATTTTTTTTTTTTTTTTTCTGAGAATCGCTCTTCCGCGCCATATGACTTTCCGCGAAATTGCACCTACGAATAGACGTGCCAAGGGGCGCGCTCGTTGCATTCCGAGCATGCGAACAGTCACACCTGCTCGGGGATATCGACTATTTGTGGGATGCATTCATAATTGGGCGGGGCGCGGGCAGTTTGGAGGATGGGATCGGAGGTTAATGACCTGGGCGATCCTATATGGAGAGAGAGGGGGAGAGAAGGAGCGAGAAGAGCCTTATTGCAGGTCGTGTGGAGGCAGACGACGCAATGGACTTGGTTGTACTAATGGCGCCATTTTTGTACCACGCATCGCTGGCTTCGCGAAATGTGTCTCATTTCCCTTCCATGTATCACTATTCGCGCCCGTCTTCGGATAATCTTTACGTGAAATCATTAGAGCTCGCGAGCAGACAGTACGTAAAGCTGGGTAGATTATGTTTAATCCTTTTCCGGTAATAATGACTTACCCGGTATAAAGAAGGCTCCTCAGCATATCTCATCGTACGCTTTTCTTTCGCTTAGTCTGTTTTCTCCCGTCTTTCCCCCTCTCTCTCTCGCACACAAACACACACACACAAACACACACACACACACACACACACACACACACACACACACACACAAGACATGGAAGAGGCAAGCATAGCTGATAGTATCGTGTGTATCTTTTTATTGAAAAAAAAATGGTTACGCGTGCAGTGATGCATTATATGTGTGTGCCAAAGAGCTACATTTGGATAATAATTCCCTAAGGAAAAATAATAACGGTAACAATTCCTGGAAAATATATGAATCCCTCGTGAGTCATACTTATTGTAGCGTTCTGGTGGGCTTCCTCTTTGTTCTATGTGCTTTCATTATATTTTTCCCCTTTTAAAATAGCTGAGTTTCATTTTTTTTTTCTGTGGGAAGGGATAAGGTGAAAATGATGGGTTATGCGGTCAACGTCCCAAACGGCAATCAAAACATGTAACTTTCAGTGTCTTCTGGAACTAGTAATCAACATCTCGTAAACGATTATTGTAAAATAAGTCGCCCTGACACTTACACGAATTCGGGCTTGAGCACTTCACCTCACCATACATGTCGTGCCGGTCATGTTGAATTTAAAAAAAATGTCTGTCTCATTTATGTTATTTCTACGGCATAATCAAGATTTTTTTTTTCCACGAATTGTTCACACATTGAAATTCATTGTCACGACATTCTTGCAGTCAACAATTTACATATTTCTTACGACTGTTCAAGAAGTGTTTTCCGAAAAATTTTGAAATTTCAGAATGTCATAACTTCCCTTTATATTTCTCATTCGATTGTGATCCTGTTTGTACTGTTCTTCATGGATTTTTCTCTTTCTTATGAAATTGAACAAATTGTGGAATGGACTTCTTCTTTAATTGTGCTTTTTATGCAGCTGCAGAATACCAAAATCATGATCAAATTCCATGTCTTTGTTAGAGCAGGAACAGGAGAGCATTTTGTAGTTAATTTTGGAGTTAAACGATACAAAAAAGTCAATATTTCGTAGCGTGAAAAGAAGCCAAACATACATCGAAAATGCAAGGGAATCAACCTTATCATGCCTAATCTCTTTCAGGAAAAGATAACTAAGATAGTTTAGTCAAGATTACTTTTACACCCTACAACACTTTGCTCGCTGACTTTGAGTAGCCAAAGATTTTACAATGGTTTTACCTTCTTGGCGGACCCACCCCTCCCCTCACCCCCCCCCCCCTCCCCCATGGGAAAAAATGCAATATAGTGAAACGACTGGAGCTTACTTCTAATATCACATTTCTGCAAAAATGTGCACTTTATAGATATCTAGTGATTTGATATTGAACAACTGAACAACGTAGTGCGAGGGGGAAATCATTTCATATCTATCTATAGCACAGTGTAACAAGCCCATGCTCAAGAATTAAGTTCATTCTTCTCGTTTTTAATTGAATTCCTCAGAATCTGATTACCAACAACAGGATCTAATTATGGTTAATCTTATTTAATTTGAGATTTCCCCCCCCCTTTTTTTAAGCATGGCAATACCCAAATACAAGGGGCATAGAAACGTGGTGCATTGTACGTCTTTCCTCAAACAGTTTACTTTGAAATAGAAAATGTGCTAGTTCAACATTTGGGCCTTAAAGAAACACATTCTGAGTAGCACGAAACACACAATCTACATAATCATGCAAACGTTAGAATATGAACAGAAACACAGCCGTCAAGGAACAGATTGTCAAAGGTGAGTCTATTATTCATTGGAATGAGTATAAACTTGCGTGTGGGAGAGAACACAGAAAACGGAGAAGCAGGGAGAGAAAAATAAAAAACCCTTCACTCCAGCAGCTTTGATAAACAAAAAGGAAAAGAATTAGAATTAGGATATTAAAATACGACGGAGGAGCATGGTGGACAGGACCTTACAATAACACATCTCATGTTATCAAACAAGGAAAGTGTGTTTGTGTGTGTGTGTGTTCCTTATTGTAACCATGAAGGTACCTCCATGATGTTACTCAAAGAATGTCATACCTTCCATGTGCATATTATCATATCTCCGTTACTTTTTTTTCTAGAGCTTTTCCATAAATAGCCTATAATGACTTGATGAGTTCTGTCACCTTCCTGGCCTCATGAACCAGCTATTACAGCGATAGTTCCGCCTGCCGCTGGCGTCGCCGCACATTGTTTCCAGTCTAGCAGGCAGACCAAATAGCGGCGATGAACCATGGGGTCTCGAAGGCGCTCAATTGTTACAGACCTCGCCAACAAACTTCAAACTTCATCCTATAGAAACATGCCTGACGCATTCAGAAAAATGAAGGGGAAAAAAGCAAAAACAAGAGCAAGAAAAACCACACCATCACCAGCAACGACAACAACTCTCTTTAGACACACACGCATATGATTCTGGCGCGCCATCATTTTTCAAGGGAAAAATAAATTACTGATGGTCCATCGAATCGTTGAAATTGCTGCCCTTCATCAACCTCCCCCACTTTTTTTTTTTTAAAGTTCAAGCTATTTTCGTCATGTTTTTGTTCCACTGTTTCTCCGGAATAAGTTGCAGTCGCCAGGATATTTTTGGCATTTTGTCTCCTTTGCATACTGCGCCCGCATGTGGCTTTTAATAGTTCAAGTGGAAAATGCGAATTTCTGGGAAAAGTGCCTGTGCGGTCTATTGAGCTTTTACGGACATCGAGCTTTTGCAGCAGATACTGAGGTAGAATTATGGATTTCATTAAAAAAGACCCCCTCTTTTAGCATACGCTGACATCATCAAATTTCGTAGATACTTTGATCTACCTGCATGTTCCATTCTCATTTCTAAGTATAGAAGATTATAAGGGTATCTAAAACAGAATTCTGGTTTGAAATGATAAGATAAGTAGACCTATAATTTATTATTAGCACCAGTAAATGTACACTAATAATTAGATTTTCAAACAATGTGAAGCTAATCTTGAAAATGGAAATAATCGTAATTAATGTGCTTTGTAAACCGAAATTACCTTTCATATCACTGTTATTGATATCATTGTACTATGCTGATCAGAGAATAGATGTTAAAATGCCATGAGTTAATATGTATGTGTGTTAGTGTATGTTTGTATTATGGGTGTGTATGTATGTGTGTCTGTCTGTCTCTATAATCACTTTCCCTCTCATCATCTTCTTCTATCAATCTTTATGTGCAATACTCACTATGTTGAAGTCAGCTGAACTAAGTGGGGTAAAATTGCTAAAAAATATATACCTCTCTCAGCGGATTTAACAAAATTGAACATAAAAAAATAGAAAGTAGGAATCTTCATAATTCATGTCTTCACAAATTAGTGATTTTCGTAGCAATCATAATGATATGCAAACATTGCATGTATAATGCATATATTACATCATAATCCTTACAGCATAGTTGCACTATTCGGAAAAATCATGTGAAACTACAACATTGGGCCACCTCATTTGATATAGCATCTATATCATTGTTTTCTTTCTTTCGTTTTGCAATATTTTAATCCTTTGATTAAAGTCAGCTTGAATATTGTGTGGACTTACGCTTTAAGGTAATACAGGACCACAGCTAGATGCGTTTAATCCCTCCTTCAAGCCGTAATACGTGTAGTTCTCTCCTTTTTACAATCCCCGAAGCCTTTATTTTTGAAAAACATGCTCTGTGGGAAGGGAACGGGGAAACCCCCTTGTTAAATGCAAATGACCGGATGCGACCCTTCTGATGATAGCGTGTAGTATGCCCGTCTTGCCCGAGACATCACAGTGGACAAGTCCACTCCACTCTTAATTACCTCACTGCACGATTTCAGGGAGTCGCTGTAGAATTACACGAGGTATGCATTCGATATAGCAGTGATCATAGATAACAGGCAGGGCACAATGATTTTACAGATGCTTCTTATCTATAGAACAACCTTTCTACAAAGGGTTTATCCCAACATTTAATACTTTATGAAAATTGATTTCAAAGGAAAAGCTCGAGAGCAGTCATCATTGCATTACAGTTCGACCTCGTTTATCCGGCCTCCTTTTATATCCGGAAATCTCTATTATCCGGACGCGTTCACGCAGTGACGGACTTCCTTTTTTTTTTTTCATCCAAAAGAAAAATTGAGAAAAACAGTGACTTTAACATCTTTTCATGGATCTATTTCACTAATTTCATAAGATGTGCATGATAGATTTCTCAGTATCTAATGAGGTAAAACATGTATGATTTTCACATAAAGATATACTTTATTTTTGTGAAGAAGGGACTACAATTTTGCGCAGGCTATATAGCATAGATTACACCACCGTTGCGGGGTACGCTGCCTGCCTAGCTGCCAGTGCACTGGGACGGCAGCTTGGACAGCAGCTATATACATTAACATTGTGTCTCCCATATCCGGCCAATTTGCTTATACGGATGAGCGCCGGTCCCAACATGGCCGGATAATCGAGGTCGAACTGTATAATGTCTTGTCTCTTACTTATGGGTTTACGCGTTGATTTCAAGATACATTCGAAATCTCATACAGTACACAAGACTCGAGTACCTTAAAGGGGTAGAATTTTATTTTTCCAGATTTTTGTGGTAAGGGATCGTGCTTGAACGAGATTTTCAGAATGATTGATGACATTGTGTTAAGGATGGATAGTATCAAACATCCATGATGGTTAGTTCCATCTGAACGTGTAAAATAGATGAGAAAATTTAGTAAACAGAAATGCCGCATGAAGGCAAATATTTTCAAAATCTACCATGATGTCCGTTACCTGCACATGTTGAACGGACTTTAATAACTACATGTATATTTAAGTCAGTGCATCGCTAATGCCTTGGAAATACTTCGTGTGATACCATGATATATACCCCTTATTGCAGTAACAGTATACAATCCTTTCTTTCTTATCAGAGCTGCTATTGTGAGAGGTTTGGTAAATAAGTTGGTATCATTACAGTACGAAAGAAACGGCTTACTCTGCTCTTTCATAACATGTCAATTCTTCAGATATTATGTTCTCTCGTCATATTGATGATCTGTGTCAGCAGATTCCTATCTCCTGTTATCTTCCCGAATTCTACGTCGTATCGAAATTAAAAGAGCTGTTTAAATTGCGCGCTTAGGTAGTGCTTTTTGTAACTTTATGGCTACCATAGATCCTCTCCCGACCGTTTCTTGACCTTCATATACCTTCCATCCACTCGATGGTTTCCCCGCCAGTAGAATTGCCGAGCCGGCGGGCTTTAGCTAATGATGATGTGAAAGTATTCCCACTTGCCTCGTGAGGCTCTACCCAAGGACGCGGAGCGTCGCGTTGGGCTAATCGCCCAATTATTGTATGACCAGCAGCGAGCCAGACAGACAGAGAAGAAAGTGCAATGACCCTAAGAATTATCCTTTTGACCTATTACATTTTAGACGTTGGTGGCGTATTTCCATAATATGAAGAAGGGCAACCATGTAAAACTTGGTCTGTCTCTAATCGAAATGCTTTTTACAATAATATAACCATCAGGGTTATTTCTAATTCATTGCATCTCTTGCACACGATAACATTAAACAGACGTTCAAACATTGACAAGGTAGATTTGTAAATCGAGAGTTCGGAAAACAACAGCTTGTATAAAACCTTCTCAGCTTTCCATTAGACAGGAAAGAGTCTCTCTCTCTCTCTTCTCTCTCCATCTATCTCCTAATTGCGAAATTCCTCCTTGAGACTGAGAAATAAAGGATCCAAAATGTTATACTTCCAAAACCAAATATGACTTCAAAAGAAATATCGCAATGTATGTAGCGTCAAAAATGTAAACTGGTTTTACAATAACTCAGAGATGTAGAAACTCAGTTAGATCGATTGATGTCAAACATTGATTATGCCAAACTCTGTTCTTGTCAGCTACGATCTGTACTAAGCAAAAATTATCTTTCATTCAAATATGATATTTGTTTTTTGTTTCTTTTCTGTTCCGTCGTGTGGTCTCACCAGTCCTAACATGAGCTATGATACTGCAAATATCAGGTCCTAACAATGTCCCTATTTTTCATTTTTACTGTCTTAAAATGCCCCTTTTTTTGAACTCTAAAGAACCTCAGCTGTTCTATTTTTGCCAATACTATGTTCTTTCTCTTGTTGTGAAAGTTAATTATTTTGTATTGCATCATGCGTTGTTTTATGCTGTTAACCGACGTACGCAATTACTTAAAAACAGCCCCTAGGCAAAAAAAAAGAAAAAAAAAGAAAAAGAAAAAAAAAGATGCATTAAAAACACAAAAATACAAACAAACAAACAAACCAAACAACAAACACACGAACGCTCGTACTAGAACAGGTATAGAGTAGGATGTAAGGTAGGTATAATAGTTAACAATTTCAAAGCGATGGTATATAGGTAGAGATCAAAATCTTACACTGTGATTCCCTGATAAGCCTCTCCAACACGAAAATTTGGAACATGCCTAATTATCTTTCATTCTGACTGTCATACGACGACCTACATTTGAAGCCTATTTGTCTCGAATTGTATATCATTATGGCATGAGGGGAAAACTCCCAAACTTTCACAAAACACATTTTCTTCTATCGAATTCAGTTTTTTAGGTTGTTTGTCCTTACTTGTGTGACGTTACGTTTTGATTCGAAAGTATACATAGTAATGGACATCTTTGAAACCATAGTTTTCTCTCATGATGAAGGGGTAATACATGTCATGGCATTCAGGATAACAGTGCTTGACATCACATAAGTTATACAGCCTTCATATCTACCTCCGTCATGGAAGGAGGCTATGTTTTTTTTTTTTTTCTGCGTTGGTTTGTTTTTTTGTCTGTTTGCTTGTTAGTTTGTGTGCAAAATAACTCAACAAATTGTGAACGGATTGGGATGAAAGTTACAGGAAAAGTTGATAATGACACAAGGAGCAGATTATTCAGTATTAATAGTGATCAGGGAATTTTATGAATTTTTGAAGGATTTCTTATTTTTTTGCAGACAAAACTTGGGAGTTGAAGCTGCGCGTATTTGAGGTTTGCATTCTAGCTCTATAAAGGTGATGACGTAACAAAGACTTCTATATTATAAATTGGACGATTTTCAGCATGCGTGCGTGTGGGTGGAAATTAGCTGCTTGGTGGAGATCTGAGCTCTCAAAGTGCTTGTCTATTGTTTCTTGTGCTCTTTCAACAAAGGATTCGTAAGTAAAAATCATAAAGTAAAAATCATAAATTAGAATAATATCTTATGCAGATGAAATGATACACAAACATGTTATGATCACATTGCGCATCATCTACGGAGTTGCGGAATGAATACAACCGGGCATTGTGCCAAAATGTATACTTAAACAAATTCATTGATTTAGAACATCTGACGAGCTTGATATTTCGTCATGACCCTACTGAAAATCAAGGCAACAATGCAATGCTTAACCTTTCGATTGTATTATACCTGTGGTATCATTATGCGACCGTGAGTATCATCTTTTGCTCAAAATGAAATAAAATATGACCGTTCTTGAAATTTGGTGGTCGGACATCAATTTCAGTTGCCCCACGCCACCGGGTCACCGCTGATGTTGAGCCCTAGGTATTATACATAATATGCAAACTTATGCATTATTTTTTTTTTTGATATTAATATCTCCTGTTTGTGTGAGTGTACGTTGTTTAGTGTGTTTATATACGTCTGTCTCCTTCCGTGCATATCACATCGAAATGACTATTTCTCATGGGACCTTCTTCACTCTTTTTCTCCAACATTAACTTGATCTCGGTCACTTGTCATACCCGCAAAATGTGTGTGTATGTGTGTGTTTGCATTTAAGTGCAGTAGCTGTCATTATCCGTCCATGTGAAAGCGAAATCTGAAGGTGACATTGCACGGACTGTGACATCGCAGTATGCAATTCTCCGCCCCACCCCACCCCACACACACACCACCTTTTTTTTTTCGGTATCAATTTAGGAAACACTTAGAGCGGCTCTTGTCCGTTTTTCACACCTTGAATTCTGACAAAGAAAATAACCAAAAGTGCATTCAGGCGGGCAAACTGTGCCCAAAACTTCCAACTGACCACGTGACTTCCCATCGGGGCCATGGGAAGAGGAACTGCACTTCCCCTCCTAGTGCCATCTTCCCATATTATTCTCACTTCCTCACAGTCACCTTTCTTTCACACCCTCAACACACACACACATACGCACACACACACACTCACACACTCATACGGCATAAAAAAGCCATTACAGAAGATCGGAAGACAGCTGTCCTAATTTTGCCTGAAAATCCTGGAAATTTGTCGACACGCATCAACTATATCTGGATCACATCAGACAATGGAACGGTGATCGCTCCATTTTTTTTTTTCAATGGTCTGACGAAGTCATGAGAACTCGACTAATGACACGAACATGGCATTTTGTACGTGTCGTGCTAAATATTAGACGCTGCGGGAAGGGGTGACCAAACTTCAAGAAAAGACAAGAAACAAACAGAGGAAAGAAGGAAGTGAATTTACAATGACCTTTTTTGTTGTCTTTTTTGTTTGATAGAGAATGCTCGCGCAGGCAAAAACGGATCACCAACTTTGAACTTTATATCTACTCACTTTTGTAACAGCTTTACGCTCTATATCTCCCTCTTTAATTAACAACGTCTTTTCCATCTAAATTGTTTTTCGGTTTATAAGATGAAGATATACTGGTGTTTGTTTGTTCATTTGTTTGTTTTTATTGAAGGATCGTGATTGTTTGGAAGGATATTGAGTAGTATCATTTATTGTTAAAGTTTGTAATCCCCTTTGCAAAAACAAAAACAAAACAAAAACAAAACCAAAAACAAAACACAATTGCTCAAGATGGCCTTGGTTCGATCGACCGCTGTAGCTCCATGATTTGGCCGCAAGGTCTGAAGACATCCCAATAGTAACCACTCGCGGTCATACCATGTTCAAATAAGGTCAAATTAAATCTTTATAATATATTTCCGTATTCAGTTCAATTTCAATTTACCTTCTTTTGTTTTTTTCTTCCACAGAACATCAAAAAAATACAAATTATCTTGAGTACGGTATAGTACGGTGAAAAAATAACAGTAACCATGCGGTACCAAACGAATTAAAAGGAAGGTCTAAACGTAGTTTCAATACAAAATTGTTACTTATGCTCTGGCAAATTGTCTGAGGAAAGAAAATAAAAAGGCAAGGTGTCCCCTAAAAAGCAGATCTTATAGTACTATGGACAGCTGCTCATACAACCATATTAGAAATCAGTCAATTCACTTCATTATCAAGTTACACAATATTGAATTTTATTCGTGAAAGCTAAAGAATAAATCCCAAGAATTTAGAATCGGACGTGTTGAAATGATAAAAAAAAAAGAAGAAAATATGCGACAAACTGAGGTGGATAAGCTCGGAAATAGCTGAACAGCAAAATATAGGTAGCCTCGAGGATATTATGAGATTCAAAGACACCTTCTACGGGCGGAAGTTGATCTTAAACACACGATGGTCACAGGGCGGACAAAAGTATGCCCGTGAGAAAAGCCCTTTACTGAAGAGTGCAAAGCGATCGTCAGTATGGAATTATCGCGGATTGAACACATCAGAACGCAATAGCGTAGTCTCTGCTAAAGACTCGAGTTCCAAGGTTAATACAATTCCCTGCAAGTGTTGACTAATGTTTGTTATCCTTATTTCATTTTTAGTTTTCAACGTGGAGCCCGTTGCTACTACACATATGATTTCAGTTTATTTTCATTAGAAACCTCTATTCCTGATCATCCATTTTTAAGTGTACACTGAATTACAGAAAACAAACCAAAACAAAACAAAACAAAACAAAACAAAACAAAGCACAAAGTATACAAATGAAATACAAAACTCTCGCTTAAGAAAGAAAAAACAAAATAGCAGATTCCGGAGTAAACGCCTGTACTTATAGATGTTTCTTTCATTTTTCAATTATTGAACCTTCGGAATAACGAAACATTTTCATTTCATTTTTTGATTAACGTACCTTCGGAATAGCGAACCTTATTTCATTTTGGATTAAAAAATCTTGGAAAAACTGAACACCAGTAGATTTTCATTTTCAGACTTATAAACCTTCGGAATAACGAACATCACCCATCTTGTTAATAAGGGTATAGAAGAAATTAGCCAAATTGTACAGAAGGGTAGTTTCGAAAAGAGATTCATCTAGTTAATTGGTAGAATAAATAATGCAGATATCTGTACATTATCATCTCTAGAGGGAGTGTTGATCTTGGTTGTGAGAAAAGGAATTATTCGCTGTTGGCCTATTATTTCCAAACAAACTGATAGAAGTTAGAATGCATTGAGTATTTTGCTTGTATCGAATTTGCATATCTCAATTGACCAAAAAAAGTAATCGTACAAATCCTGATTTTTGAAATTTTCGTGAAAGTGTCTTAGTAGGTTAAAGAAATCATCACTGCTTATTGATAAAGGTCTCCTCCACTTGAGTCTCGAAATATGTAAGTGTTTACAATCAAGATACGCTATTTCCTTATTTTGTTTATAAGTCTTATGTACATGATGTACGTCGTAACTGATGTATGTTACGACTAAGTTAAGTTATCATTATATTTGTCAAATAGTCTGGAAATTAAATGAAAATCTTTTTAACACATTAAGACTGTTCATTCAGTAAATAGGGAAACATGTTTGAGTTCATATCCTATCTGAAATAAAATAATTTCAAAGGTCAGGGTGAGATGGGTGCTGTTCGTTATTCCGAAGGTTCGTTAACCCGAAAAGGAGAAAAAGTCATTATTCCGAATGATTGTAAAGGAGAAGAGGGAGAGTACTAATGAACCTTCGGAATGATAAACACCTTTTTCATGCTCGGATTAACGGACCTTCGGACTGACGAACCTTCGAAATACTGTAGCTAACCTTCAGAATCACGACCAGTAACTGGGAGAGATAAGGAGTGTTGGATTAATCAGTAAATGAAATGAAATAAAGTTTTCAGGAGAATAACGTATGTAACCTACATCATATAGAAAAAGACACCCATCCATAACTCCATAACTTTGTGTACATACGTTTCCTATCAAACAGGTAATTCTTGAACCACTTTAACAATGTTTAAGCTCCTTCCCCCTTCCGACATGAATGTGGCACTCGTACTTTGATAGATGAAAGTTACATTTCGCAATAAATTGCATCATGAATTGGTAATCGTCGCAACTGAGTCTGCAAAGGTTAGACTAGGCAAAGCTTTGATTAAAACTTCACTGGATGCTGCTTGTACTGCTCGATACTTCCTCATTCTTCTGGTCGTGACTGACAAGTGAAATAATAGCTATAGTAGATTGGCCATTATTGTTTTTTTCTAGCTTTCGCTAAAGTTGCTATTACAGTGGACAATAAATTAAAAAAGATTTGAAGTGCATGTGACACTAATTTTCTCTCTTTTTGGTCTCAACCGGTTGATATTTAGTTGAAAATGAAAATGAAAGTGAGGTATGGATGATTTCTCCATCAGGGCTTATGTAGCTCTTTTTTGTTGTTTAGTTGCTATCTAAGTGAAACGTAACATGACCTTTCTACCATGCTGTTGTCTTTAGGTGATATCCTTTCAGAGTGTGTGTGTGTGTGCGTGTGTGTCTTTTATGTAATCCATACCATTATAAAGCATCAACCGTCGCGATGATTTGTTGTTGTTTTTTTAATCGCAATGTCTGTGGTTCATAGCAAGTTAATCCAGTCACGGACGGACAGAGTACCCTTTTCCAGCAAACTTGCCGTGGAAAAGAGAAAGTGTGGTCCTTCGTCCAAACACGAGGAAAAAATGCAACGCTGCATGTGGGAAGTTAGTCGAATAGTTTTGCCATGAAAGGAGGCGATCTAGATAGACCAGTGATTTGAACTGATTGACTGTCCCTGCTATAGGCTGGATTAATGGTTAACATAATTCAGTGACCCGTCTTCGTTCTTTCAGCGCTGGCATTGAACCTGTCGAATGGTCTCTTACTCCGAACATAAAGATTATGTTTGGTTGTATGTGAGCATGCAGTGACTTGTTCTTATGCCCCCCTCCCCCATTTTCTACTTAATCACAGAGAGAGTGTTGAAAAGATAATGAAGTTTTATAGTTAAATATGAATTTTTGAAATTACAGTGTAAAGTCAACGTAACTCTTTTGATGTCATAGTCATTCAGGTCTCGCAAGACAAGTAAGATACGGATATATCCACACGGGTGCATGCCATGAGCTCGACACCCACGAGTTATACAGCCCACGACGCCAGGCAAATAAGGCCCATGAGTCAGACACTAGACAAACAATTTAAAGACCAATGAATCCGACACTCATTACATCACGTGGCTAAATGTACTCGGTGTCGGACTCATGGCCTTTTTTCTGCTTACTGTTGGACTTGTGGGCCTTGTTTGCCTAGTGCTGGACTCATGACCGTTTGCGTATTGTGGAGCTCATGGGCTATATTACCTCGGGGCTGAAAGACTCATGGGCCTTTTTTTTTTGTTGCCTAGTGTCGAACTTGTGGGCCGTATGACTCGTGGGTGTCGGGCTCGTGCATGGGATGACACTGTCCCCAAAACCCCTCACACTAGTGACGAGAAGCGAGAGACAGAGAGCGAAGGTACAGAGTGATAATAATTACGTCTTCTGAAGATAAAAATGCTAAGACATCGCCGCGATACCAAGGAAAATGAAATCATACAATAAAAACAAAACAAAACATGGAGAGACATGTGAAAGACTGATAGATACATTACTTGAAAGACACAAGAAATGGCAGAGGATAAACTTCTCTTCCTTCTCACAGCAATCGAAAACTACAATTACCTGTATTTTTTTTTCTTCAAAATCATAAACCATCATGAGAAGTGATTTGAGTACATTAAGTGTCGAATCTTCTCCAGATGTATTAAAAACAGAAAATGAAAAGAAATCTATATGGTCATGAATACAAGCTCTGTGTCACTTCTTTTTATTACATTTTGTTGATTCAAATTTTTCATGACCAGGGGTGACCCTACACAGTATATATATCTCTTCCTCTCTCTCGCTCTCCCTCTCTCTTCTCGAATTAGCCGACTTCCGGTACGAATTTGGATCGCTTATTTCCTCGTTTGCTCAAAAGAACAACAACATCAACAACAATGAAAACAACAAAATAAAGAAGAGACACGACAATCAAAATAAATGAAACAAAGTAAAGCAAAAGAGAGGACGTTAATTGCTCTTTCTGTCTGTGGGAGGTTTACATACCCTCTGAGTGTTTCAATTTACGGATGAACCACACGATGACCGCTGTCCATAACGCCACTCAACTTTCAACTGTTCTTTTTATGCGTAACGATACCTTGTGCACTTTCTCGTGCTTTTCGCTGCTCTTTGTCCCTCAAAGAGAGTGACTTGATGACTGTGCGTTTCGCATGGGGAGCGTCGGAGCAGCAGCCGCCATCACTCTATCGAAGCATGCTGCAAAGTGTTCTGACGCGGACAAGAAAGTTGTGGTCCTCCTTCGCAGGGAAGACTTTAGGGGGATTTTCAAATTTGAAGCGGAATAATTTTGTTGTAGCATGAATTACGTAGGTTGACAGGCTGTATACATTCTTCATAAAACAACTATTAAGTGAAATACACTGTTTTATCGTATTAAGACAAGCGAGCGCGTTTGTAACGAGGTAAGATTACACACAACAGCGGCATAGGCTACATAACAAAAGTAATTATGGTTATGGTAAGTATGGATACATCTGCAATACAATCAAAAATATTGTTACATGGTATCAGAGGATGCGAAAGCTGAAACATAATGAAACCTATATGAAAGCAATGCTTTGTATACAGCTGCCATGTCCAAAAGAAGAAACTAAACTGTATTCGCCCATACAAACATAGTAATTATATTATATCATATTTTCTTACGTTTTCTTAAAAACATGATGAAGTAGTACAGAAAGCAGCAGTAATAGTACATCAGTTTCTCCTGACAACCACGACACTAATTCATTTAGACAATACACAATACACCTTTGTACATGTATTCACGATTCATTATACTAAGTATGACATTGATATCGTGCACCTGGTAATAGCAGCCAGCACAAAGCTGGTCATGACCATGATGGCTGGACCCACTTTGCAATCTTTACGACTTACGTGTGAACTGACGATGAACAGAAAATGAATTGAATATTCTTGTGTAGAACAAAGGACGAAATGACTTCAGAAACTATGATTTAAGGTATTCACCGTGCATGTGGAACGATATTGTTATCCTTGATCGTATTAATTTATCGATAATTCATCAATTGTTGTTATAAAATGCTGTCTGCGTGCACATAGAAGACATAAAATCAGGAGATTCAGCATGGGGATTGCCAATGGGGGTGGGGAAGGATAGACCTTTACCTTTTGCCAATTCATACTTCGCGAACGTCTAAATTGAAATGCGAGTGAAAGAAGCGCTCGGATTGGTCAGAAAAGTTGACGATTAAAAGTACTTTAGTAAGTCGAAGAAAGGTGACTCTTACCAGGTGGCTTTACGACCAAATTTTCACCTCGTGGCCAGACCTATCAGCTCTTAAATACCACAATCTTAACTGTGGAGAATGAACTCCTCGTCAACTTTCGGTGTCAGTTTCTATATACAAACATTAACTTGTCCGAATCAGCTAACTTTTTTTTTTTTCAATTGGTGCGGGAGGATGTATACCATATACCAAAGATTTGGAAAGGACAATGTGTAATGAATAATCATTTGAAGAGCTTCATCAACGAATGAAACCTAAATGAAATATGAATATAGAACACATTTAAGAAGTTTGAGGAAAATCCGATAATCCGTTCAAAAGTGTGTATTTTTTTTTTTGTGAAGCAATATCTGGATGAGAAGACGATAACACTTTATGAAAACACTTTAAGAAATATATCCAAGAGAAATGTATGTTCAAATTATTAGCATAATGAAACAGCACTTAACTTATCATTTCATAACTCTTTCAGAAGCAGGAGGAATAATGATAATGATAAAGTGTGTCAGTAACAAGTTGATGGAATGTATACTTTTGATTAAAAAAAAAGAAGAAGATAATTTGTGGAATTATCTTAACATTTTCTTTATATTATTGTGCCTACGTAGCAATCTTCTTGTCCACGCAGTGACTATAGCTGCGTCGAAACTATATAAAGGTTATTACCCCTTAACGGATCGTCCGATTTCACTTCGACCTCGTGTTCTACTATAATATTGCCGCATTTACTCAACCCAAAGGCATGGGTTTTATTCCCCTTTAACACCGCACTAATTGCACTTTTTATCGGACGGCGAGAAGCTATCAGCGATTACCTATAAAGTTGTCATAGAGGCATTCGGGCATTTCAGGAATGTAAAACACGTGAGGTATTTTTGTTAAGTTCAGCAATGTACACTGTATCTGCACGGAATGTCTGGCTCCGAAGTGTCGCCGTCCATGCTGGTGTGGGACGCGAGTCACGGTGCGAGATCAGACTCACTGAGCCATAAAAGTGCAATGTCTTATTACAGGAGGTCATTCCCCCAAGAGCCAACACGTAATCGCCCACTCTGGATTGCGGTAGAATATATATATATATATATATATATATATATATATATATATATCACGGGGGGGGGGAGGGAAAGTAAGTAGTCCATGTGTTGTTGCAATAACATCAAAAATAGAACAGAAACCAAGTTCATGCTGTCATATTACCAACAGTTTATTTCGGCACACAAATCTTCGGGTGATTCGCCCTTTCTCAAGCGTTCTTGATTCAAGAACACTTGAATCAAGAATTAAGAATCAAAATTCAAGACTCAAGACTCAAGACTCAAGACTCAAGACTCAAGAATCAAGAATAAAACTCAAGAATCAAGAATAAAAACTCAAGACTCTGAAAGACTCAAGAATCAAGATTCCAGAATCAAGTCTCAAGAATCAAGAATCAAGACTCAAGACTCAAGAATCAAGAATCAAGACTCAAGACTCAAGAATCAAGACTCAAGGCTCAAGACTCAAGAATCAAGACTCAAGACTCAAGACTCAAGACTCAAGACTCAAGACTCAAGGCTCAAGACTCAAAACTCAAGAATCAAGAATAAAGACTCAAGAATCAAGAATAAAAACTCAAGACTCAAGGCTCAAGACTCAAGAATCAAGAATAAAAACTCAAGACTCAAGAATCAAGAATCAAGACTCCAGAATCAAGACTCAAGAATCAAGAATAAAGACTCAAGAATCAAGAATCAAGGCTCAAGACTCTAAACTCAAGACTCAAGAATCAAGACTCAAGACTCAAGAATCAAGACTCTAAACTCAAGACTCAAGACTCAAGGCTCAAGGTTCAAGGTTCAAGAATGAAGAATCAAGAATCAATATTCATACTTCACAATGGGAGAGAGCGAAAGAGATAAAGACAGAAGAAGAAGAAGAAGAAGAAGAAGAAGAAGAAGAAGAAGAAAAATCAGCTCTCCAACTGCACACGCTGTTCCCATGCAATTTACATTCATTCATGACATTCCAAATTAACAATTACTACAGCTTGAAGGAACGCGAAAAAGTGAAACTTACTTTCGGGGGAGACAAAAAAAAAAAAAAATCTTTTGACCAATCAAATGCACAAGGAACACATAAAGAGTTTGTTCGCAAAAACCGATAAGTCCATATTTGTCAAATGGAGATATTTGCGATTAAAGGTCAAGAAAAATAAAGAGAATAATAAGAAAATTTTTGCTTCTTTTGACCATAACTTCAAAATTGTACCTTTATATGTAGTGACCAATATATCATTTAAAAGGTATTATTTTGTACTTTATGACAGAGACCGTACTTCAAAATCTTCAAAAATGGACTTATCGTTTTTTGCAAACAAACTCTTCACAAGTTGTCCAATTGCACGCGGCTCGTGCTCGGTAACGGGCACCGAAACGGGTCATTAAAGTCGAGGCAGTCCTTATGAAAGGTGTCCACCTTTTATTAGGGCCACTTTGTTTTACTTTGTTCTTGGATATCTCAGTCATTTCAAAATCGATTTTCATCAAATAGACTTTGAATTCCTCTTGGAAAGCGGTTTCTAATTATCCCTCAAAAAGGTAAAAATCAGCTTTCCCCCTCTCAACCAAACTGTAATCATAAGTCCTTTAAGCAGGACAAATGAGACAGGTCTAAGTATCAACTTAAATCCTCCTTTTTTATTTGCAGTAAATATTCAAGGGATGCATAATGCGCGGATTTTTTTTTTTGTCAGGATATTCACCAATCGTATATTCCGTGTCATTATCTCGACAAAACATCGAAAACTATAGTGAAACAAGGAAGAGATGTAAGGTAACTCCTTTTTTTTTTCCTATTCAAGAGAGTCCAAGGCAGGTATACACTTAACTTAAAGATACACAAATCTTGCATTCGATCCGCCTCAAACAGACAAGTGAAAATAATGCGATCAATCGAAACCTCAGTGAAGCTGGACAGTGATGACATAAAACATGATAGTGTATGTAATTCCACACGCTTGGCCTATACATGATGGTCGGTATCGTTCGTAATCGGACACCGTGGAGCGTCGGGAGATATTTAAAGGAAATGACTGCCCGTGCAAAATATAGCTCCTACCGCTTCCTCCCCGACCCTGGATGACAAGTAGTGATCGCGATGAAAAATGAGACAAACTAAACAGTATGAGTTTTGTGGCGTTTGATTATTCCACCGGAAATATGACTCATTACCGGAGTTGTATTTTGGCTTATGGAAGTCAGGCAGGCCGAAGGTGGAGGGGGGGGGGGGGGTGGAGAGAGAGAGAGAGAGAGAAGAGACGACGGAGAAAGAGAATCTTAAAACTTTTAGCGGTTGCCTGCGTCAAGACCTCGAGCAGAATTTGGTAAAAAAGCTAGATGGCAGACGTCTTGGCGACAGGGTCAAAATGGCGGGAGGTGAGGTCATCCATTCTCCGCCTTGGCTCTAAAAGGGAGCTGGTGGCACGATTTTTTTCTTTTATATATTCAATAGTCAGGCCACAACTTTAACTCTTTAAAAGAAAGAAAGTTAAAGGCTTCAAGCTACAAGTTATCGAAAGAGAGACACGCTTTTTAACTTTCTTGAGATGATCACGTGCGTGATTGTGGTTTATATATTTATGTATATATGTGCGCGTGTGTGTGTGTGCGTACTATGCGTGCGTGTGTATGAGAGGGTGTGCTTTCTTCAAGATGGGTAGATGGAAGATGAGTTCGACTTCCACACCTCGCTTTCTTCTAATTGGGAATTGAACTATCACTCAGCATTTGGAATGAATGGCATAAGCTGGTGACGGGGTGTGTTTCATGGGGTCTTCGTGTATTCTGGATTGTGCGAATATATTGGCATATGAGGTGAACCATGGAGCTTTGTAGCTCAATGGATAAAGTAACGCTACTGCCAATTACTGACTGCCACTTCTACTGCTTCCCTGGTTGGCTCTTGGCAGTAAAATTTTCAATATATACATTACCCCCCCCCCCTCCCCCGACTCATATGCTTGGAGAGTTCTTAAACTAACAGAACCTGGAATTTCAACATTCGGTGATGACTTTATCATAACACTTCATAGATGTTCGCTACTCAAAACACACACATGTGCTTACTATATTATAAATAGATAGAAAAAATATATATTAAATCTTTCTACTGATACCTCACCTGTAGCTTAACAAAAAATATTCTTGAGCTTATAAATGATCATTAAATATATAGCCCACACTTTCTGATAATTTTTCTTTGTTTTTAGCAGCTTTAATCGCAAATATCTCAACAAGAATGGGGCTGAGTCGTTTTGCCATCGATACATAATACTACATGTGATATATATATATATATATATATATATATATATATATATATATATATGTATATATGAAGAGTTTGTTTGCAAAAACCGATAAGTCCATTTTTGAAGATTTTCAAGTACAATCTCTGTCATAAAGTACAAAATAATACCTTTTAAATGATATATTGGTCACTAAATATAAAGGTTTATTTTTGAAGTTATGGTCAAAAAAGCAAAAATTTTCTTATTATTCTCTTTATTTTTCTTGACCTTTAATCGCAAGTATCTCCATTTGGCAAATATGGACTTATCGGTTTTTGCAAACAAACTCTTCATATATATATATATATATATATATAGATAGGCGTGGATATATATATATACAATACATAAATACATATATAAGATTATATACATACATATATTACAGATGCAACTAAGTGTGACTTCCTTGTCATATCTCAGGCTGCTGACTCTTCCGGTTTCCAACCACAAGCCTGCAGACTGCGGGGAATTTGAATCCGCTCTCACGCGTGTGCAGGAATATGACACATCGCATCTCGTCGTAAGTACTTCCGGTTCGTGGTGTATCTGACAGTCTTTCCAGACACCGAAGTCATGTGATACGCTTCATGTTGAGATGATTTAATAATCATGTGACCGATCAGGAAAGCACCTATTGGTTTCGAAAATGCTATTGACCTATTTCGGAGACAAATGGGGGTCTCATATATCGCTATGTGATATCTACGTATAATACCACATATACGACTGTAGGACTTATATAGAGAGAAAACAGTGGGTGTGTGGATATGTGGGTGGGTGGGTATGTTTGTGTGTGTTTTAGCTTTAAACCATGGAAATGCCTTTGCAGCCATGAAGACCAAAAAAGCAAAGGATATCTCATCTACCTGAAACACAAGAACATGCACAAACATATCCATATATGTATATGGATACTTTCATAATTATAGTTTATGAGTATTCATAATATCGATGTAATAATATGTATGTCCCTCTCTCTCTCTCTCTCTCTCTCTCTGTAAATATATATATTATATATATGTATTATATGTGTGTGTGTGTGTGTGTGTGTGTGTGTAAATATAACATATTCAAAGATTCAAAGTATTTTAGCGTTTGTTTATGATAAGTCATACCATTAACTTATGCCTAATCAGGACGAACATGAAGACTTAAATTTCATTCCGAGCCTAATTTTAAAAGCAATCGATAGGCAGAAGCATAAATGAATGACTCAGATAAGAGAATTATAAGGACCAGGGAAGAGAACATTGTCTTGCAGAGAATTCTTTCTTTTTTTTTTTTCATTTTCATCAATTTGCAGGGTCACTTTAATAACGTTAATAACGAAGTTATCACTTTCGACAGTGATGGGAATAATACTGAATATGCGAACGTTTCCTAACAAACGATGTTTTTAAACAGCAATGAAGAAATAATGTCAGATAAAGAAAGATTGTATGGGTATCTAAGTTTCAGATTTTCTTTTCTCCTTGATGCCCACATACACACACAGAAAAAAAAAAACAACAACAACACGCACTTGAAATATTTCTGCAAACTCAAAATGATGCCTCGCTCGGATGACTTCATTTTTTTTTGGGGGGGGGGATGAAATTGTTACTTTACTTTTAGCATTGGTACCATGAACATCATACAATACCTTGTACATTCCGTAAACTTTATCATATTCTTGAGATGTTACTTTTTTGCATGTTTCGTCATTTTTTACATTGACATGTTGTACTAAAAGCCTATCATTTTTGGAACCTACATCCTACAAGCTTTGCTTTTTAGTGAGTTCCTCATATTACAAGTCACTTCTATGTCCTTTTTAATTTGTGCAATTTTGTTTCAAATTGACTGCTGTGTTAAAAACATCTTTTTCCCCTAAAATTAAATGGAATATAAAACTTGTATTAAATGTGGAATATGTAACATTTATTAAAAAAAGGAAAATATCTACACAGGCCAAAGGGTAGATGACTTGAAAAAAAGGACGTTATTGCTCAGACGGAGTTCGCGCGAAATCTACAACACATCGGTCACGTGAGGTTACATGAAAGACCTTTCATTGTTGGAATATTTTCGTAGAATATCCAGATTGTACTCTAAAAATAGTTACGGCTAGAAATACCAATTGCAAAATATCTTGAATTTCCGAGCAAATACGGACAAAACGAAGCGAAGCAAAAACATGAAAAGTGTTTAATCGGATTGAATTTAGGAAGAAAGAAAATCTTCGTGAAAGTTACTATCATGTGTGTGTGTGTGTGTTTGTGTGTGTGTGTGTGTGTGTGTGTGTCTGTGTTTGTTGAATTCCTGTTCTTGTTTGATTGTTTTTGAAACAACAGTTTACCAGTATCATCTTCCTGTCTTGCTGAAGCATTGTTTCATAGTCGGTGATAGTGAAGGTAATACTTGACACTTCGTGAAACACTATATATCAAACTCAAGGGCCCGAATTCACGAAGGTGGTACAACATTTAATGAAACCATGGTTTAAACCATGGACAAAAACCATGGAGCGCCAAGTGTCACATGGAATATTTCGTTACGAAATCAGTAATTTGGTCGATGAAATTATTATTTTGTAACGAAATGACAGCATTTTGTAACTAAATGAACATTTCGTCCTTGAAATGATAATTTCGTTAACGAAACGGTCATTTTGTCGACGAAATGACCAATTTCGTAACGAAATATTCCCTGCGACACTTGGTGCTCCATGGTTTTTGTCCATGGTTTAAACCATGGTTTTATTTGTACCTTCGTGAATTCGGGCCAACGTGATGCAAAGTAAGACAGATGAGCAAGCAATCGTTCTAATATTTGTACCTGATGTCCTGACATTTAGTGAATGAATGTCCTGATATTTAGTGACATTTTGATATTTAGTGCCTGATCGACAATTTGTATGGACATTGTCTTGTCACGAATATATCACTAAATGGTCGTACCTTTATCTCTCTAATAAAGCTGACAGACCAAAAGGCATAACTGACACTCCTGTGCGTTCTTGGAATTACTATCTGTTATTAAAATATCTTTCAGTTCCCTCGTTGAACGATCTTTTCTCTATTAGCTGATATGAACGCAACTGAGCAAATCATCGATCGTATATAAGCCAATATTACATTATCAAGTTTATTATGCTTTAAACTTTCTTGGAATATTGATAGAATGAAAGGAACCAACTGACAGACATGTGCGTTCTCAGAATTGTTTTCCTTTATTTTTCTTCCTGTTTCCTTTTTTTTTACTGTCGTCCTTCCCTGAGCTGATACGACCGCAAATGAGGAATTAAGCAATCACTAAAAAGTCGATTGATAGTCATACCAATCATTTCCCAGTAGCAACATTAATCTTTTCGTGACTCATTGCGAGTATTTCATAATGTATAGCATTAAAAACAAATCTACTGGATGAAATTAAGACATTCATTTTAGGTATAATTTAAAGAAATAATCATACTAAGCCATGCTTAGATGATGTGCTCATGAATAATCTGTTTGAATGTTTCAAAACCTCTATATTACTTTGCTTTTTTCTGATCCTTACCGTGTATATACGCCTCATGGAAGATTATAGCTCTATTCTGTGTTTGCGTTTGTGTTTGTTAGTGTGTGTGTGTGTGCGTGCGCGTGTTTCTATTCTATCTGATTTCGAGCAGCTTTAATGAACTTATCCATTTCCAGCTAACCTTGCCAGTGCAAGACGTACATTGAAATTCAGAGGTATCACTTTTATAAAATCAAGAAGGTAACTACTGCATCAATATTCCCAAGTAACAAGTTTACCATTTCACACACTGTAAGTGGCCATTACATTTATGAACTCACAAAAACCATTTATAGATACACAGTGTCGTGTTGTGTGTGACGTGATACATTTCTCCTGAAGTGAACGAAAAAACAAACAAAAAACTTTTGTGATTGCTAGGCATGTGACGTTGCAAGTGATGTTCAACCACTATAAAATACAAGTAAGATTTTGCTTGTCTGTTTGTTTGTTTGTTTCTGTTTTGTTTTTGTTTGTTTTTTGCTGTTGTTGATTTTTTTTTCACAAAACTCTATAGCGTTACTGGATATTAAGGGAATATATTAAGCTTCAAAAACACAAACGCTTAAAAGTGATAATGTTTGAAATAAAAGGAATAATCAGAATGGCTTTGCTGGAATGCTAACATTAGAAAACTATACATACAATGACGTACAAGGAGAGTGCACAGCGGATGGACTACTATAAAAGCAAATAGGGTGGATTGATTAGTTGTTAAAATTAGTTTTGATAAGATCTATACTGCTTAAATTCATAGTTGTACGTTTTATACCCCATTTTCCATTTTCCTTTTACAGACTGCAATTATCTACCTATCCATCCATCTATCTATCTATCTATCTATCTATCTATCTATCTATCTATCTATATGTATAATGCGTGTGTGTGTGTGTGTGTGTGTGTGTGTGTTGGTTTGTACAGGCCTACATAATAATATCATATATCTACAAATAGGATTATGTAGTATATACAATCTATTAGGCAGAACAACTATTATATACATTCTGTTGTATACTGTTTTGTCTAAAAAGAAAAAAAAAAAAAACCCGAACTATTTCCATAAAACATCTATTTTTTTTCAAATTTTCTGTTGGAGAATCAAATAAAGACAAAAGCCATCCAATACAAGAGCACACGAGATTTTTCTTTTTTTTTTCTTTTTACTGAGCAGAGCGGATGGGAGCTGATTTTTTGTGTGTTTTGTTTATGGGAGGGGGAATTAACACAAGGATGTTACTTCTCTAGTCTCTTGACTTACTGATGATAGGAATATTGGGCAAGACAAGTGTGACCCGGGGAAAATCAGCAAGTGTGAATGACTTTGAAGGTCGGTGACATGATGTCCGACTCTCTACCAGGGGGGGGGGGGATGGAGAGAAAAGAAAAGGAAGAAGAGATGGAGTTAGAGAAAAAAAAAAACTATTGGAAATGAAAACAAACTTGTGAAACTTGTGAACGCCATAGACTACACAATATTACTCATCTTTGCCGGCGGAGACGGACAAAATTTTTTCGCTGCACCCGTTCTAGTTTTCTTGCCTTTTTCTTTTTCCTTTTTTTGTGCTCTTTCCCCTTTCATTTTTTTTCATCTTCCTCCCTTTTTGGTTGCATATACATGGCGTCCATCCGTCTCTTACCATTACTCAGTCATTTTAAAAGAAGGAAGGAGAAGAAAAAAAAATCTTGGTAGACTGCCGATCATCCACTTATAGCAGAAGTGCACCCACCACCACTACATCTATAAAGGAGAGTCAATATTTTGAAGTGAGGCAAAGGTGGCCCCTGAGGGCACACTACAGACCCAAGTGTCCGCCATCTTGAATCCAGGAGTTCATCGCAGACCGAGTGCCTCAGTCTCGGTGTCGTGTGGAGGACGTCCTGTCTGCCCCCTTCGCAGACGATGTAGTCTGGTTTCCAGATCATTTTCCGCAAAATTGTTCTACCAGCTTCCCCTTTAGTTTGGTTTGATTTGGTTTTACTTCTGCGTTTACTTTCTCCAAATGCAATATCAAATAAAAACAAAGTAGTATGCAAAAAAAAAAAAAGAGAATAAAAAAAAGTCAACACAAGAATTGTCAATTTCATAACATCAAACTCTAATACCATAGTCGTTAGTGGGTATTAATATTTTAGGAACCCTGACTACAAGCAGTTGGTCTGAAAGCGAGACTTCAGACGATGATGAATGGAGTAAGACAAGAGTATACTGAGAGAGAGAGAAAGAAGGAGAGAGATGAGTGCGAGGTCTTGCCAAGATGTAGAGGAATGTGAAATGAATGCATTTAAAAGAGTAAAAGCATGGTCAAAATCAAGACTTCGCAACAGGAAGATTAGCTTTAGGCGACTAAAAAAAAAGGGGCAGGATTTGAAGGGAAAAGAATTATTAAAAAAACCTAATGCATAAGAGAACGAACGGATTGGGAAGAGGTGAAAAAAGAAGAAGAAGAAAACAATAATGGAAAAAGCAAATGAAAACTGGAAAGTTATTTGGAGGGGACGGGACAATTTTCTTCTATCTTTTTAAAACATTTTTTTTTTCTAAGCATGGAAAAGTTAAAAAGGCAGGAGCACGGCGAAGTATGATAGATATGATTTCTTAAACAATAAAGACAATTATGATATCTACTTTGTGTCTTCTTTCCTCATTGTGTCACTATAAAAGCGCGAGAACTGTTCTCCCAATTTTAGAGTTGGTTCTACCGGGCAATTTAGACCTCCAGATACCAACCTAGAAAAGGCTGGGACATGGGGGTTGATTCAGTTGTAACAGCATTGCACACGTATCACCAGACACTTCAACTACTCCACCGTATGTGTATGTGTATTTGCGAAGCGCATGACAATTTGCGTGTGTGTGCGAGTGCGTGTATACATGTGGATAAGTTTTGTGATGATTAATTTGAGTGTGTGCTTGCGTGTCTTTGGGGCAACGACCGTGTAATCACGCTAGCCGAGAGTTACCTCGGTGATTAGCCGTGACTGCTTGGAATAACATTTTCTCAAGTGCTAAAACCATTAGCAATCAACGGCCATAGGAACAGACGAGGAACGCTGGGCTAACGGAATTAAGACGAATGGATCGTTCGGGGTAGACCTGACACGGAATCATATTAATCGCGAACTGCTTCTTCAGGTCTTCATCCTAAGACGCGCACATGATTCAATCGCGGAGATAGACGCTGGTACACGCAAGCTGCTGGAATAGTGTGATGCTGGGACGATCTAATGAAGATTAGAAAGCACTGCACGTTTAACGACGTTACGCAGAAGCGCGGGAAAGGAATGCCGTAACTGTGACAGACGGAATGTGCGTGCATATGTCTACTAGTGTAGTACTAAAACGTGTGTGTGTGTGTGTGTATCCCTTGATACACATACTTCTTCGTGGGGTGTACGAGGAACACATTGCAGCACGATGAATGACTGCACTCCTTCAAACCAGCGTGGTCACTTTACCAGCGAACAAAGAAGACGAAAAAAAGTACCTAAAAATCAATGTTTGTTGTGTAATTTTCTACCTGTTTATGTGTGTAGAATGTATTTTGAGCCCACACTTGTGTCCGTCTGTCTGTTTGTCTGTATATCTGTCTGTGCGGCTGTCGGAACACAATCATGTGTGCATATTCATGGGCACCTATGATGTACTAGTACATGTACATATCGTTTGATGTCAGGAGTTATGCTCTTATCCTTTTGGGCATGGCGCTGTCGGATTTGTTTCCCAAGTGAATAGAGACCGCTAACTTCTCATCGAATAGGGACCTAGATTAAATGTTTATTGCATATCCTCGGAGGAATACATGATACATCATCGCTGTTTTTCGAGGCATCAGTTAAAGAGGCATACCGTTTGTTCTTGAGAAATCAAAAGAGAAAGAGGACAGGGAACGTAATTGGTCGAGTGCCCCCATCGATAGAAATACACCAGGCTGTCGACGGAGTCTGTGACCAAATGAAGAACATGATTTATAGAGACTCATCTTAAGGAACAGATGAGTCACTACCAGTGATTGTGGCCCAGACGACTATAAGGGGATATTCGGACACTTCTACTGGCGGGGGGGGGGGGGGGGGGGGGAGTGAGCGAGTGAAATCCTAGAAATGTACAAGTTAGAATCCCAAGTATCACATATTTTTCAGACTTCCTGTATATAGGCGAGGTCGTTGATCCTTGCGTTCAAAAAGAGCGAAAGCAATAACTAATCTCTCCCTCATTTTTTCTCCCTTACTGTTTTTTAAAAAAAATCATAGTAAATGCCCCATAACACTGAGAGTAGGTGTAGTACAAAATACATTCTATATGTATTCATCCCCTTTATTGTATAATCATATATACATTATATATATATATATATATATATATATATATATATATATATATGAAGAGTTTGTTTGCAAAAACCGATAAATCCATTTTTGAAAATTTTGAAGTACGGTCTCTGTCATAAAGTACAAAATAATACCTTTTAAATGATATATTAGTCACTACATATAAAGGTACATTGTTGAGGTTATGGTCAAAAGAAGCAAACATCTTCTTATTATTCTTTTTATTTTTCTTGACCTTTAATCGCAAATATCTCCATTTGGCAAATATGGACTTATCGGTTTTTGCAAACAAACTCTTCATATATATATATATATATATATATATATATATATATATATATATATATGTATCTGTCATTGTAAAAAAAATGAACTTGCAAAAGTCACATTGTACTCATTTTGTATAATTATATGTAAATATCATTTGTGTTGTATGCTTTTGTCGGAAATGAAAGAAAATGAAATGAAATATATTTGTAGAGAGAGAGAGAGAGAGAGAGAGAGAGAATGAGAGAAACCCTACCCTTTCTCTTTATAATTAGAGAGTAAAGAATAACATATTTTTATAGTATATCTTTATATAGCACCTTTTTGTAAGAAACAAACTGTAGACAGCTGACAAAAGTAGGAGAATGGATTGTAGGTGGAAATAAAGACGGGAGGAATGAAAGGAAAAAAAATGAGAATACATATTGGCCTTTCAAGAGTTTCGCTTCATTCGACTCAAACCAGTAGTTAATAGCATTTTGATACTGATCTCATATTCATCTTATGGAAAGCAGCTACGCTCGATACCAGTCATAGCTGTCCGAACGGACCTGATCACAAATCTGTCAAAATCTAGTTTCCATTGATTCTAAAACAAATCGCAGGAAATAAAAACTCAGTCGCATTATTTGAGGTTGCTATGGAATGTTCAGTTAATCAGCTACTCTTGGGTATCATTAGATGGAGGAGGGAGGAGGTAATGTGACACATAACAATGAGCATAATTTCAAGGTCACTTGGAATTTGAATTTGTAATTCTAAAGCCTTTACCAGACTTTACCCCGACAACGTCGGGACAACGTCCGGAGAACAAAATTCCTGGCCTCGGGTAATAAAACAACAGGAGAGAGCGAAGGGTACCCAGAACCTTCTCCGGGCAGTTTCCACAACAACCTAGCTGTTCATTCGCGAAGGGAATGTGGTCATCCATGAACGTGATCGGCGAGCGGTGTTATTCTGTTTGGACTATTGCGCATGCGTGTTGAGTATATTATAGGAATGTTATAGCCGGAGCGTTCTAATAGAAGGGTTGTTGGGGTAATGTCTGGGTAATGTCGGGATAATTACCCAAGATGGCTAGGGTAGAATTCGGTGAAAGTTACCTCGACAACTTACGAGCAACATTTTGCGGGGACCGTTTTAACAGGTTTGGTTTTAAAAAAAAAATACCCGAACGCTATCCGGACGTTGCGGCAGTTTTGTTTGAAAGGCTCTGTCAATACAGGGCTTAAGAAAATAAAGTGAGGAATACGCCTTGTGTCAGTGATATTATAAATTTAATGAAATAACGTCTGATTGCAGTTGGACTTTGCTCTTTAAAATCAGGCCGACATTGGCAATTAAAGGTAAATAATTATGAAAATGCAAGTTAAAATCAACAGCAAATTTTGTGATATTTGGAATTCATTTCAATTGCACTGCAGCTAGAGCAATGTATTTTTTTTTCTTGTCTGTCTCTACAGTTTAATCATCATAATCGTGTTCTTCACTTCTCCCATTGACCTTGTCCGTGTGTATGGGCATGTTGAGTGGATGCGCAATTGCGTGTGAATGTCTGTGTGTTTGTGTAATCACCTTCATATATAGTTATACATAATATATATTTTCCTCTCTTCACTTCTGCCACGAACGTGACCCTTTAGTCTATTTAAGCCCATATGGTCACACGTCTGTAGCCGTGAACAATGACGTCATCTGTCTGGCTGATATAAAGATAGTCTCGGATTTAAAGGCTGATATATTATATCTGCTCTTCCTCAATGACATTACCCCAGCGTGTGTCCACTGAGCGGACGTGGAAGGCGGCAGGAAACGAAGGTGAAACGTGAGAAAGTAGGAAGTTTAATGGCACCGTCATGTTCGGAGGCAGACATCCTGTGGACATTGAATGATATAGCGGTCTGGAAAGAGTAGACTATGAAGTCTGCATCGGCAGAGAATCGTGGGCTGAACGCGTTTTACTCACCCTGACATCTCGATCCGTCAGCCGAACAGCTCGCGCGAGTCACCCATGCTCTTCCAGAAATTCGATACGGGCCGCCAGCCGAATCATCAACATGACCGTGATTGATTTCAGTGACCTGATGCGTGAAACATCTTCCCACTCTCCTTCCACACATCTGTTTGTCTGTCAGTCTGTCTGTCTGTCTGTCTGTCTGACTCCTTCTCTTTCTTTCTCTCATCCTTTCCTCGCTTTTTATCTATTTCATCTCTTGTGATTATGATTTTGTCTGCCAGTGTACACCGTTGCGTTTTTGTCAAGGTCAGTTATTCGGTATTTCCCCATGCCTCACACTATAAGATTTGTTTTTTCTATATTATGTTCTTAAACAAAATAGACCTATAGATAATATATTCATATACATAATATTACATAATGAATATATGCATCTGTCACAAGATACAAATCTAGAATCACCATAATACATACTGCCGTATCGTGCCTTGACCATCAATAAATATCCATAATTATTCTAGATCGCTGACTTCCGGTATCATACAGCCTTATCTGGCAATGATTTTTTGTTATTATGTTTGTCTTTTTGTAGCGGTACTCATCCAAGGTTTATATTCAGTACAGCGCGTTCAAATATAGGCATCTTCGGTTCCCTTTTAGATTCAAAACAATACCAGCACGAGATATGGACACATCACTGATGCCACATCCAATCAATCTGCTTTATATAAAAATGCGAGAACTTCAGAAGGAGCATCGCGTGCTGCTAAGAGTCGATCCCTAAATGCATCCAGCGTTGTGAAGAGGACGTGCTAAATTTGGACAGGTTGGCGATCAGGGAAACGAGATTCCGACGTCAGGGCTAGTTTGTGCAAATGAGTATGGGCACTTCCCTAACGACAAAATTCGAGATGACACAGGCGCATAATGACGCAAAAGTGTCGATGATTACGCTCAAATCGAACCTGTCTGGCGAGGAAATTTCATATTTTTTTTTTCACCCCCAGTATCATTATCATTATTATGGGTGTGTGTATGTGTGTGTGTGTGCTATTCTTCTAGCTCAACTCTATACTAGCAGTCATCTCCCTTTCTCTATCCCTATACGTCATCCAGTGAACCCCCCTTACCCTTCCCCACCCGATGTTGGTCCATTTTGAACAATTTTCAAAATTGGTGTCCGCTACCGGTCCATCGTTGGGCGGATATTAGCGTTACCCGCTTCCATGCCACACACATTGAGCAAAATTGAAGACAGGATGAATATCATCAAAGATATCTTTTTTTTTTTTTTTTTGTGCTTCAACTTTTCTCCTTGTCAATGTCAGAAAGTTGAGTGTCACTGAACGCCTGATAGACATTTAAAGTTGTATTTCACTTATTTTCTTCTTTCTTTTTTTGTAAATGTAATGCGACAGCGTTCCGAAAAACAGGTTTTAGCTAAATATTTCCAGATATTTGCAGAACATTTAAGCACGATTAAAAGAACGAAAGAAAACACAAACGGATTAATGGTTTGTACCGTCAGAAGCTGCAGCAAATTAAATTAGGGAGGTATCTCACGCAACAAGACATTACGAGGTCAATATGCTCTTCTCACAACCCTTGATTCGTTTGCCATATATAAGCCGAAAAAAATATTTCAGGCGATATGTATCATATCCAGCTCCCCCGCCCCCCCCCCCCCCCACCTATCGCTCTCCTGAAGTTCCTGAAGGAACCCACAAAACACAAAGAGGTAGTTCTCCGCAAGGTGGTTATGGAATAATTTGCTCGAATGAGATCAAAGTCGTTCAAGCAAAAGTGAAAGAAAATTGATTGTCCGTATCATGTCAATAATTCTGAATTATAGAGAATTGATAATAAACGGTACATGCTTCAAAGTCGAGACATCAATGAGTGACCGAATTTACCATACTTATTATTGCCCATACGCAGTTTGACAAATCATTGAATGAATAGTTTTCTCTATCCGAATGATACTTGTTCAGAAATCCCTCTTTATATAGTGACGGCACAATAAACTCTCCATATAATATTTTGTGCTTAAGCGCTTTGTTATTTTTTTATTTTTTTTTTACAATCATTTGAACATCAACAATTTACAGTTCGCTCAGCAAAAGATCAGCCATTTACTGAAACCATGGAGCTATACTGTAGCTCCATGCTGAAACGGAGCAACCGCGAGGCTAAACAGTGTCTTTAACCTGGCAGGGATGCGATTAACACGTCTATCAGGCCGTAATTCGAGACCGACTCATCCTCCTGACGGATCGTAATCCAATACTCATCAGTCTCCTTGGCAATAAGTAGCTAAGGTGCGACGCGTCACGGATGATGTCATCCCTCCAAATGCGCATGCGCCAAACGTAATAACATGGATATGTAATACACACTGGATAGGTACACGAGAGTTTATTTACAGGTCTTGGTGAGTTGCTCAAAACATTGCGCAGTGCTACACTTGAGATTCTCGCCCTGATTTTCATAGCAGCGTTTCCTCATTAGGAACAAGTAAAGCTTTCATTTTGATTTCAGCTTAACAGGTTCTGCACTGATTAGATAAAATGGATGTGTGTGTTTTTTTTTTTTCTATTTGATAGCATTTTTCTCAAAACTTTTCTCTCCTTAATTTCAATGACTTCATTTGTTGTCGAAACTCTATCTCGCAAGAATGTTTTCTTTATGTGCACTCAATGAAAGAGTACCACACGCCTTCCACATCATATCGACTTACACAGACAGGCAAGCATCACCAATGAAATAAGATACAAAGAAAAACTCTGGAAAACAAAACAAAGCAGAACAGACAAGATCATCCCAATAAACAACTTAAAAACTTTACAAATATAATAACCAATACAAACAAAAAGAAACAGAAATATAAAAAACAGATAAAAATGCAGCATATAGAAAGGGTAAAGATTAAGATTAATCTCTACGAAAGAAATACTAACGTGAATTACAAACATACACTCTGAAAATTAGGCATACACTTTTTTTTTGTCAATACTAGCAGTCATTTAGGATTATCGTAAATGCATGTTCGCTTTATTTAGCTATTGTCAAGAGGTGGGGGGGGGGGGACTAAGTGAGTCTTAACTCGCAGCTGCAGTGTAGTTCACAGCTTCAAATTGTAAGTGATTTAAATGCAAGCTATACCCTTAACAAATTCTACCTTCAGCAAATGTTACGGAGGCTGAAAATTTAAACTGTCCAATATTCATTGGGGGTTTTTTCCCCAGCCAACATCGTTCCGTCAATCTCCTCAGTTTGTTCCTCTCCCGTTGATACTCACACACCACACAATGCACACATGCACACATTTTTTTCAGTATTCTGAATTAATTAACATTCAAACAATACAAATATAATATTATAAGCTGATACCGCAGTACAAAGTAACAAAAAATTAATGATCACATATTCACACCACACACACACACACACACACACACACACACACACACACACACATACACACACACACACACACACACACACACACACACACACACACAGGCGTACACCGGCACACGCACATACAGACAAACACACACGCACACTCACACACGTATTCACTCATTATTTTTTTTTTTTCATGTCCGACCTAATGAACGCTGATGTCATACGGATAGATGTTATATACATCGGCTTGCAGTCGATACGGATCTCAGCCACGTAAACGAAAAGTATTTAAAAAGTAAAGAAACTAAGAAATATAACAAGTAAAAGAGAAAAATCAGGGAAGGCCGTCCCTTGGAAAAATGGATAGAGAAAATAGTAACGACAATAACTAGACGCCATATGGTGTGAACTGAACGAAATTACCGGTGCATTAGTCATACTCATAACAGGCCGATCTGACATTGGACACCACTATAGTCTACGCCAATCAAACCTCATTTTGCCATGTTCTCATATTACTGTTTTTTTTTTCCACTAAAGAACGAGACTGCTTCTTTCTATGGAGTACTGTATTCATCTCATTTTATTTCTCGTAATGTAAACCATGTCTTCAGCCTATTTTCATACTTCGTTTGTATACATTTTCCCTCTATATTTCTGTGTTCTAAGCATAATATGAAGCGATAGACACCTGGGAATCCAAAGTTTTTAATCCTACTGAGACAAAACTAACAAACAAGTGTGAAATATAAGCCCATTACCCAACTTCTCAAAAGCAGGAACAAAAACAAGCGAAACAAATACGAGTATAGAAGTCTGCCTTGAATATTGCATGAGAAGTTTTCTGTTAAAATATCTTGGGCATGACTGAAGGATAGAGACACAAATAGACAAATACACAGAAAGATAGATAGAAAGAGGAGATCGAGAGGGGGGGGGGGGCAGGGTGGGTATAGCGTATCAGGGCAATTACCCCCCCCCCCCCCAGTACAATTCCTCAATCTCCCCACCCCCCCCCCCCCCTCCCCTGACTAATGGATATGATTAAAGTTAGGGTTAGGTTTAGGGTTAGAGTTTGGGACAGGGTTAGGTTTAGGTTCAGGATTAGAAAGGTTAGGGTCAGGGGAAGGGTCTGGGGTAATTGTCCATCGGGTGATTGCCCTAGACCCGTGGGTTAAAAGCTCGTATCCAGCTTGGCTCAGTGTTATAATGTATACTCGATCTCTGAGTCTATGACATCATCAACTAAACTAGTGGGATTCTCGAATCAGGATTAGAGCTCTTTTTTTTTGTAGCTTTAGTTTTAGTTAGAGGTATTGTTTGCCATTGGGAACCGTGATTAAAAAACATTCGAGTAATCATATTTGATGCGTACATGTGTAGGACAGGTGTATCACGAGATATCCCACCAGATAAAGATTTCACATTAGAGCCTAAAATATAAAGAGATATCACTATTTCTCTTAATAAACCATAACTGTAGATTTTTTTTTTTCATGGAAAACGGAAATCAGTTTCCAAGGCATTCATTGTAGATTTTCTGTTAACATTCCATTAAAATGAGGACTAGTGAAATAACAAGTATTTGTGTATTAAAAAGCCAGCAATTCTTTCAAACGCTGTTGAATACTTCTTTTGACATTCGGGGTTTCAACTTTCAATGTAAACTGCTCTTTGCATATAATTTTTAATGTTATCGGAAAGCCTGAATTCTTATCAAGGCCTGAGTGGAGCAGACTAGCATTTTCGTTCGAGCAAGTGAAGGACGGAGTAGTTCCTTTCACAAAGGTCTTTGTTACATTTAACAGACCGGCTGACCACGCCCAGAATACGTGAGTCACTGTCAAACCCTGTTTCCAGCACTTTCTTCTGTGCATTAAAGACGCCCCAAATCGTTACATCGTTGTCATGGTAACGGGGAGGAAAAATCGCCAGTTTGAATTTCCTCGAATCGGGCCCTTCCTCTGACGACATGAGATGCCTTCAGTGTTAGACGTCTCCCGTCCTTAATTTTCAACACATTTGAATTGAAGTTGATATCATGGTGTCAAAATGTCATTAAGTTCATTTGGCGGTGAGAAACATAGGCTTTTTTTCAACATTTTTCCTCTTATTTTTCATGAATTTCAGTCAATGCATCCTATATGCAATTCAATTCAATATGGTTTATTGGGCGAATATAAAATAACAATCCAGCTCCTCGAAGCCTGATACGGTTGCTTTACATTAGACTCATAAATAAAATTAAAATAACACTGATAATATAAGGCTACATGAGGATAAATTACGTGCTATTAATACACATCAGACCAGTAATTGGAAGAAATCGAGGAATCTTTTAGCCGTACATTCCAAACGCTATATTGGCAAAACGTAATGTCAAATGCATGGGGTTATAGGGCAACAACAAACACACAACAACAATTAATGAGACCATGAAACATAATTATAATAGCGTTTAATTATTTTCAACAAAAGCATTTATATATATATATATATATTTTTTTTTTTTTGTTTCTGACATTTCGAGACCTAGCTCCCTCCGATGATCTGCTTGTTAGCCATTAACGGTGTACATACGGCTCTACTCCTGCATGACTTTTAACTCATTCTGTGCCAGGAACTTTGGACAGTATTTACAACGCTATGGGGTTTTCTGTGCTAATCGGTACTCAAAGCACCCATTAAAGTATGGCTGTCTAGATCATGTTCTCCCTTAATTTGCTTCAAATGGGCTGATATTGCATTTTCTTTAGTTGCAACCATAACGCATGCAGTGGTTTTCACGGGAAAGTGAGAGCGAAGCCTAGTTGTCGTTGTTGTCACTGTCATTATCTTTGTCCTTGTTATCACTGTTGCTGTCGTTTTCCCACGAAGTAATATGTGTAAGTTTGCCGAATGAATGATGAGGTTGATAATGGAATGATACTGACGAGTCATTTTTCTATCCCGACAATTTTTGCTATTGCAAAAATCACCTAATCAACTTATCCTGTACATCATTTCCCAACAGCGAACAAACATTGTATATTTTTGCACATCATAATTACTCCCCTCATAATTATAACGCTATTATGAATATTTATATGACTTCAGGGGCCAAAGCGTTCCAAATATGCGCGGGTATCTTGGATAGTACATTAAACTTTACCTGACTATAGAAAAAAAAAGTCTTACACCATCGCACAGCCGTGTGCCATGTCCAACCCGTGGCAATGAATAACGTAGCTTGAACATCAGATATACTCGGCAAAACGACAAGTCTTGTTCCCGTAGTGCTATCTTGCGTCAACAAGCACTTGCAAACATATAAAGTGCAGAGTGTCAAGCCAAGGTAAAAAAAGGACAAAACAAACGAACAAAAATCAACGATCACAGCAACAACAATAACAACAAAATCTGACAAAATGCAAGGAAGAAAAGTCCCACACAAGCAAGAGGCGTGTGAATATTACGCTGCGCAGAGCGTTCTAAACATATCTCCGATAGTCCTGTGATACGCCAGTATACAGGATGTGACTCCAAACTCACCGATACCACCAGGTTAAAGTTATTTGCAGCGCGCTGATAAAAGAGTTTACTATACCTTCGCTTCTAAACTCCTGTCACGAGTATTTGACGCATCAAATTCTTACCTGTTCTCTCTCTCTCTTTTTAAAATTTAATAGCCATGATAACCCTTCTGCCAAATAAAGCAAGCTTGCCCGGATATGAGGTGCTCTTCTTCTTTCCTGTACAAGCGCATCTTTGTGTTATTTCCCGTTTCCAAACCTTGGATTTGTTGTCCAGTCACCTTGTTGATTAGAAGCGGTCGAGATAAAGATTGCCCCAACACGTGTGTAAGATGACCACACGCACTCTCAACGGTCAAAGATCTCGTGACACCAAGAATTCCTGTGAGATCAAGAGGTCAGCTATTTTCATGACCTATTCACCTTTGGGAGCATGTTGAATTTCATATACCCCATACTAAGATCTAAACATAATGAATGATTGACTGCGAATTCTGATCATATAATATAAAGTAGAGATGATGATAAGTGTATTTATTATTGTATTTACAATTGATCAAATTCATGTGAAACTTTCATGATGCTTATATTGTTATCTTGCAATTATCTTCAAATTGTTATCTTGCAATCATTACAAATTTCCTCTGCATTATTATACATACATTTCTCTGTTTATTTGATGGAAATGAAGATAAATTTGAATCCTGACTCTTGAAATCTTCATTATCATGATTATGATCGTGTCCTGCAGAAGTTTTGCTGTGCATTATACATTCCCCTGTTAAAAAACAAAAAACAAACACTTGATTATTTCATTAATTGACATGCGCGATCTTGTGTACTTAATATGCTTTCTGAAAATTAGGGTTAATGAAATTGTATTTCACGCTCATTATGTCTCTGTACTTTTCTTTTTTATCATAAAAAATATAGATTTTATTCAATATACATTTTCTACACATACACTTTTAACATTATAATTTGCTGCATTACACTCACTGAAAGATTATCAAAATACCATCGTAACAAAAATGCTTAACAATGAATGAAATATTTTTTTCTACATACTATTTTTTTTTCCATATTCTAAAAAACACAACACACAGGCTCCTTTTCTTATCAAAAAACGATACAAAACATATCTTTCTTTCGTTTCATGTATGCGTACTTGCATAAAACAGTGTGAAAATTGAACTTGGTGTGGAGATGATTAAATTTCAACTTTTCCGATACTGATTCTGATATTGTCAATATGTGACTTGAATGGTTTTCGTCCTCCTTTTCACATCATCTGTAAACAAAGAGGTGCATTGACTAAGCGGCATTCATCATAGGGCTATCGTGGCTACAGATCGCATTATTTTTAAGATTTTACTTTTGACTTTTCATTGCATTCAGGGCGCTGCTCCTCAGTATAACATTGACTTACTCCATAATTACATCCCTGCTAGATCTTTACGCTCATCCAACTCCGGTTCTCTGATAATTCCAAGATTCACTACAATATGGGGCACACGTGCCTTTGGCCATGCTGCTCCCACCTTATGGAATAACTTACCTTCAGCCGTAAGAAATTGTTCTTCATCAGACTCCTTTAAAAGCAGTCTAAAAACTCACTTGTTTAAAGCCTCAATTTGACTACTCATTACATGTACTTGATATTTGTATGTCCTTTATCTCCTTCACTTTCTCTTCCTTCCGCGCCTAGAGCACTCTGCAGAGTGGATTTGGCGCTGTATAAATCATATCAATTATTATTATTATCATAGCTTACTTCCCCTGTTTCCGAAGCGACCTCCTTTTTCTACTCAAATCTTACGAAATACTCCGCCATGATGGCAGGCATCTGCACTTTTCCAGTCTTGCTGCATTCAGCAACTCAGCTCTCTTTCAGTTATTGTCGTTGCTGTTGGTGTTTGATTGTTTGTATTTTCTTG